>NC_142151.1:41587236-41893421 GCF_024610735.1 Ursus americanus | reverse complement strand
AGTAGACACTATTATTATCCACATTTTACAGGCAAAGAAACTGAGACAACTGTAACTGACTACAAGAAAAAAAAAGTAGGAAAGAATACCTACCTCTAATGAATAACTCTTTTTTGAATAATTGTAAGGAAAAGTTAGAAGGTGATCAAATCAAATTCAGGATTCTGAAAAATTTACTTCTGATAATGATGATTCTCTCCTAGTTAATAATAATCACCTTGGTCATGTTTTTCAACCTAATAATCATGTTAATGTTTCTTTCAATATTTACTGAAATAGGATCTTAATTATTATGATGTTTCACAAGGTCTATTTCTCAACCACGAAGATAAACTAGAAGCTCATGACAGAATAATAAATACATGGAATATTTGAGATTTTACTGTATTTAGCTATGTGCAAAAAAATTACAATAAATTTAGTGTTTGAACAATATCTTGGACATAAATATTCAAATAGGCAGCTGAGAGAAAACTGGTAGGACCTAAGATAAGAGTATTGTGTGTGTACAGTTGGACATACAATGGGTGGCCTGTGAATGTCCTCGGAAGTCTAGATGGCATATACTAGGTTAAATTGACCAAAGGCCTGAACTAGTTCAACAAACCTAATATTTACCATAAGGCCAAATACTTCACTTCCCTGGTTTTCCAACACTTTTTTTAAGTTTTTATTTATTTGAGAGGGAGACAGAGAAGAGAGAAAGCAGGGGGAGGGGCAGAGGGAGAAGCCAACTCCCGGATAAGCAGGGAAGCCTGATGCAGGGCTCAATCCCAGGACCCTGAGATCATGACCTGAGCCAAGGGCAGACGCTTAACCAACTGAGCCACCTAGGCACCCTGGTCTTCCAACATTGGGCAAAAGATATAATGTGGCCACAAAAAGATGCTGGAAAACCAGGCATACAAAATATTTAGTTTTTCCCAACCAGTTAAACCAAACTGAAGGTTGCTGACAATATCTGTTCTACAGAAAAACCCACCCAATTAGCTTACATCCCAGATCAGACACTGTGGGTAATACATTTGGTTAAGGTAAAAGAAAAAGGGAATCAACTTTGCATGGGCAAAATACAATGAAAGAGAAGAGGTGTACGTCCCCCGATGCAGGGAGCAGAGGCACTCAGTGGTGTGGCTCCACTCTCATCAAGCACCATACCAGGTGTGGCACCGTATCTTCTGAAAGTAGCTGCAGTAATAAATATCAGATGAACTGAATGAGCAAAGCAGTCAGGCAGGCTGATGAAATGGAAAGTTGTCACACAGCATCCAACTATAAAAGTCACATGGAAAATCAGAGGGCACAAATAGGTGAGGGAAACAAAGGAAAAACAAACAAACTTCAGAAACTAACCAAATGCCAGGAAACATCATGAGCCCCTGAGTTCCAGCACGGACCAGCTCCCACAGGGGCTCCTTTTCCTTCCTGCCAAAGGCCCTGGGGCCAAAGCCCACACTTCTCTACTCTGTAAAACTGCACCATCTAAGGAATCCTGGTGGAATCTTCTCCTTGTAAAGACCATCTGTTCACTGAACAAGTGTCTGCTGAGAGTCTTCTATTCTAAGCTCTGGGCATCCAGCAGGGAAACAGGACAGCAAGGTCCCTGCTCCCACAGAACTAACATTTTACTAGGGGAGAATCAGATAAATAAATACAGGAACAAGACCATATCAAATGGTGGAAAGCATTAATTTAAAAAAAAATTAAAACAGAAAAAGAAAGTAACAAGAAAGAAGTGATGGAGAAAAATGGAAGGAGTTACTCGTTTGAACTTGATCAGGGAAGGCATCTCTGAGAAGGTAACTTTTGAGCTGAGACAGAAAGGAGGCAGAGTTGTTGGCCCAGTACAAATCCTGGAGCGGAGCATTCCAGGCAGAAGCAAAATAAGAAACAAGGAGGTGGGGACAAGTATGGTGAGTTCAAGGGAAAGGAAAAAAGCCTCATTGCCCTTGGGATTTTGTTCAAATGCCATCTTAGGACGAGGTTGTCCCTGACTACCCTATTTTAGATTGTAACCACCGATCAAGCCCCAGTATTCTCCATCCCTCTTCACGACTGCTCTCCTTTGAAATTTTTACCATCTGACAAGCAATACATATTACTTACTAATTTCTGTCTATTCCTACAGAATGTAAGCCCCTTTAAGGGCAGGGATTTTAGTTATTATAACTACTGCTATATTGCCTGCAGCCGTGTGGCACATAGTAGGCCATAATAAATAGCCACTAAATAAATAAAAGGGAAAGGAAAAGGGAATGGAGGGAGGGAGGGAAGAGTGAAGAAAGAACGGAGAGAGGGAGACGAGGAAGGAGAGAAGTCAGCCAGCGTGGCTGAAGCACAGATGAGAGAAGCAAATAAGGGTCGAGACTGTGTAGGCTTTGGAGAGCATGGAAAGGAGTCTGAATTTTATTTTAAGACAAAGAGAAGCCACTGAAGGTCCTTAGGGCAGGGAAGCAACATGATCGAGTTTATGGTTTAAAAAGCTCACTGTAGCTTCTACATGGAAATCAGTGAGAGAGAAGGAAGCAGGCACACTAGCCAGGAGCTAGCAAAGCCGGAGATGAGCAGGTCAGGCAATGATTAGCAACGATCAACGGTGGAGAGAAGCAGCTTAAGGATCCTTCTCAAGGATCCTTAAAGGACCAAAGGACCAAAAAAAACTACGGATGGACTAGATATGGGGAGTTGGACTGAAGGAAAGAGAGCAATCAAGGGTATGTCAGTTTTCAGTTTATTACTTCTCAGCTCCAAATCTACCCTTCATTGCCTGTTCTGTGAAAATAAAGTTGGACGCTTTAAATAATTTTCCTTTGCCTGATACCTCAATGTTAAGCTTGGTCTGTAGGGGGCACCGGAAAGACATTACAAGAGGAATGGTCTTTTCTTTCTGGTTCCAGCGTGCTCCTCTTGGCAGCATAACTAGAACGTCACGTTCGGCTTTGCTGCTGTCCTACAGAGTCCTAGACAACTTATTTTAAGATCTTTTCTAATTTGAGAAGGCAAGTGGTCTAATAAACTCATGACACTTTCATGATTTCATAATTATTTTTCCTATACATACAAGGACCTGGGCACTTTATACTGTTCATTCATCTTTATTCAAACGCTCTACCATACTGGTTTGAGCATAGTAATTTTAGACTTTGTTTTAACACATGGTAAAGGAAGGACCACCTCACAATTCTGTTTCTAAATTTTCTTGGCTATTCCAAAACATTCATTCTACCACATGCACACTGAGATTATTTAATCTAATTCTCCCCCACCCAAAGAACTCTCCGTTGGAGCTATAATTGATTTCCATTATGTTTATATATATTTAGACTTCCCATCTGGGAATACATTATATATTTCCATTTTTCCAGATCTTGCTTTTATATCCTTAAGAGTTTGTAATTTTCTTCAAATGGATCCTGTGCCTTTCTTTGATATTTATGCTTAAGTATTTTATAATTTTTAACACTATCATAAAGTCTTTTTCTCCTCACCAAGGCAGTTCACTCCCATACTTCCCTCTGCCAACATCCCAATGACACCAAAGAATGCTATTACTTCCCACCCATTCCCATACTACCCTGACCTACAATGTCTGAGTTTTGCTAAAATCTTTTAGACTATTTTATTCAGACAACCAAGTTTTCTGCTGCAATGTCTCTTCTATTTCAAAGATTCTTACTTAGCATTTATATTACACATTCCCTGTCACTTGCTATATATGCAATTACATATATATTATATACATAATATACATATTATGTACATATATATAAAACACGTATATACATACATTTCAAAGTCCATTGTCCATCACTGTCTCCTTTCTTCCTCCTATCCTGGGGTCTCTGTTCTGCATTAGCTGTTTGATTAGAGTATACTGCTTAGACTGGAGTCTGTGAGGGATACAATCTCTGAATCTTCACACACTCACACAGAGCTTTCTTTTCCCTAAAGGATGAATAATATCTAGATTGCATACAGGACTCTTTGGAGTAGAGACCTCTTCTCTAATCAGTAGATGTTTCTTACACCATCACCAAAGTTGCAGTATTACAAATGAGAACAGCCTATTTTGTTGTTGCTGTTTTGACTTTATCCTTCTATTTAGGAGCCTGTAGGACTTTTTTTAATCACTGAATTCAGGAATTTTATCAGAATATTCCTAGGTTTATGCCGTTTCTCATCAGTCTTGCCTGGAACAACAGTGAACCCATTCAAATCTGCAGTGTCTTTCCATTTGCAACCTTTTTTCAGCTCAGGGCACTTTTCTTCTATTACTTAGTTCTCCTTTTAAATTTTTATTTTTTTTAAAAAGATTTGAGAGAGAGCACACACGCACATTGGGGGAGGGGCAGAGGGAGAAGGAGAGAGAGAAAAACAGACTCCCCACTGAGTGTGGAACCTAATGTGGGGCTTGATCTCATGACCCTAAGATCATGACCTGAGCCAAAGCCAACAGTTGGACACCCAACTGACTGAGCCACCCAGGCACCCCATCCTTCTAAAATGTTATCATATGCATTTTAGGTTTCCTGGATTTAACTTCCAAGTCCTTTACCTTCAAGAGTTGACACTCTAACTCTTGGTGTTCTTGTTCTAAGCTTTGAAATTGTATTTTACTTAAGCTGAATTTAAAAAAACAAGGCAACAGAGATGTGCGCAAACTGCCACCTTCCCAGAATCATTTCAAATGGGATTTTTAAACGCTACCTTATCACTTAAGCAGAAAACAAAATGCTTCTTGGTGCTTAAAAGACAATTACTTAAATTAATATTTTTAAAACCCAAACGACTATTTGTTGAGAAGTTACTAGATTGAATGCACCTTGAAAGCAGGGAGTCTGCCTTCTACGCATCCCTCATCCTCAGTAGATCTCGTAAATAAATGTGTTCAATACACCTTTACATATATATTGATATATGGAGCACTTCACGAGTTCCAAAAGTAGAAGACCGTGCCATTACACTTACAAAATGTAAGGTCCAACTGAGGAGGCAAAACTAACTGAAACAAGTAACAGTGGTCAGTTAAGTGTTAAACTCTGTTACTGAATACAATGGTCTAAAAATAGAAGAGATTCATATGAACAAAAGCAGTCAGCTGGTTTCATGATCAAGGGAACATCAGCCAGGCCCTGGAATATGGGGAGATTTTAATAGGAGAAAAGGCAGTCCTGACAAAGAAAAGAGTCACTGTAAAGGCAGAGAGCTAGGAATGGGCCTGTCAGGAAAAAGTGAGGAAACCAGTGTGACTATAATAGAGAGTCTGTCAGAGACCAGTAAGAAAGTAAGAATAGACAGGGAGGCTGATGAGAGAGTCTAGATTCATTCACCGGTTGAATAGGTGTTGAAAATATGCATGCTGAAGGATGCTGCATGCTGTCCTCAAGCAGCTTACAAAGGGAGGTGGGAATGGGTAGTAAATGATAAGTTCCTAAGTTTGGGATCATTTGAAAAATAGATAAAATACAGAGGTAACATTAGATATCAGAGCTTAGAGAACCAACAAATGAGGAAGCTGGTGTTTTTAATAGGAAGTTCATCTTCTAGTACTTCCCTTGGTCCTTGAAGAAAAACAAGCAAAGAACTATGGGAGGAAAATTCAGACTGATGCTTTTTCTACACGTTCAATTTAAGAGTGAAAGTTTCTCCAAACCAGAAGGGAAATCCAATAGCGTAAAAATGGCAAAACTTTAAAATTTTAAGAAAGAAAAAAAACTTTTTGTAATTTCATATGGCGACAAATTAGTGGACTTACTATGGTGATCATTTTAAGATACATACAAATGTCAAAGCCTTATGTTCTATGCCTGAAACTAATATAACGCTGTGTGCCAATTACTCCTCAATAAAGAAAAACGGAAGACAGCCTGTTTGCCTCAGTCACAGATTTACTAAACAAGAAACTATCAGAAGCATCTACCTAATAATTCCTGCTGGGTTCATTTTTAAGAAGGAGATTCAGTGACAAGACTGATAACACCATAATGCATGCACGCCTGACCTAAGTTAAAACCCACACGTTCCAGACTGATGAATCAAGACCTGTACCCCTGAAACAAATAATACATTATATGTTAATTTAAAAAAATTTTTTTAAATTAAAAAATAAACGTTTGGTAGAATTAAAACAAAACAAAGCCCACCGGTTCCAGGCTATGAGTAACTTGAAACAACATAATCCAAAGTTCTTAGAAAGAAACAAACAAACCCTACAGGTGCTTTAATTTATCCATAAAAGCAACAGTCCTCTAAAAATAAAGAGCTATTAGAGCACTATTCCTTCACAAAACAAGAAATAACTCCAAGAAAAAAATCAATTAAAGTACATGTCATTTACAGAAATATCTACATTAACTTAAACATTAACTTTAAACTTGAACATTAAATATCCTAAGAAGAAAACAAAGCACTAAAACTCTTCTGAACCAGAATGTAACCACAATCCTCTTACAGTCCAGAAGCTCAAGTCCAGCGCAAACGAAGGATCTTTCAAAGACACCAGACCTACGGATTTTCATTTAGAACTGTCCTGTGAAGCATCCAAAATATTTTCCTCCTGGGTTTCCCCTTTTCAGCTTCTGATCATCCTCACCTCAATTCAAGGAAGAAAAATTAATTTCACATTATTCTCTGAGAATAGGACAGAACATTCCCATCCTTTTCCCTCCAGGGAGCCCCACCTCTAAAACTCCAGAGACAGAAGCTGTATTCTAAGAAAAGTGGGGCCCAGTAGTTAGGATGGAAAAGAACTTTGCAGAAACAACTTGAAACATGATTCAGGAGACAGAGGCAGATGGCAGGGTGGAAACCCGTGGGGTTTGGAGCCAAGCAGACTTGGGTTCCCACCCCAGCACACGGTAGTCTCAGACTGCACGTTCTTTAACAAGTCTCTACAAAATGGAAATCACACACCTATCTTCAGCGGTTGTAAGATTAGAAACACATTTCAAAGACCTGCCTGAGGTCACACAGTAAGCAGCAAACACAGGGCCTAACCCAATTCTAAAATGACTGTTAAGCCCACTGCTCTGATCCCTTTGCCATTCATTTCAGAATGTAACTGTCACTGGCAGGGAGAAAGGGAAAGATGAGGGTATAGGGTCAAATCTGGCACATACCACATTCCTCTCCATTCCAGGTGCTTTCTGTTAGGCCAGTTCTGTCATCACAATAGGAGCTATTTATTCAGCACCTACTTACCGGCCAGCTAGGGTCTATGAAGAGCTAAGCACAGGGCCTGCTACATAATAAGCATTCAATAATTGATAGCTCCTTATACTGAGATCTTAACTTCTTAAGAGAGCTTAGGAAAGGCTGGCTTCTTACAGGAAATTGAGTGGAAAAGAAGAAAACCAGGCAGAAAAGGGGGAAGAATGTGCCAGAATGGGCATCTCTCAGAGAAAGGCAATGTGTACAAAGGCATGGAAGTGAGAAAGCACAGTAATGCAAGTAGCTAGGCATGCCTAGAGAGGGGCGAAAATCATGGAAGGCGCAGGAAATGAGGCTACAAAGGCAAGCAGGTCTTGGTACGCAAGAATGCTTGGATTTTATCCTGTGGATGGGGTAAGCCAATGAATAATTTTAAACAGGGGAGAGGACACGACTAGATCTGTGTTTCAGAAGGATCGTTCCATCACAGAATAGAGAAGGATGGACTGGAGGGAGAAGGGTCTGGCAAGCGACACGAGGCAGGTGGATGAGTTAGGAGACTACCATAACAATCTCAGGGTGCTGGGTGGCTCAGCTGGTTAAGCATCTGCCTTTGGCTCAGGTCATGATCCCAGAGTCCCAGGATCGAGTCCCACATCAGGCTCCCTGCTCAGTGGGGAGTCTGCTTCTCCCTGTGCCCTTCACCCTGCTCATGCTCTCTTGCTCTCTCTCTCTCAAATAAATAAATAAAATCTTTGAAAAAATAATAATAATCTCAGCAAGAGGTTGATAAGGGCCTGAACAAAGACCAGGGGCGCCTGGGTGGCTCAGTCAGTTAAGCATCTGCCTTCGGCTCAGGTCATGAGCCTGGGGTCCTGGGATGGAGCCCTGCATCTAGCTCCCTGCTCAGCAGGGAGTCTGTTTTTCCCTCTCCCTCTGCCCCACCCTCCCCCCAGCTGGTGCTCACCGCTCGCTCTCTCTCTCTCTCTCAAATAAATGGAATCCTGAAAAAAAAAAAAAAAAAAGAGCCTGAACTAAGACCAAAACGGTATGAATGGAGGGGAGGAAGAAGAATCAACAGGACTTAGTGACCCATCAGAAGATAAGGATGACCCCCAAGTGTCTGACCTGATAGGTGGACATTCTGAAGTAGGGTTCTGTGGAGCGGGCTGAAATAAGGAGTACAGTGTTAGACCTACTAAGTTACCATTGCCGGGGAACCAATGGGATGTCTGGAGCAGAGGGCTCGGAGTCAGGCCTAGAGACACAGACCAGGAAGCCATCTCACAGGCAAGCCAGCTAAAGCCCTGGGCATGGACGAGATTACTCAGCAAGTTTATGTGAAGTGAGATGAAGGCTAATGACAGACGGCAAGAAAACCTGAATCAGAAGGAAGAGCGAAAAAGCTCAACAGAGAGCATAAGAAATGGCAGCAGAAGGAAATGATGCCGTAAAAGCTAAGTAAGGAGAGGGTTTTTGAAGATAACTATTCACCATATCCAAAGCTGCAGAGAAAGATACTGTATCCAGTGGGTACTTTTCAGTCTGAAATCAGAAGTCATTGACGGCCTTGGAGACGGTGTTGCGGTTGTTTCGGAGGCTTGATAAGCAGAAGCAATGGACGGACCAAGGAGTGAGCAAAGGAAAGAAAGGAAGGAAAGGAAATGTAAGCTACACCTTCTAGGATCTGTGAGAGGGAGAGAACGCAAGAGCAAGCGGACTCCAACACAAGACTGTGGGAAGCTGCTTTTTTTAAGCTGGGAGAAATTTCAGCATATTTATAGGCTGAAGGGAAGGAACCGAGAGCCAAGCGTTAAGTGAGAGGCTGAAGATGAGAGAAAGAGACAAAGACAAAAAGACTATGAATGAAGACTATGAATGAATAGATCCATCAATGAAGTAAGACGCCAAGATCACAGAGAAGGGATGGGGCTGAGAACACAGTAAGAGGGATACACCAGGGAGCAGGAAAGGGGATATTTCTTCCTCTGAGAAAAGGAGGAAAGGGGATAAGGGTGGGAACTGATACAGATAAGGCTAAGAGTGCTGAGGAGAGAAATAGGGGGAGTCTGGCTTTCCTTACAAGCTAATAATGGCTCTTAGCTTTGCTTCACAGTCCTCTTTAAGAAACTGATGAAAGGTATAGATTCTGCTCCCTAAAAAGACACATAAGCACTCACACTAAAAATTCTGCACATGATTTCAGAGCTTCCGGGTCCATTGAAGCCAACTCAGGAATTCAAAGAAATTGCCTTTCGGAAGGGATCTTATTTATAGATGAGCACCCACAGGGAAAGCAAGCAAGCCACTCGTTCTAAACACAAAGATATGAAAAACTCTCACTTAAATCTTTAGGGTATGATCAATCACCGAAAGAGATGGGACTATCTGAGGTGTACAACAGCACTAACTTAGACTCTAGGGACAAGAGATATAGGAGACCATCCCTGCTTTTAGGAAACTTAGAATTTAAAGACAATGAGTGACAAGAGTCCTGGATTTAGCAATGGCTTTAGAAAAAAGCAGTATCTTTAAAAGACGAAGATCAATCTAGAGCTGAAGGGAGACAAAAATCAGACCCTTAGGTCTAAAGATAGAGGACCAGACAAGGCTGGTGGTAAACACAACTCAAAAGAAAAGAGGACGCAAGAAAACTTTTGAAGGAGGAACTGAAAGGATTTGTTCACTAAAGACAAACGGAGGACTAAGAAAAGGAAGAACCAAAAAACTATCTGAAGGTTCCAAGCACCCACATGTGCCTTTTCATAACTGGCAGATGCCTGAGTCTCAGAAACCACACTTATATTTCAAAGCCATTTGCCAGAACCTACCGGCTCGGAAATGTACACACACCAGATGTCTATATGAAACAAACCAGCTACTCTGCTCTGCTCTAGTCAACTGCCTGCAGTGACCCAACATGTGTTAAACTAGGGGTAGAGGGTGCCGACAGGAGCAACTGATGGTGCAGTGAGGTCTTATTTCTAAAAAATAGGTGCACAAATTCATTCCATTCATCACTTCATATACAACCATACTTTGCTAAGTAACACGAGATATTAAAAACAGCCAAGTCACTATGCATCCATTCACTACCAGAAATAAAGATTACATGCACCAAGCAATCACTGCATGCCACACACTATATAGTCAGCTCGTTTTCAACCTTACAACTCCAATGAGACTGTCATTCCTTTAAGAATTGAAGAAATTAGGGGCGCCTGGGTGGCACAGCGGTTGAGCGTCTGCCTTCGGCTCAGGGCGTGATCCCGGCGTTACGGGATCGAGCCCCACATCAGGCTCTTCCACTATGAGCCTGCTTCTTCCTCTCCCACTCCCCCTGCTTGTGTTCCCTCCTCGCTGGCTGTCTCTCTGTCAAATAAATAAATAAAATCTTAAAAAAAAAAAAAAAAGAATTGAAGAAATTAAAATGAGGGAGGGTAGACAGTCTATCCAAGATCACAGAGCTACTAAGTGACAGGCCAGGAATGGGACCCAAGCCCACCAGATGCCAAAACCTGTGCTCAAATGATTCCACAACTGTGCCTCACACCGAAACCAAATCCCAAGACAGGGACTTTATGTTTCACTGTAAATCAAACTGAAGTGAGCAAAAATTTATTGCTCTCCTAAAACAATACAAGAAAGAAACAGTTGGGGAGCTACTCAAAGAAGTTTCAGATACGAACGAGCTCTATAGGAGCTGACACTGAGGTGAAAAGAAAAGCAATTTAAATAATTAGAAAATGTACTGGTTGGCAAAAATGGCATACACTGTAAATGATGTAAGGTATGAAACGAGGGAGCTCACGGTGGTCGGGGTTGGGTTTATAAAAAAAGCTAGCTCTTCAGCTGAACTCTTAAAGAGGAGTGGGATGGCAAGCAGGAAGGAGCGCTTCAAAGAGCATTCTTGAGAGAGGGGGGAGAACTGTCATATTATGGTACAAATACAGTGTGAGGGCTCTTTTCAGCCAATCATCTGAACTTTCCACCCTGAGGTGCTAATCCTCACACAGGCTAGGAAAGAAAGTAGCCACCAGGGGCCAGGCTAAAAGTGAAGGGTCAATGATTTTTTTTTTTTAAGATTTTATTTATTTATTTGAGAGAAAGGAAGAATTAACGGGAGGGAAAGGGAGAGAAAACCTGAAGCAGACTCTGCGGGGAGCACAAAGCCCCACAGAGGGCTTGATCCCACGACTGCGAGATCATGACCTGAGCAGAAACCAAGAGCTGGACGCCTCACTGACTGAGCCACCTAGGCGCCCCTTAATGATTTCTTTCATTCAAAAATCCAGTTCAACGCTATGGGGCTGTCAAACAATAATTTTTCAAAATACACATCAGAACAAGGGTGTCCAAACAAGCGCTATCCTTTACAGTAAGGTGAATCATTCTACCAACAAATCTGTCACTCGTCTTCTGAAATACCCTCAAAACCAGTTTACATCATTCTACTTTTTTGACAGTCACAATGCCATCAGTTTAGAATCACTCTAATTTTTTCAATCACAACTAGTCTGGACTCCAAAAGAACATCACAGATTTTCTCTACTTGACTCCAAGTAACCGATAAAATGAAATTCCACCCTCAAATAAAATCTGCCACCGTGAGGATTTTCAAAGGAATGTCTCTGACCACAACTCCTAAAGATGAGTTCCAATGTAAGATGAGTATAGCCCACCAAAAATATCTACAGTCAAGTTTTAGAGAGAAGATCACTTAGATAATGCCTGGTTTGGGATATTTACAAATCCACAGCCCTGCTTTCCTTCCTACTCCTAGCATCAGGTATGACAACTACTTAGACATAATTTTCTAATAAATGTATATCCTATGAATTCACAACTATGTGTTGTATTTGGGGAAAAGTGGACCACTTTCCCATTGTAGATAAAACAGGAGGAACTCACCAGTTTCCTTTTACTTGCCCACTTCAGAGACTGTGAAACATGATGGCTAGCCAGCACCTATCACTTTCCCTCTTCAACTCCCCCACTGCTTCCCCACTCCTCAAGAGGATTCCCTTCCACTCCTAGCAAGGAGCCCTCTTTATCCCTCCACCTTCAAGGTGGGCCCTACCAGCCTTGCAGGGCTGCCAAGATAAGTGATGAAAGAGGAGAAAGGGAGGATGTGACTGTTTGTCGTATCTGTGCCCAGAGAAGTGTTCAGACAAGAAAAGGGAGGGTCCCTTCCTGTGTTATTTTGTCTTCAATACCTTCCCAGTTGTCATCTTTGGACACTAAAAGACCTGAGCTCTTCCGACAAGCCACAGAAGTATGGGATTTATGTCCTCCTTTCCTTCACCTTAGGACTGAACTGCACGAGCCCAATCGCAGCCGTCTCTACTAGCCACACAGTCCAATCCTGTATTTATAGTTCTCTGCTCTTTCTTCTCCACAACAACGACAAAGCAGAGAGCTTCCTCTTTTCTTAGAGGGCAAAACCCTACCACGGTATCCTGAACTGTCTCGTTGGTATCTAAGTGATCCCCATTCCAGACTAAGGACTCCCTGAAAGCTGACAGTGCCCTGCTCACCTCTGTACCCCCGGCACACGTAGGTACAAAACAAGGGTCTGCTGAGTCAAATAAATGAATGACAGACTTGAGAAAGACTTTAGAAAGAGAATCAAGGGAACAATTTAGAATTGTGGCAAACAACTGTTACACAGAATTTCCTTAGAGTAAAAATTAGAATTGCTTGTGCCATAACAAGATATTTAAACCATTTGATGGTAACAGATGCCATAATTATATGGCAGCTTAGGATAATGGCACTTATTAGACGAGCGACTCTAGATAAAACACTGACCCTCTTAACCTTTCTAAGTTTACCCTCCTGTTAAAACAAACAAACAAAACAAAACAAAACAAAGGAGGGAAAAGAAAAGGTGAGCGATGGTAATGCGATCTATCTCTTCCACCTAATCACAAAGTGGTAGTGAGACCCAGATGACGTCATGTATAAGATCGTTACACAAATATAATGTATATGACAGATTTAAACAAATAAATCTCATCATTCATGTTACTTAATATGCATACACTTGAGTAAAACAAGTGAATAAAGTGACACCAGAGTTTACTGCCTAACATATATCAGATATCATAATAGTAATACATGTGGATCCTGAAAAAAATACCCACCACGGGAATACTTTTAGAAACCTCCCACCTATTCAAGTCATCTACAGAAGAGCTCAGGATTACGTGTAACTTCTACTCTGAGTGATTCTCCGGACAGCTGAAGCCTATTCTTTTTGGTGCAAAAACAGGAGCTTTCACCACCCAGTCCATGGTGACCCGCCCGAAGCACCAGACACAGCCCCGGGCTCTGCAACGCGCTCTGCGGCAAACAGCCCACGGAGGCGCAAACCTGCACTTCAGCACAGAGGTGCCGAGCTATGACCAAAGCCTGCCGCCGAAAATACAGACAAGCACAAGACATTTCTTTAACAGTACACAGCTCAGACTATCACTATAATTAGGACCAACTACGGCCTGCGTGAAAAAAAGAGAATAAAATCAAGGAATGAGTACACCAAAGCCGGCAACCCTTTTAACAGAGTTAAAAGTACATTTGTTTTTGGAAAGGAAAAAAGTACTTTTGTCAAAACAGCAGCTGTGGAGAAAATGCACAATAAACAAGCAAGCAGAGATTCATTCAAAATACACTACAGACATCACAGATAACACCGCACCGGAGATCTGGGGGTTAGTGGGTTGTTTTAACTTCACTTGAATTCCTAAAAATGTCTACCTACTTCTTCAGTCAAGCATCCTCCGTACTTTATTTTTAAGCAAGAGAAAAAGACAGATGGCCGAGATGCTGACACTGCAGGCCCAAGATTTTTCAACTGCATTTCTTCCAGTTGTCTATTGTTAAAAGAGATGAAATACAGGACAACACAGTATAAATCCGTAAGAAACTAAATCAAACTAAGTATATGTCAACCAAAGCAATCCCGCACGGGAAAGCAAACCACACGCATTTGTCCTTAACGATGCTGATGCTGAAACCCTGACATCCACAGTCTGTAGGAGTTTCACACCTTTCTAAAGGAGAGAAAGGTGAGCTAATCAGTGTGAGTCCTAGAAACAGTTCCTCAGAATCATTTCTAGAAACACTCAGAGAAGTAAACAATAATCAGCTGGAAGCCGATATAGCGAGAATAAGGAGCTTCCAGGATTTCCCTCTGTGTAAAAGCAATCAACTCCTATTTTTAATCTCATTCTGACACAAACATCCAGCCAAACCTCTCTCTTGCTGGCTAATCAAATATAGCTGATTTGTTACTATAGAGTAACTGTTTTAAAAGTCAGATGTGAATGGAAGTCATTACAGATTTAATGACAATGTTTTAGTATAGGAGAAGAATGAGGTTATCTTGAGAGGCAGGACCCATGGTAATGCTCTAAATACGTCACAGAAACCAACCCCGTCCACCACCACTGGTTCTGGGGATGGGCCAAAAAATAACTTCCCAACTGATTAACTGAAAAATAATATGTTGGTAATTAAGTGCAAATGAAAACGGCACCTCCCTATACATTGGGAAAACCTAACAGGGTTATTAAAAATAATTATTTCCTTGTATGCCCAACAGGATTTATAACACTCAAATCTACTTCTGGTTTTTCATTGTAAAGGATTAAGGGGGGATGGGGGAGAGAATGCCTCCATAAGTAAACAAAAAGTCTGAACTCTCTTGGGAACTTGTCACATTCTTCTCTTCCAATCAACAATATTTAATCCACTTGAAAAATGCTAGCGAAGAGGGCCTTTGGCAAAGAACTCGGTAAAAATATGCAACTCTGGGGACACCGCCACAGTACTGACATCAAGCTTGTAGAAAATGCTGCTTTGTCTCAGAGTCAGCCCGTGATAAAAACAGGAACTTTATGGAGAACTGATCACAACTGCACAAGAAGCCCGATCACATGCCCACAACAGAGCAACGTTTCTCTCATTGTTGTCCAAGGGACTTCGCTAATAACAGAGGCTTGATTTATTCCATTCTTTTAATTTTCAGATCCCCAACCCTCCTTGTACCAATCCATTGTCAAAAGAAAGAGGGTGCCGGCCAGGATTTGCATGTAACCGGTAGCCACCCTCCTCTCTTCAAAGACTCCAAAAGGTGATCAGATGCGGAAAATTTGCCCCGAATACAGGCACCAGGAAAAAACCCTTATGACAAAGGTGATCTGAAAGCAGCACAGTGTGTGTCTCTCTGCGTTAATGCCACTGCTTCTAATCTCCCTAGGACCCTCAATGGCCCACCCTGCTTCTCGCTCACTCCTGTCACTGGGGAGGCATCTCGTATTGTTAAAGGAGGAGGAAGAAGAAATGCTGCGGATTTCCCATGTATCTTTCTCTTTTTCTGAAGGGGGGGAGGGGAGCTGAACCAGGCGCGGGGCCCTCCCCTCGAAAAGGGTAGAGGAGGACAGGAGAAAGCTGTCAGCCACCCTGCTCGCAGCCTCATCCCCCACCCCCACCGTGCCCAGACGCCCGGGCAGGAGCGCGAGGGCGCAGCTTTGTCTCGGGTTTTGAGGGGCAGGGAGTGCAGAAACAGCCCGGGCCCGGGGAGGACTTCTCCCCCAAGCCCCTGCTTAACCCCTTCCCAGAGAACACAATGAACGCCACGGGAAACCCACTTCATGGGGTGCGAGAGCAGGGAAGACGACCCTTCAGAGCACGGGCCAGATTTCCGGCACCCTCCTCCCGTCTCGCCCGCACGGCCAGCAGGGCGCGCGGCGGGGACTGCTCTCCCTGTCGCCGCGATCCGCAGCGGCGCCCGGGCGCTCGCTCCCCCGCCCCGCTCCTACCCTCCGAGAGCTCCAGCTCCAGCTCCGCCAGCTGCGCCCGCACTTCGGGCGGCAGCGCCGCCACCGCGGCCGGCGCGGGCTCCAGGCCTCGCTCCGCCATCCGGGCTCCGCCAGCCGCACTCCGGAAGACGAGAGAGGGGGCCGAAGGAGGGACGGACTGACGCGGGCCCACACCCCGGCTACAGGATCCGGCTCCGGCCGCCGAGCGCCGCCGCTGCCGCCGCCGCCGCCGCCGCCGCCATGAGCGAGAGTCACGTGAGCATGGCGGCCCCGCCCCCGGGCCGAGGACGCACCGCCTCCGCCGCCAAGTCCGCTCGAGTACTCGCGAGCTTACGGCGCCCTCTACTGGGGATCTCCTGAGACGGTGAGCCCAACCGGCCGCCCCGAGCTCTCCTAGGCGAAACGAGCTTGAGGTGTTGACCGCGTGGACGCATGTAGGGTTTACCTTTTACAAGCTCATGAGCAATTCTCAGGGGACCCAAGCCTCACTTTTTCCAGTTCTCTTCGTGTGTATGCCTTTGTCTCTTCCCCACCTCCTTTTTCCCCGAATTGACTACCCATTTATGAGGACCTGAAATCAGGCCAGTTTTTTTTTGACGGATTGATTTTTTTTTTTTTTAATTTTTATTATTACATCACAGACCATTTCTTTCATGGGGTTTTCTTAGTCCCACTTGCCGGGAGCTCTTCGTTTCTGTTTCGGTTCTAGCATTTAAGGCAATGGAGGGAGAATCTCCTTCCTCCTACCTAGAATTCTAAGTACTTGCAAGTGGGGAACTTAGTCTTCTTGATATCGGTTTTATCCTCTTCAGTGTATAGCTTAATAGGTGTTCCAGAAATATTAATATTTTAATTCAATATAAGGAGGATCCAAACATTTGTGTATTTTTACCAGGAAGTACTGGGGCAGATGCTTTAAATAGTTGTTCATATTCTTTCTGTTATTATTATTTTTTTTAATGCCAAAGCTCCCTTTCACAGTTTGAGGGATTTCAGTGTTTTCAGTTCCATTCTATGCTGATCCAAAATTGGTCTTTTGAGAGAAAAGGCTTCAACATCTATTCACTAATAGGAGTTTCTAGACAGTATTATACCAGTTAGGAGCTGAAGGGAAAATTATTTTTTAGTTAAAAGAATTTCAGCTTGAAAAAAATAAATTGATATCGTGGTTGATTGAGGGGTAGACTGAAATTTCCTTTTAACTGCAACAGTGTGAGGAGAATCTTGGAAATATATATATGTCCTCTGGTTTACATGAGGACTGTTGCAGGGGGTTTTTTAAGGCTGCAAATTTGTTGACATTGCTCCCATCAAAAAGTGAAGTCCCTGTCGCCTTACCTGAATCTGGATAGGCTTCTCATTGCTTTGACCAATAAAATACGGCCCAAGTGATACTATGTAACTTAGGAGGTTAGGTCCTAGAAGGCCATTCAGCTTCCCCTGGTTCTTAGAATTCTCCTTCCCCAGAGAACCCTTCTGAGGACCCTCCCTCCCAGCGCACTCTGAGAACCCAGCAGCCATGCAGGGAGCTGGCCACATGGAAGACTATGTGAGGTGCTCTGCCCAACCGCCCCAGCTCAGCCAGCCTTTCAGTCATCCTAGCCCAGGAAGCCTCCAGATGACTCCAGGCCCCAGACATTTGAGTCTTCCCAGCTGAGGTCCCAAACAATGTGGAGCAGACAACCCATCCTTCTCGTGCCCTGTCCAAATTCCTGTGAACATAAGAAAATGGCCATCCTTTATGCCTCTAAGCTCGGGGTGGTTTGTCACACAACAACAGACTCCCATAAGAAGGATCTTAGAAGGTGTTCTTATTTACCCTCCCCGTAGCCCTTACCCCCTTTTATCCTTGTCACTAGAGTACACCAGCCCTACTGAGGCTGACTATGCCAAATACACACTTTCTGACCTCCTTAGCATGTATGTGACCCACTGGGGGAACTCCTGGAGGAGAAATATTTGTAGAGGATTTTCTTTTCCGATGAGAGAGATGCACAAGGAGAAAACGCCCCTTCACTTCTTTCCTGTCTTTGGATGTTGTCCAGTTTAGGGCACGAGCAGTCATCCTGCAACCACAGGGGAAAGCTAAGAGAAGTACAGAGACATCACCTAGAACTTGACAGAATTGTTCTGCTAAAATAAATTCTGGCACCACCTATATTGGACAGCCATACCACCCTGAACACGCCTGATCTTGTCTGGAACCACCTATATTGGGCTTATCCTTCTTGTATGAGAAAATAGGTTTAAACCTGTTTTAGTTTAATATTCTGCTATTTACTGCCCACAGCTTCCCATCTGATGCTCAGTTTATTACCAAAAAATGGAGTATTACAAGTGAGCAAAAACGTGAAATGACTAAGTACAGTTGCAAAATGTCTAGTAAACTGTCATGACACAGATCACATGTAAACTGGAGCTGTTTTGCTAGGGAAATAATTGGAAGAATTCGAGATTTAGGGAGCGAGTGGACTACTTGGTATGGCTTTCAGTAAATTCACACAAGAGATAACCCACAGCAGGTGGGGAAGTTGGGCTTTACGAAGAAGCTGTTCTGGCCACAATCCAAATTGACGGGGATTACAGGGTGGAGCTTTGTTGACTTGGGGAAGCCAAGGTCTCCAAAGTTAAATTGAGGTAAACAGAAGCAAGAGACTTAGCAGTGATAAAATTGAGAAGATCGAGGCCCCAGATCTCTGAAGGATCTCAAGACCTTTCATTAAACAGTCTTTGTCAGATGAACGAGGTCAATTTAGTAATGAATACAATAAACCTAGCAGGAAAGATTACATTAAGGGTGGTATTCCACACCCCCCCCAGGTCATTAATTTCAAATTGTCTCAAGGAACAGATCTTTAAACTAAAGGAGAAGGGGTATTTGCCGAGTATAGCAGTAAGAGCTATGAGGCTGAAATTCTCGGGCTTAATGACTGATCAGTGCTATCTAATAGAAAATACAACGTGAGCCTCTTGTGTAATGTTAAATTCTACTACATTAAAAAGTTAAAAGAAACAGCACATCTCCATCCAGACTAGCTGTATTTCAAGTGTTCTGTGACTACACGGGTGGCTATCCTGTTGCTCCACGCAGGTCCAGATCTTTACCTGCCTTATTAGCACATGGAATTGACTGGATTCAACAGTCCAGAACTCCACTAAATTTTTGCAGCATATGTATTGCCAAAGATATTCCAAACTTGGTTTTAGCTGCCACTAATTATTCAACACTAAAAGCAGTCCCTAAACTTCCAACTCCCGCCAACAGGAAAATGGCTGCCAAAGTTCTGCCCGGAAGGGCGTATATATATACTCAATGCCCATATTAGGTATGCCCGTGTAAGACAATGGATAACTAAGACACTTTCAGAGACCAGAACCAGAGGCTGCCAGACTAACACATTCGCTCCATTTGCCAGGGTCGGGCATCCTCACTAGTCCTGTCAGACAGCATGGTACATTGTTTGCAGAAAGGGCTGCAGTAACCCTTTTACCCTCACTGTATCCACTCTCCTTAGGTAAATCCCTCGTATACATTGGGTTCGATCATATGACTTGCTTTGGCTAATGAGACACTAGAAACATGACCTACAGACTTGAAAAGTCCTTGTGGATTGGGTTTGCCCCCTCTCTTTCTGCGTGTGAGACCACTGCCTTGTGAATGAGCAGGAGCTGGACTGCTGGATGAGAGACATGGCCCCGCTACCCTCACAGCTCTGGGCAAAACCCAGCCTGCCGCAAGGTATGAGTGAGGCCATAGACGGCTGTTGATTGCAAGTCCATGACCGAGCCCTGCTGAACCCAGCTCAAATGGCCAATGCCCTGGGCAAAAAATGGCTGCCATTTTAAACTACTAAGTTTTGCTGGTTTGTTACACAGCAAAACCCGATAAAAACAGGTATGATATGTGCTCAGGAGCAGCGTCTGCTGCATATTTCCTTTTCTGAATGGAGGCATTATTGTCCTTAAATTCGTGGTCTGGCGTTGTTTGTTGCAGTGGTTCTCAAATTTCAGCATACGTCAGAATCACAGGGAGAGCTTCTAAAACACAAATTGTGACATCCAACGCAGAGTTTCTGATTCCGTAGGTTTGGGCTGTGGCCCAATGACTGACATTTCTGCCCCGTTCTATGATGACAGCGCTGCTGCTGGTGTGAGGACCACACTTGGAGAACCAGCGGTCTGCTGGATGTGCTGGAGACAGTTACAGCTCCGGCCGCTGGTCCGTGAGGAATTATCTCCAGACATGAAGACGATTACAAAGCCCCAGAGGTCTGGACTTGGAGCTAGATGGAGTTCCTGCCTGATACTGGCGTTGTCTTCCTTAGAGGAAAGGAATGAAACTTCATGTGAGCGAATTATACAGGTTTGTGGTCTAATGTGTCATTCAAAGACACTGTTTCTTTATTGATTCCCCGCCTGGATGAGATATCCACGGACATAAGTGTGGTGTTCAAGTCCCCTGTTATTATTATGGTATTATCATCAGCTCCTCTCCTTATGTCTATTAATATTTTCTTTATGTACTTAGGTGCTCCAATGTTGGGTGCATATTTATGATTGTTCTATCCTCTTGTTGGATTGAACTATACACATTTTGAATTGTGTATAATGGAATAAAAGTGCCACAGATGAGTGGGCTCTGGCAGAGGCTGTGAGCTGTCTACCCAAAGTACATTTCCCCTCCTTTCTACTTTGTCTGGAGAGCCCACCTACCACCATAGGGGCTGAAAATGCCAGATACTCATCCTTCCTTACTGCTGGGTTATTAACATATCACCCGATCCTGGCCAAGGGGCCTGGATGGAAGTCAGCTAGGGGTCAGGGGACAATTCTGGGAACGATATTCCTCCCTGATAAGGGAGCCATCTGAAAGAATCCTGAGAACTCTGCTGGGTTCTTGGATAATTATACCCTCCGAAGAGAGTGGCAGTGGCAGTGGCAAGGCTGGCAAACAAAAGCTTAGAACAGAGGGACAGCCACTGAGTCCTGAAGGTGGTGGCAGAAAGCAGCAACCTGAAGTGACTTGCGGTCTACCTCCTGGGAACACCCAAACGTCCCTGAGTTGGGTGAAGAACAGGAAAAGGATCCTGTCTGGGAGTCTCTCACCTGTTGGCAGAAGCAACAGAATTTTTGCATTCGTGTTAATAGGCTCTCCCTTGTACACCTAGACTGAATACTGGGAACATTTAGGTGACATAAAACCTACCTATAATTGAAACCATAAAATAAAGCCCTGTAGAAACTGGAAGGCATTCCATGAAGGAACAGGTCCTGTGAGATGAACCAACATCTCATGATTAACATGGAGATTTTTATGTTCTTAAGTCCATATGAAACCACTGGGAAAACAGCAGAAACACAGACTCTCTTCAACTTAGGAGGGTTTAGAAAAATATTAAGAAAAGGGTTATTTTCCTGTGTTGTGACATGTTGCTGGGGAAGGCTGAGGTGTGCTTTAAAAGAAAAGGCATCTCAGGGCGCCTGTCAGTCAGTCAAGCTTCTGCCTTCGGCTCAGGTCATGATCCCAGGGTCCTAGGATTGAGTCCCACATCAGGCTCCCTGCTCAGCGGGGAGCCTGCTTCTCCCTCTGCCTGCTGCTCCCCTTACTTGTGCTCTCTCTCTCTGACAAATAAATAAAATCTTAAAAAAAAAAAGAATATTCTTTTGTATATCTTTCTGATTACATATTTGAGAATTTGTTATATATACCTAGGTCTTTGCCTTTGATCTCCTTGACCTGTCTACACAGCCAAATGGCTTTCCAAATTTGTAGCAGCTAATACCGCCACAGAAATATATGAGAGTTCCCTTTTTTTTTTTTTAGATTCCATAGATGAGTGAAATCCTATGGTATTTGTTTTTCTCAGTCTGACTTATTTCACTTAGCGTAATACCCTCTACATGCGTGCACGTTGTTGCAAATGGCACAATGTCATGCTTTTTTATGGCTGCCTATATATATATACATATATATTATTCCTTATCTATTCATCTATCAATGGACACTTGGGTTGCTTCCATATCTTGGCTATTACGAATAATGAAGCAATAAACATAGGAGTGCATATATCTTTTTAAATTAGTGTTTTCATTTGGGGGGGGTAAAAACCCAGTAGTGCAATCACTGGATCATATGGTATTTCTATTTTTAATTTTTTCAGGAAATTCCGTATTGTTTTCCACAGCGGTTGCACCAATTTGCATCCCTACCAACAATGCATGAAGGTTTCCCTTCCTCCACAACCTCCCCAACACTTATTTCTTGTCATTTCGATTTTAGCCACTCTGACAGGTGTGAGGTGATATTTCGTTGTGGTCTTGATTTGCATTTCCCTGATGATGAGTGATGTTGAGCATCTTCTCATGTGTCTGTTGGCCATCCGGATGTCTGCTTTGAAAAACTGTCTATTTAGGTCCTCTGCCCATATTTTAATTGGATTATTTGTTTTTTGGAGTGTAGAGTTTCATAAGTTCTTTATATATTTTGGATATCAGCCTCTTATCAAATATATCATTTGCAAATATCTTCTCACATTCACTAGAGTGCCTTTCTAATTTGTTGATGGTTTTCCTTGCTGTGCAAACGTTTTTATGTTGATGTAGAGCAAATAGTTTATTTTTGCTTTTGTTTCCCTTGCCATAAATATGTTGCTAAGGGTGATGTCCAAGAGATTACTACTTATGTTTTCTTTTAGGAGTTTTATGGTTTTGGGTCTCACATTTAGATCTTTAATCCATTTTGAGCTTGTTATTGTGTATGGTGTCTTTGTTTTTTAGTTAATCATTTTGAAATGTATGATTAGGTGCAAATGAATTCATGACATGTTTTTTTGATGGACACCTCCATCAAATTATTTCACCTTTTTACTAGACTATTCCTTGTATTGTGATAGATAATAATTTCTCTCTAATGTTCTTTTCATTTTAATTCTTTTTATCCTAATATTATTATATCAGCCCTTTTAAAATTAGTATTACCGTAATACATTTTTTCATTACTTTATTTCCAACCTTTTTGCCTTCCTCCCTCTTTGTGTGTGTGTGCCTAAGAAAGTAAATGCATTTATATTTAATATGATTACTGACATATTAAGATCTATTTCTTCCTTCTTATTGAATGTTTTCTATTTATAAATCGTTGTCTTTGTCTTTTCTTTTCTTCCTATTGCTGAATTAATAAAGTGTTGGATACCTCTCTAATTTATTCTGCTCGTTTGGGAGCTACAGATTGTATTGCTATTCTTTTTGTGACTATTTAAAATGATCTAACAATTAGAAATTTCTCTTGAACACAAGTATCCAAACTAGTTTTAACTATTTGATTAATCTCCATCCTCATTATTTTGTTACTATCTAGAATTTTAATTTTAGCTTTATTTTTTCTTCCAAATTTTTATTCAAATTCTACTTAGTTAACATATAGTGGAATATTGGTTTCAGGAGTAGAATTTAGTGACTCATCACTTACATATAACAAGTGCCCTCCTTAATCCCCATCACCCATTTAGCCCATCCCCACCCCCTCCCTCCACCAAACCTCAGTTTGTTCCCTATTGTTAAGAGTCTCTTGTGGTTTGCTTTCCTTTTTCTTTTTTCCCCCCTTCCTATATATTCATCTGTTTTGTTTCCTAAATTGCACATATGAGTGAAATCATGGTATTTGTCTTTCTCTGACTGACTTATTTCACTTAGCATAATACACTCTAGCTCCATCCACGTCATTGCAAATGGCAAGATTTCATTCTTTTTGATGGCCGAGTAATATTCCATTGTATATATACACCACATCTTTATCCATTCATCAGTCAATGGATGCTTGGGCTCTTTTCAGAGTTTGGCTATTGTTGATAATGCTGTGCATGTACCCCTTTGAATCAGTTTTTTGTATTCCTTGGGTAAATACCTAGTAGTGCCATTGCTTGGTAGTAGGGCAGTTCTATTTTTAACTTTTGAGGAACCTCCATACTGTTTTCCAGAGTGGCTGCACCAGATTGCATTCCTACCGAAAGTGTAAGAGGGTTCCCCTTTCTTCACATCCTCACCAATGTCTGTTGTTTCCTGTGTTTGTTAATTTTAGCCATTCTGACCGGTGCGAGGTGGTATCTCACCATGGTTTTGATTTGTATTTCCTTGATGATGAGTGATGTTGGGCATCTTCTCATGTGTCTGCTAGCCATCTGGATGTCTTCTTTGGAAAAATGTCTGTTGGACCACTTCCTTACCTCATACACAAAAATAAATTCAAAATGGATGAAAGACCTAAATGTGAGACAAGAATCCATCAAAATCCTAGAGGAGAACACAGGCAGCAACCTCTTTGACCTCAGCCACAGCAAAATAAGTCACCAGAGGCAAGGAAAACAAAAGCAAAAATGAACTATTGGGACTTTATCAAGATAAAAAGCTTTTGCACAACAAAGGAAACAGTCAACAAAACTAAAAGGCGCTGTCTGAATGAGAGAAGATATTTGCAAATGACATATCTGATAAAGGGTTAGTATCCAAAATCTATAAAGAACTTATCAAATCCAGGGGCGCCTGGGTGGCACAGCGGTTAAGCGTCTGCCTTCGGCTCAGGGCATGATCCCGGCGTTCTGGGATCGAGCCCCACATCAGGCTCCTCCTCTAGGAGTCTGCTTCTCCCTCTCCCACTCCCCCTGCTTGTGTTCCCTCTCTCGCTGGCTGTCTCTGTCAAATAAATAAAATCTTAAAAAAAAAAAAAGAACTTACCAAATTCAACATTCAAAAAACAAATAATCCAGCTAAGAAATGGGCGGAAGACATAAATTTTAGCTTTATTTAAATACAAACATTTAAAAAGCATAACCAAGTTAAATTTTGCTGATATTTTACTGATTTCTGTACTTAACATTATTTCTTGTATCTCATGTCTTTCCTCCGGGCTTCAGTTTTCTTGCTGATGCACATCCTTAATAGTTCTTTTAGTGAATGTATATAGGAAGTAAATTCCCTTGCTCTTTAGTGTCTGAATATTTGTTTGTTTATATTTTGCCTTACTCCTAAAAGATAGCTTACTTGGGTATAAAATTCTAGGTTGAGAGTCATTTTTCATCGGCATTTTGAGGATTACTTCATTGTCTTGTGGCAAGTAGAGTTGTTGTTGATAAGAAGTCTGCTATCAGGCTGGTATTCCTATTTTTAGGTAATCTGTTTTTTTTTTTCTGAAAGATTTTAAGATTTTTTCTTTATCCCTAATGTTTTATAGTTTCAATACAAAGTGGCTAGGTATCTATTTAGTTTATTTTATCCTTGCATAGTTTTCAGAGTGTATTAAGAGTCATTGTTTTCTTCAATACTCAGTGAAAACTCTGTTATTTTCTCCTAAAAAGTTGTCTCTTGGGGCACCTGGGTGGCTCAGTTGGTTGGGCATCTGCCTTTGGCTCAGGTCATGAGCCTGGGGTCCTAGGATCGAGTGTGGAGTCAGGCTCCCTTTTTGGTGGGGAGTCTGCTTGTCCCATTCACTCTGCCCCTCCCCCCACTCATGCTCTCTCTCTTGCCTGCTCTCGCTCTCTCTCAAATAAAGAAATAAAATCTTTAAAAAAAATAAGTTGTCTCTTTGCCGTTTCTTTCCATTGATTCTTCTGGAAATTATTCTAGGTATGTTTTGGAGCCTCTCAATCTATCCTTTATGTCTCTTAATGCTCTTTCAAGTTCTTTTGTATCTCTTTGACTCTTTTCTGCATACTGGATAGGTATTTTTCGTATAGTAATTTTTTTTCAATAGTGCTTCCCATTGTGTCCCATCAAAAGTTTTTCATATTTTGAATTTTTATTCATTTCATTTTCAGCCTATTTTGCCTGGTAGTATATAGCCATTCCAATTCTTTTTTGGCTATTGTTTGTATGCTATATCTTTTTCCATCCTTTTGACTTCCACCTATTTGTGTATTTGAATATAAATTGTGCCTCTTACAGACAGCATATAGTTAGATTGTGGGGTTTTTTTTAACCCATTTTGCCACTCTCTGCCCTTTGGTGGGGGTGTTTACTCCATTTACATTTAATGTCATTTTCCTACTTACTTTCTATTCGTCATTTTTTTTTCTATTCCTCCCTTGCAGCTGTCTTTTGTGTTGGATATTTCTTAGAATACTAGTTTACTTCTCTTGTCATTTTGCTTTCTTAGTTGTTGCCCTGGGGACTACAATTGACAATTTAAAGTGGTCTAATTTGGGGCGCCTGGGTGGCACAGTCGTTAAGCGTCTGCCTTTGGTTCAGGGCGTGATCCCAGCGTTCTGGGATCGAGCCCCACATCAGGCTCCTCCGCTAGGAGCCTGCTTCTTTCTCTCCCACTCCCCCTGCTTGTGTTCCCTCTCTCGCTGGCTGTCTCTCTCTGTCAAATAAATAAATAAATCTTAATAAATAAATAAATAAATAAATAAATAAATAAATAAATAAAGTGGTCTAATTTGTATTAATACCAATTTACTTTCGATATAGCTCTATTCCCTACTCCTCCTTTGTGCTATTATCATTATACAAATTACATCTTTATATAATATAAATCCATTAATCATCCACACACTCTTATAATTGCTTTGTGCAGTTTTATTGTTTTGAAGATTTTATTTATTTATTTTGAGAGAGAGAGAGAGCACAAGCAGGGGGAGCAGCAGGCAGAGATAGAGGGAGAAGCAGACTCCCTGCTGAGCAGGGAGCCTGATGCGGGACTTGATCTCAGGACCCCGGGATCATGACCTGAGCCAAAGGCAGATGCCTAACCAAAACCAACTGAGCCACCCAGGCGCCCCATGCAGTTATATTTTATTTTATTATTTTTTTTAAAGTAAGCTCTCTGCCCAATGTGGGGCTTGAACTCATGACCCCTAGATCAAGAATTGCATGTTCTACTGACTAAGCCAGACAGACACCCTTATGCTGTTATATTTTAAATCAGATAGTAGAATTGCAAATAAAAACACATTCATAATGTATTTATACTGCAGGTACCTTTACCAGTGCTCCTTATTTATTCATGCAGATTCAAGTTACTGTCTGGTGATCTTTCGTCTCAACCCAAATGACATTCATTTCTTGTAGAGCAAACAAAAAATTTAGTTCTTGTTTATGTGGGATTGTCTTGATTGCTCCTTCAGTTTTTGAAGGATAGTTTTGCTGGATATAGAATTCTTGGTGACTGGTGCTTTTTCTTTTAGCACTTTAAATGTTATTCTACTGCCTTCTGGCCTCCATGGTTTTTGATGAGAAGTCAGCTGTTAATTTTATTGAGGACCCCTTGTACATAACGTGTTGCTTTTTTTCATGCTGCTTTCAGGGTTCTCTTTTTCTTTTGGCATTTTAACTACTATGTGTCTAAATGTGGATCTCTTTGAGTTTTTCTTTCTTGGAGTTCATCGAACTTCTTTAATGTGCTGATGAATGTTTTTTTTAGGCATTATTTATTCAAATATTCCTTCTCTTCCTTTCACTATCTCCTCTCCTTCTGGGACTCCCATTAGGTACATGTTTGCTTACTTCATGGTGTCCCATTTTTCTCTAAGGTTCTGTTCATTTTTATTGATTTTTCTTTTTGCTCCTCAAACTGGATAATTTCAATTGACCTAGTTTCAAGTTCAGTGATTCTTTCTTCTGCCAGTTCAAATATAAGGTTGAGCCCTCCACTAGTCATTTTAGTGATCTTTACATTTCAGTTTCTGTGCTTTCCAACTCCAGAATTCTTTTTGATTCTTTATTATTATTTACATATCTTTAATGATATTCTCTCTTTGGTCAGAGATCATTCTCATACTGTTCTTTAATTATTTAGACATGGTTACCTTTGGTTTTTTGAACATATTTATAATACCTGATTTAAAGTCTTTGTCTAGGAAGTTCAATATCTGGACTTCCTCTGGGACAATCTATTTATTGTTTCTTCTCCTTGTATGGGTTGGACTTTCCTATTTCTTTAAATGTCTTATAATTGCTGAAAACTGGACATACGGTATGGCGACTCTGGAAAGTAGACTGTCCTCTCCTCCCCCATGGTTAGTTTGTTGTTTTTTTTTTCAAATTGAAAGTAGTCATTTATTAATTGACCAGGTTACAAAAATAGTCATGGTAGATACCATAGTCCATCCTTCTAATAAGCCTATTGATTTGGTCTTCCCTGTTGCCAGTATCTCCACCTTCTACAAAATGGGTGGTTTTTTCTTTATTCCTCCTCATGGAGAAGATAATTTGAAGGGCCATAAAGAAGTTGTTTCCTTCTTTGAAATGTTTTCCAACAATATAGATCTTGTGAATCAGATCTTCCAAGCAGATCAGGGAATATTTACCAAGAGATTCAGCAATCAATTGTGTTAACCTTCAGGGCAATTCATTTCTTGTTGATTTTGCCATAACCACATTTGTAGATCAATTCATTTACCAGCATCGTATTTGGGTGGTTCCACATGCAATATATGGTTCCACATGCTATATATGGTTCCATGCTATATATGGTTCCACAGTGCTTGCTAGGTCCATCCATATTGTTTCCAACGGCATGATCTCGTCATTTTTTTATGGCTGGGTAGCATTCCATTGTATATATATATATACCACATCTTCTTTATCCATTCATATATTGATGGGCACTTGGGTTACCTCTATACTTTGGCTATTATAGATAATGCAGCAATAAACATAAAGGTGCATAAATCTTTTTGAATTAGTGTTTTTGAGGGTTTTTTAGGTAAATAGCCAGTAGTGGAATTATTGGATCATATATTTCTATTTTTAATTTTTTAAGGAATCTCCATACTGTTTTCTACATTGGCTGTACCAATTTACATTCCCACCAGCAGTACCTGAGGGCTCTTTTTTCTCCACATCCTCGCCAACACTTCTTTCCAATTTCTCATGCTGACAGCTTCACTGAAGCCTTCTCCTCAGGTGGCAGTGGCTCTTTTTTTTTAACCATTGTTCATACCTGGGTCAGCACCCGTCTCAAGCAATGAGACTTGTCCTTGCTTTCTTCTTCATGAAAAACAATTCTAGTTCCCATTACCCTACTAGAGCCAAACTCATAGCCTATTATGTCTGTTCTTGGCCCCTAAGTCCCACAGGACCAAAGCTTTGGCTCTATGCTCACTGCTTTGTTTTTGTTCAATTTAAACACAGACCATAAATGAATTACCAAGAAAATAGACAGATGGAAGTGTAGTCTATAGATAAGAGGGTTTGTTGGGGTTTTTTTAAAGTTTTTAATCACCTGGTGCTCATCATGGCAAGTCCAATGCTTAATCCCCATAACTTATTTAGCCCTTCTCCTCAAGCCCGTCCTCTCTGGTAACCATCACTTTGTTCTCTACAATTAAGAGTCTATTTCTTGATTTGTCTCTTTCCCCCCCCTTTGCTCATTTGTTTTGTTTCTTAAATTCCACATATGTGTGAAATCAGATGGTATTTGTCTCTCTCTAAATGACTTATTTAGCTTAGCCTTATACTCTCTAGCTCCAACCATGTCATTACAAATGGTAAGATTTCATTTTTTATGGCTGAATAATATTCCATTGTATATATACATCACATCTTTTTTCATCCACATCCATATTAAGGAATGATTGTTATATTTTTACATATGGCACTGGCATTGTGATTATGTAATTAAAAGACTACTTTTAAGGGGACAACATACTCAAATATTTATGGGTGAAATGGTACCTGAGATTTGCTTCATAAAAGCCCATTGGAAGGTGGGGTGGGAAGAAAGAAGTATATATGAAATATTGGCTAAGATCATAATAGAAGTTGAGTGATGAGAACATGCAGGTTGGTTATACTATTCTATTTTTGTGTATATTTAAAAATTTCTCATATCCAAACATTTTTAAGCACAGAGAAATATTTCTGCATAAGGCCATTGCTTTGTAATTTTATCTTTTTCTATTTTATCTAATATTGATGCATATGTAAGAGAAAGGATACTTAAAAACATGAACTTGTAGAACAATCTTTACTAAAAATTTCATAATTACAATGGCTGAAAAATTAGAAATAGTGTCTACCCAGAAGTCCAAGAGAATCAACTAAAATACCATAAATTCATTCATTCATTCATTCATTCATTCATTCATTCAAACATACTGAGTTAATGTAACATGTGAGGCACTGTCTGGGTGGTAGGGAATACAGTGTTTGAATAAGGTCCATCCTCTCATAGAACTTACAGTCTAGTTTTATCAGACTTATTATGAAAAAATTTTAAAGTGGCTTAAGATTAAGGTCAACATATAAAAATAAATAACTTTCTTGTATTAGAGCAACAGTAAATTGAAAAAAAAAATCCATTCACAGTTACAGAAAAACATAAGTAGCCACAAACCCAACAAGAAATAAAGAAAAAGCTAACTGAATGTTCTAAAAAAAGACCTAAATGGAAAAAATACATCAATGTTCCAAAAATTAATCTATAAAAATCAGTGCAATTTTAATCAAAATCCTATTGTAATTTTCTAAATTGTAACTTGACAAGCTAATTCTAAAGTTTCAGTAGAAGATAAAATGTTCAAGGGAAATCAAGAGAAATTAAAAGTAGAAAATTTAAAAGGAGGATTTGCCTAAACAGAGATCAAAACATACTAAAAAGCTAGAAGCCTTAAAACCAAAAAGTCACTTCTCCCAAAATTTCCTGTAAGTGCCATATAATATCCATAGAAACCCCAATAGAATTTTAAACAAAATTTGTTAGCCGATTCTAAAATTCATGTTACAGAAAAAAAAATCACAAGAATAGCCACACATTTTAACAAAAACAACCATGGAAGCAATTTGCCCTTTCGAACAACAAAATATACTAAAAGGCTACAGGACTTAAAATGGGGTGTTATTAATTCAGGAATAGGATAAAAGGAATTTGATACATTTTGAAGAAACAGATTTATGCATAACTGGGAATTTCCTTTATGATAAAGGTAGAATCTCAAATAAGGGAGAAAATATCAAGTATTTAGCAAATAGTTTTTTAACCGATGACTATTCAGAAAAAATAAGTTAAACACTTCCATAATGCACCAAAATAAACTGAATGTGTATAAAAGCTAAAATTTAAAAAGCAAAATTATTAAGTATTAGAAGAAAGTAGAAGAAAAAATATTTAAAATCTTCAGGATAATGAAGGCTTTTCTAAGCAAGTCATACAAGAAAAGGTTGATAGGTAGGGCTTCAAAGACAATTAAAAATACAAGAGACCATATAGAAGTTAAAATCTTAAAAATTACTGATAAGAATATATTTCCAATATATTTAACAATGAAATATCCAGAACATGAAGAAGAGCCCCACCAGTAAACAAAAAATGACAACCTAATGAAAAAATAAGCAATAAATAATATATGGCTAATAAACATGAAAAAAATTTAAACTCACCAGAAATCAAGGAAATACAGTTTTAGCAATAACAGATAAGAGATACCTAAATGATACACAGATGCTGGGAGTATCATGTCTCTTGATCTCTGGAGATCATAAGCTATGAGATCATAAAAGCCCAGAACTCCTGAGGGTGATTTGTCCTGTTGTGGAAAAGATTTGCTATCTGGACACTGGGGGAGAGAATTTATCTGGAAGTCGCTGCAAGGACCATGTAAATATGTAACAGCTACTGTTCAACCCTTCCTATCATATGGAGAAAGCCCACTTGAGAAAGAAGCCAACACACGTCTAGTAGACCGGGCATGGGAGAGAAAAGTGGGGGAGAAAAGGGAGAGGGAAGAAGGGAGAGATGGAGAGGTAGGGGCTCGGGTGATTATGCACTTCAATCCAGCTCCACCACTGGACATTTAAAATAGGCGACTGACTTTCCTCTATCTACTTTCCAACCTCTTTTCAACCCTGTATTATCCAGGGTCCCTTTCGTAGTCTATTAAAGGAGTCTGGTAATGTTTACCAGCAACTGCCCAGTTGTCAAAGCCAATGGACTCTTCAGTCATTATGTGGCATATCTTGAACACTCTACATGTCGGCCTTTTCTCCTTTAATTTCTTTAACATCCCTTTCTCCCACTTCTCTTGTTGGAACATTTGATGCTAGTAGCATTTGAGAACTCCCTTTTCCTCCTTTATACTTTTAAAAATTGTTTTTATTTGAAAACATTTCTAAGTATAAAGAATTATATCTGCGTATCCATCTCACCACCTATTTCTGCTTCAGAACTTTAAAGACATTATAGATACATCTAAAGGCCCTATATACATCCATCCCTGTTATCCACCTGCCTCCCCCCTCCTTCCCCAAAGCTGGTTATTTAAAAGGTATCACCATCTTGTGGCTGGTATCATTCCCAAGCATATTAGTACACTTTTATAACTTTCACTAGATGTAGCCAGAGTATATAGTAAACTTAGGACTGTAAAAAAAGTATCAAACTATACGTGCCAATCTAACTTGCTCTTTTGACACATAAGAGCTGTTTTCAGTTCATTCATTTTAAATGATGTATAGTATACCGTCGTAAGACACAGTATAATTGATTGGACAGTATATTGATGGACATTGTTTTTAGCTTCACATTGCTTGGAAAAAAAAAAAAGCTGCAAGATTCTTGCAGTGCCCATGAATGAAGTCCAGTAGTTGTCCCAGGGAATATAATCCAGAAGTGGAATCGTGATTTTGCAACGTGTGCTTGTCACTTCCTCTAAATACAGCCAAACTGCTCTCCAAAATGTTTTTGTAAATCTATACGTTCATAGCAGTATATAAAAACTATTATTTCCCATCTTTGCCAAAACTTGGGTATTGATTATAAACATATACACACACATTTGTGTGTGCGCCAATTGTAACATTTTTTCAGGATTCTGTACTTATGGCCCTCCTCTCATTCTGTAACCTATTTCTAAGTTTAGTCACTCATGACATATCAGGTTACTTAACAGGCATTTTAAGTTTTTCCCCTCATTCTCACATCTAACCAGATACCAATTCCTGTTCATTCTATTTCCTTAAAATCGTGGCTGTCGCTTTCTCTCCGTCTGATTAGTTCCCTATTGCTGCTGTAACAAATAACGATTAATGTAGTGGTTTCTAACAACACATTTATTCTCATACAGTTCTGGAGGTCAGAAATTTGAGTTTTACGGGGCAAAAATCAAGGTGTTGCCTGGGCTGGTTCCTTCTGGAGGACCCAGGAGGGAATCCTTTCCTTGCACCTCTTCCAACTTCTGGAGGCTGCTGGCATTTCTTGGCTCATGGGTGCATCACTTTACTCTTCTTCCATCATCACGTCTACTCACTCTGTCTCCTTATGACTACTTCTGTGATTATATTGCGCTTACCACGATAACCCAGGTTAATCACCCCATTTCATGATCCTTAACCACAGCTGCAAAATCCCTCTTACTAAATGAAGTAACTTCCGTAGGTTCTGGGGATTAGGATGTGGACATCTCTGTGGGAGAATTATTCATCCTATCACATTATTTTAACTCCCGATCTCTTAATTCCAAACATCCTGCTCACCTGGACAGTCCCAAACTATTTACACAGCCACCAGACCTGTGTTCTCAATTTCAGATCTATCCATAATCCTCTGCTTAAAGACTTTTAGTGATTCTCTGTTCCCTGCAGAATCAAGGGAAAACTCATTTTCTTGTATATGATTGGTCACAATTGAACTACAAATGAAATTCTTCAGCTTTTCTCTTGCTATATTCTATTGAAATCTATGCTCCACCCATTCCCAACCACTATGCTTAATTTGCCTTTTTTACTTGCACTCTTTGCTGGTATGCTGCCCAACCCTTTGCCTACCCAGCCAACTCATACTGATTAAGAGTCAACTTGAAAGTTAATGCCTTCCCCTACCAGGAGGGCTGATCATTTCCTGTGTATTCAGAATACTATGAAAGCATTCTAAACACTTCATAGCAATATGTTGGCTTGTGATGCCTGACTCATTAAGGGCAAGAATTTCATAATTTTAGCATCCCATGCACCTAGTATCTTGTCTTACAGTCGATATATAATATCAAAATGTTCCTAAGTAAAACAAGGTGACAGTTTGTGGGTATTTTCTGAAGGTCTGAATACTGATGAAAAATGGCATGCTACACAAATAGCTATACACCCACAGGAAAGTGGTAGTGGTAGGACACCACAAATTTTTAGGAAAATTTTAGTAAGTTTACATTTGGAAACTTTGAAGAGTATTGACTATTACTGCACAATTTAACAGATGAGTAAACAAGCAGAATGAAGCAATTTGCCTAAATATACCAAGATTAGTAGCAAAGATGGGTATAGCTAGGAGAAGCCTTTAATTAAAGGGGGGAAGTTTGATAGGTATTTAAATTCTACAACCTCCAAGCCATGTTTGTAGCTATTACATGATTTCTAGGACACAACTGGTTTTGCTGAGGTAGACATGAATTATGTCTTTTACGAATCTACACAAAGAAAAATGGCACATTGATCGTGAAGAAAATGTTTAGTGGTAACAAAGTTATGACAAGCTTAATGCTTTTTATTCCTCTCCAATACATGACAGACCTTACTGGTGAAGAGTGGGAATATTGTCTTAAGTCGTATGTTAAGTGCTTAGCACAATAGTTGGTATCCTGGAAACTGTCCAGGTGGAATAGAGAATGATTGGGATTAAGATACTAATAATTAAGACAGATAAGTAGGGACAGATATAAACCAAACATTTTTTATTTAGCCTTGTCCCTAATGGTCACATTTTAAATTAGCTCAAAGTGGAAGGCAGGGTGCGGGGGAAAAAATTAGCTGAAAGAAAATGTCATCTAATGAAAACCACCTTATGCTGGAGATGAATTATTGTCTTTTGGACTTAAAAGGAATGATTTTAGTTTAGTATTATTTTGTTCCTCCATCTCTCCATTGTTAGGATTATCAGAAATCCTGCAAAATGAACAAAACTATCTCAAAACTGTACTCAGAATTATATTTCCCTCCCCACAAAATGTTCTTTGCCAATGTATCCCCCCAGTCATGGTGAATGGTACAAACTTCCATCCAATTCCAAAGCCACAAATTCATGAGTCATTTTTGATGCCTTCTTCACTCTTCCTCCCTCCATATATCTCAGCCATTCAAGTTCTGTTCCTAGAAGTTTCTCAAATCTTCCACTTTGTTCCAACCTATCGCCATGAGGTATAATCTAACCGGTCTCCCATCTGTTCTCCATAGTGCACAAATTTCAAATTCCAGGAGTCTGGTTCTTCCTTCAGCCTCACCTTGAAAGATGAAAACAGTGTCGCCCATGCTGTATGTGCAGGACCCTGTAATTCTTCCCACGCATGGTAAAGTGCTAATGTGCAAGTTGTTCCTCATCTGAACACCCTTCTGCTCATCTAACTTTAACTCCTTCAGATGTCCCCTTTCTCAGAGAAAGATCTATCCCCACACCATCCCTCACTCCCAATCACACAGATTCTGATTCCAGCTTTCATATTTACTACTGGTCTAATTTTGCAGTTACTTAGGACGACTTCATGCTAGGCACAATAAGGGCAGGAACCCTAATTCTGCTACCTAGCACACTTTCTGGAACATACCATGCAATAAATATTGGCTGACATAATATAATAAATACCCCACCCACCATCATTAACTCCAATGGTAAGTCAATACCTTTAGTTTTGATAAATCAATGTCAGTTACTTGTACAGGCAGAACTGGGAATGCAAAACTAGAACTTAAATGCATGATTCAAAATACAAGTGTGTAAAGATAAAAGCAGCATACATATATCATAGGGAGGCTGGAGTCCTACTATGGTTCATTAAGTCTGATACAGTAAACATACAAAAGGAACAGGAAAGAACACGCCTTCAAAGATCTGCAGAGCAGCTACCAAAAATGAATTTTAAAAGATGTTTAGGGGTGCCTGGCTGGCTCAGGCAGAAGAGCATGTGACTCTTGATCTCAGAGTCATGAGATCAAGCCCCACGTTGGGTGTAGAAATTAAATAAACACATATTTAAAAAAAAAAGATAATGTTTAGGTAGCTTGTTCTTTTGTTTCCTACAACATCAGAAGAAAATGAAGGTCCGTATGTGGGAGCATTATGAAGAAAGTGAAAACATCCCAGTTCCTTTAAATCCTCACACAAACCAAGAACACCCTTGATAGTTTTGTCAAACTTTTAAGGAAATTCACCATCCTTTAGCAGTTAACTGTTAAAACTTTGCAAAAAACTTCCAGGAACATAAAACTGAAACTGAAACTTGGGAGACGTATATTTAAGTTAGCATTTTCTTAAAGGCATAGTTAAAAAATAAAATAAAGGGCATCAATCTGTTATCTTAGTCGTAAGACTCTTGAGAAATCCGTTCATTTTAAATACAACTCAAAGCCTATATAACTTAAGTTTACCAATTTGGTTATTAGTCCACTAAAAAGAATGCACAATTACACTGTGTCCTGATATGCTAAAAAAGAAATTTAAGTTATACAATCCCTCTTGGCCAAATAAACTTTACTAACACACTGATCTAAGGCCTTAAGGCTTTGTTAATGTACAACCCTGTAGACCTGTTATTACTGGGACCATTTTACTCACTGATATTAACTATCTTCATTAAAATAACTATTCATTATCAAATTAAAGGTTTCAGCTGTTTAAAGGGCAATGCTACTGAGCTAATTATCACAGTAAATGTTCACATTCAGTGTTACCTTCACGTATTTTACAAACATACTCCTATCACATAAATTGGTAGAATAGTATACATTTCTGAATATTTTTAACTAGTGACTCTAATTCGAAATTAGTCCACCATATTTGAAAGACCTAGATTTCTACTATAAAAAAGTTCATCTTAACTGGGCAACTGAAGAATAAACTGTGGTATGATAGCTATGAAACACTTCATTTTTCCCTTTTCCCTATTTTTGCCTTAGCACAGTTTTAAAAAGAAAAAGATTAAAAGATTCATTTAAATTTCCCAGTAAACTTTCCCTTTAAAAAGCTCCCCAGGGGCACCCGGGTGGCTCAGTCGTTAAGCGTCTGCCTTCGGCTCAGGGCGTGATCCCGGAGTCCTGGGATTGAGCCCCAAATCAGGCTCATCCGCTGGGAGCCTGTTTCTTCCTCTCCCACACCCCCTGCCTGTGTTCCCTCTCTCACTGGCTGTCTCTCTGTCAAATAAATAAATAAAATCTAAAAAAAAATAAAAATAAAAAGGTCCCCAAACCCTTCAGCTTTAGATACAACAAAACAAAGATGTGGTGAAAAGCTAAAAATAACCTAATGGTTTTCTCTTGGAAGTAAGTTTAAAAGTCTAGAATTTACACACTCAGGTCAGGCCATAATCTGCCCCAGAAAAGCAAAATCCTTACATTGCACATTGCCCTATGGTTTTTTCCTCCCATCACCACTGCTTCTGACACTAAAAGAATTCAAGAGAACCCTAGGACCATAAAGCTGAATCTTCTGGCTCTCTTCCCTACTTTACATATGAAATATCACACATCCTGTACCCCAACCCAAAACCAAACCAAACCAAAGAAAGAGCTGAGACCACAATAATGATAGAGCTCAGAGAATAGGCAACATATAAAATTATGGAAAAATACATACAAGTAGTCATTAGACATAAACCACCTGGAGAAAAGGAAACCAATTCTGCTTTTAAATAATTTTATTTTGTCTAATTTTGTGTTACTTTAATTTCCCATAGCACCTTGGCAATGTTGAGAACAGAAATACAAATACAAGGATGTACTCATTTTAACATAATATGCATGAGCATGTGTCACACCATCTTCTTTTGGAGGGAGGGGGCAGTTTGGACAACAGGAACAAACCTAAGCAATGGACAAAATAGAAGCTGGATAACTGGTTCTGATCCCTGACCCCAAACATTTAACAGGGGTCACTCAAAAGACATGAAAATCAGGCAAAAAAAAAAAAAAAAAAATTAACATTGATGTAGATGTTTATACTCATCAGTGTTTTGTGCTACAAAGCTGAAAATAAAACCATTTTATTTTATACACAGCCTGTTGACATCTGAGTTGTACTTTTAGGAATTGTCTACTCAACAATTCATAAAAAGTTGTTAGTTTTTAAAAATAAACTTAAATTATTTAATAATCAGGTGATTTTGAAAGAGAATTTACTTTCAACTTGAACACAAATTCTCTTTCCACTTCTTAGAATGTCTCTTTCAGTTAATAAAAACTGAAATGTCTACGTATCTTCTTGGAAGCTGAGACTAGCTAAGTTAGCAGACACCAGAAAAGCCTAAAGTTAAATTGATGGCCACCAGATTGTAAGGAAACATAAAAAAAATTAGGAAAAAAACCTTATCATATAGTTAAGAATTTATAAAAACCCTCAAAAGGAATACACTGCCCTCTTGCATTTTATCTTTTCTGTAAAAACAAACAAAATGAGTACTTTTAAAATATGGTTAATATACACGCCCAACACAAATATCAAGAGACTTAACCCCAGTGCTGTTCAACTGTGTCAAAATAAAACCAGTGGACATTTAAGCCAAAAGACTAAATATTAAGGCCATAACTAATAAAGCTAAAGAAAGCGCTAAAAGAAAGTAACTTTTAAATACTATTTTCTGCTCCAGCAGATGCAAATACTCCATCATTAAGCCTTTTGCAAAGCCAACCTGGTTATTTAAAAAGGAATGTGAAACAATATTCAAGCTACCTTAATTTTAGGAACAAAAATAAATTAAAAATCAACATGTCATTTGAGATCACATGCAAACTGAGCACCTAAGATGACAACAACAATAAATCCTGATTACTGAAAGATCTTCTCTTCTTCCAAAATCCAAGGGAATAAAATTTAGATGGATCACTCTTTTGAATGCCAGTGTCTGTATTTGCAAAAATGAAATCACTCAGAGTAGAGACAGGCCGTAGATATCATGAAAACCTCAATTATCAGAATAGAAAATGGAGACAGGCTTTGCAGTATCTCCAAATACCTTCTCCATGAAGTGCTAAGTGATGAGCTTGTGTGACTCTTGTTCTCGTCATGCAATAAGAACTATGACAGAAAACCACCATACTGTACAATTATCATTTGTATCTACTTTTAGCCTCCAACAACCCAAGGAAATGTTAAGTCATAAGGATGAAGAGAAAAATTTGACATTTAAATTCCTCCCTCTACAGAACCAAATAAATAGTTGAACTACAATAAACGCCCAACCCGCATCAGTTACAGAGAACTGCTGGACAAAAATCCAAACAGTTTCACACAACTCATAGGCATCATTTAGATACAAACCTTAAATCTGCTGTAATAAAATAAACGCTAAATACATACTGTGATACATATATATATATATATATATATATATATATATATATATATATATATATCACACCCACACACAAACACACCCACACACATACACACGTATTCTTCCCTATACAACATCCCACCAAACTGGGAACTATTAGCTGTAATGAGGCAAATTAAATTAAAAACACTATATATTTTATAAGAAATTTTAAAATGATGTCTTCAAATTTCTACTTTCAATAACATCTGGGTAAAGAAAGCAAGAACACAGTTGCTTTCTTCAAAAAGAAGACTCTTTTCTTGTGTTTCAATTAGAACACTTAGTTTTTAGAAGTTGGGTGGACTAACAGTAAGTCACACAAGTATACAAGTAATACAAGCCTATTTCTGTGACACACTGTAAAAAGTAATGTTTCACTTTAAGTGCAATAATTAAGTTTATAATCCTTACCAAGTGATTTTTATAAAATGTTTATTCTCTTAAATCCAATGCATTCACAGAGTGTTAACACTTTAAATGTTTATCATTTCCACCAACTGCAGCATTATCTAAGTAAACCAAAATAAGCACTTTTATCATAGATGTAGTCAATGATTATTAATACCTTTTTTTTTCCTTAAAGGACCTAAACTTCCCCCAGATTTCAGCACAGGTAGTTTTATTGTATGTTTCATCTAGTAGATGATTTTTAAAAATAGTGTGTAGAAATGAATAGTTTCAAACTGCTTAAATATATTATACCATGTTATCAATCCACCAAATCAAAAGCAATTGCCAAGCTGAATAATAAGTTACAAAGAAATGATAATCCTGGCTTGTACAGAAATGTGCAGTGTTTAGTTACCTACTAATACAAATCTCCAAAGCTTAACTTAGAGTTGGAAGATGAGTTTCACAGTAATGTAATTTTAACCTCCATTTACATTCATTTTAATATATTACTAAGATGTTTACTCTATGTCACAATGGTGCTTTCCAGTGTTCACAATTTACAGTTTCAATTTGTACATATGTAATTCACTAACATAAGGGACAGTTATGACTATTACAAACTATCCCTAAAAAGAAAACAAACCCCACCTTACATGGAACTCTGAAAATGGTATGACTTAAAACAGATTAATGCAACATGGTTTTTAATATTTTAGCCATTTTCTAAACACCAGCATGTAAACTTGCCTACTTAATATGACAGCTACAACTTTATTCACTGAGAAAGTATGTATTAATTTTCTTCAACCATCTTTCTCACCTTAAGTCAAAAAATCTCATGACTTGCTGGTTCTGTTTCTGTGAATTCCAAACTGTATTTTTTTTGGGGGGGGGAGAAAAGGAAGGAAGTAGATGATAAAATACACTGTAAACAGAAAAGTCACCCCCAAATTAAGGTGGTTTTTTTTTGTTTTTTGTTGTTTTTTTTTTTTTACTTCTACACTATTTAACACTTTAAGAAATCAGTACAATGTTTCATCTTTAACACGAACACAAATAAATTACTGTAGGGTCAGTCTGACCTACCATTCTGGGATCTAAAGTTCTAAATACACGAACAGAAGAGTAAACTACTTCAATGTTCAGCTGGAGATTTAGAACAGTTATATGATTTGACTAGACTGGTCAAGGCCATTAGAAACATACAATTCTGTAGCAAGTTGGTTATTTTGCTTTTGGGGGGTGGGTAGTCAAAGAATAGAGAATAACAATGAAGTAACAAAAAAAAACCTGTCTCCTATTTTAGGGGTTGGGGGGGGGGGCAAGAAATCACAAAGCAGTTTAAACCTCTGAAGTCCATCTGACTTATCCACTCAGATCTAAGACAAATTTTTATTTTTTGAATAACCCCCTTTCTTTCCTTGAGTATCAAACTGATTGATAGTCACACCTCTAAGTACAATCAGAGCTTAACAGCTTGTTGAATGAAATATTAAGGTCAAAAAGACAGACTGAATTTCAAAATGGAAAAAAAAAAATCTACTCAAGTATTACATTCAGTTTTCAAATCATTTAGTAACATGACAACAGATTTGGCTTCAATCACTCTTGCACACACTCACACCACAACAGGCACACCAGCCACTGATCTGCTTTGCAACACAAGGCCATATAGGCAGAGATGGCATTCTCCAAGCCAAACTTTAAATAGATTAAAAAAAGTAATTTCTAATTTTACAGAAATGCTTCTTCAAAAAATATTTTCTCTCACTCCCTCATCTCCTGTACTGAAGGATGTGTAATATGTTTTTTTCTCAAGCTAAATCTGAACCCTCAAAATTGATTCTAGGCAGAAGATCTCTGCAAATTAAAATCAAAAACAAAAATAGAAAAATTATATTTTTATATATGTATACATATATATATATATATATTTATACTGATTGGAATCCTCCAGCATTTTAAAATCACTTTAGAGATGAATTTTGGGATTCTACTGCTCACAACTCCAAAATCCATAATGATTTAAGGACATACACTTTTCTCCTGTTTCCTTCCTGGCTACCCCCTCCCCTCCAGAACAGTTCAATATAGCCACGGCTCAAGTTTAATGGGAAGAGAGAGAAGTTTCTGATAGTTTTTTGTTTTTTACTTTGGTGATCTGGGTGGCACATATTGCTCTTTGCCATTACGTCGAGTCACTCCCTGAGGTATAGCCCTATGGCCAAACTGGCGTCTCTGTTCCCTGATTTTTCCAGCTGCTCCCCTGGGAATGGTATTGCCTCGGAAGCTAGAATACTCCTTACTAGCCCTTGCTTCTGGCTTCTCATGTGATTTCTCAATGGACTTCTCAGGAGCTCCATTCTCTTCATTTTTGGTGGGAGACACTACATTGGAGCGAAGTTCTCGTAGTGGCTGCACAAGGACTGGAGATGGCTCTTTAGGGGGCTTCTGGCACACTTCAGCATAACTTAGCTTTCGGGGTTCCTTTGAAGTGAAAATAAGAAACAAATTTTTGGTATGTTCTCTAAATAAAAGTACAAAAAGGATAGTGTGACCCACAAGAAAATCAGTAAGCTATTAGAAAAGGGCAACCGGCATTCTCATATACACTGCTACTAAAGTGTATTGGAACAATCTTAAAAAAATTTTTTTTGTTGCAATAATAAAAAGCCTTGGCAATTTATATATGATACAATAATTTCACTTGAGGAATTTATCTGAAAGATGTTCATACCAGCATTGTTTACAGTGATGAAAAAAACTGGAAACAACCTAAATGTCTAATAAGGAAGGACAGATTAAGTTAATAATGTACATTCATATGATGAAATAAAATGTTTCTCTCTTTCATGGCTACAAGGAACCCTGAGACGGATTCCACAAGAATCTCAACAGAGCAGCTGGGAACCAATAATATATTGATAGAAGACTAATTAAAAGTCTTAATTACCTCATCTGAAAAAAAAAAAAGGAAGACAGGGATGTTACGAGACTGGGATAAAGCATGTGAAACGTATTTAGCACGGGTCTTAGCATATAGCAGGCATTCAGTAATCAGCAGCTGCCACTGTACTATTATTAAATAACAAAATAAAATGTCCTTAACCTAGAAAAAAGGAACTATACCATAATGCAACTAGTTATATCAATGATTGAAAAGATTATTAAATTTTGTGTTTTGCCCTGCTTTTCTGTATTTCCCTAATTATAAAAATGATTTCTGGAAGCTGAGTAAAAATGGAAGTAGCCCTCATAAGACTTGTTAAACATTATTAAAAAAAAGAATTTCAAGGGGGCTCAAAACCTCTTTAGCCCAAAAATTATATATTCTTCATAACCTGAATAAGAATGAAGCTTGACTCAACTAGAAGATGATCAGAAAAAAAAGCCATTTAAAAAAAACACAAAAGAACCCAGAATGGGGGCACCAAGGGTAACTCAGTCCGTTGAGAATCTGCCTCTGGCTCAGGTTGTGATCCCAGGATCCTGGGATCAAGCCTCGCATGGGGCTCCCTGCCCAGCTGAAGCAGGAGCCTGTTTCTCCCTCTCCCCCACTCATGATCTCTTGCTCAAATAAATAAGTAAAATCTTAAAAAAACCAACAAGAACCAAAACCAGAATGAATAGTTACTTCTTCACTATCTCAACATGGCTAAAATTTCCCATTTCTTCAGTGACTTTAAACTCCTTGAGCTTCATTTGAGGCAGGCAGCCTCAACTTGGGCTATTTCCAAACGACTCTGCTCTAGTAAAGACTTATGTGAAAGAAAAAATCTCATTATTCAACCTATTATTATTTTTTTCCTCACATACTAAATTTATCAAGTTACCTGTAGGGCCACAGCTACAGCTGCATTTATGTTACTATTACATGGTGAAGCACTACTTGTCCTTGATGGCTTTGCAGTACTTGGGGAAGAAACTGGCACAGCTGTCTGGTTGAGAACATCCTTCTGAACAGTGGAATCCTCTACTGGATCCTTCTCTTGCTGAGTTGTGCTAAGGAAAAGAGAGCTTGACATCAGACTAAGTACAGCACACAGAAAAAGTTGAGCAAAAGATCAGAAGAGAAAGTAGCGTCTTTGTGGAAGACCTTCTACACTGAAACTGTACCTTAACGTGGGAGGCTCAGCTGCACCTGGAGGACTGGTACTCATGCTGAGTTGCGGGGCAGAGGTGCAGTCTGTCTGGTCATCCTCTGCAGGCACTGGGCAACTCACTCTCAACTCTTCATTATCCTTAAAGTAAAAACACATTTCAAAATTAACTCACAGACACTTCTCCAAACAAGATATCCAAATGGCCAATTAGCACTTGTAAATACAGATTCTCAACCATCTCAGTCATTAGGGAAATGTGAATCAAAACCACAGTGAGAAACCACTTCACACTCACTAGGGTGGCTATAATCAATAAGAAATAAATGTTTGTGATGCTATGGAGACAATGGAACTCCCATACACTGAGAGCGGTAATACAAGATGGTGCATTTTGGAAAACAGTCTGGCAGTTCCTCAAAAAGTTAAACACAGTTACCATATGACCCAGCAGTATATACCCAAGAAAAAATGTCTACACACAAATGTTCATAGTAGCATTATTCATAGTAGCCAAAAAACTGTGAACCACCTAAATATTCATCAATTGATGAATCGATAAACAAAATGTGGTATATCCACATAATGGAATATTACTGTGCAATAAAAGGAATGAAGTACTGGTACACACTACCACAATGGATGAACCCTGAGAACATCATGCTAAGTTAAATAAGCCAGTCACAAAAAGACAAATACTATATGATTCCACTTATACGAGATACCAGAGTACGCACATTATTATATAAAGTAGAATGGTGGCTGCCAGGGGCTGAAGGAAGGGGGAAATGGGTAATGGGAGTCGCTGTGTAATGGGTATAGCATTTTATTTTATTATTCTTTTTTAAAGATTTTGTGTTTTAAGGAATCTCTATACCCAACGTGGGGCTTTAACTCACAACCCAGAGACCAAGAGTTGCATGCTCTACCAATTGAGCCAGTCAGGTGTCCCCTACAGCATTTTATATTTACAAGATAAAGAGTTCTTGGGGCACCTGGGTGGCTTAGTCGATTGGGCGTCTCCCTTTGGCTCAGGTCATGATCCCAGCATCCTGGGATTGGGCCTCGCATTGGGCTCTGCTTCTCCCTTTGCCTGCCACTCCCCCTGCTTGTGCTCTCTATCTCAAATAAATAAAATCTTAAAAAAAAAAAAGAAAAAAAAGATAAAGAGTTCTGGAGATTAGATGCACAACAATGTGAATGTATTTAACCAACCGAACTGTACACACTGAACAATGCTTAAGATGGTGTATTTCTGGGGAGGGGATGAGGGAGAGAATGTAAAGCAGACACCACGCTGAGGGCAGAGCCTATGCGGGGCTTGATTTCACCACCCTGAGATCAGGACCAAAGCCATTTCAAATCAAGAGTCGGATGCTTAACTGACTAAACTACCCAGCCACCCCTTAAGATGGTAACTTTTATATTACATGCAATTTACCACAATTTTTTTTTAAAGATTTTTATTTATTTGAGATAGAGGAAGAGAGCAAGCATAACGGGGGCGGGCGGAGCAGCAGAGGGGAGAGGGAAAAGCAGGCTCACCACTGAGCAGGGATGCAGGGCTTGATCCCAGGACCATGACTTGAGCTGAAGGCAGATGCTTAACTGAATGGAGGCACCAAGCGCCCCTTACCACAATTTTAAAAAGTAAAAGAAAAACAATAGCGAGGGACACCTGGGTGATTCAGTTGGGGAGAGGGGTGGGGAGAGCGAGGAGAGGGCTGGAAGGGAAGGAGAGGGAGAAGCAGACACCCCACTGAGCAGGGAGCCTGATGCGGGGCTTAATCCCAGGACTCTGGGATGATGACCTGAGCCGAAGGCAGACACTTAACCAACTGAGCCACCCAGGCACCCCCAAATTTCAGGAGGTTTAAAGGTAACATTCAGAAAAACTTTGTAGAAAATATAGACAAGTACAAAAATAAAAATTAGGAAAGCCAAAACAAAATCAGAGGTTCAACCTACAAGGTGCAATATCAACTTAAGAGTTCAAGAAAGAAGAAAAGAGAAGTGAAGAATTTATCAAAGAGTAATATACAAAAATTTTCTAGCATGTAAGGATGAGTTTCCAGATGGTATCCAGTGCAATGAATTAAAAAAGAGCCATAGCAAGATACACCTTAATGACATTTCATAGAATACCAGGGATGGGGCGCCTAGGTGGCTCAGTTGTTAAGCATCTGCCTTCGGCTCAGGTCATGATCCCAGGGTCCTGGGATCGAGCCCTGCATCAGGCTCCCTGCTCAGCAGGAAGCCTGCTTCTCCCTCTCCCACTCCCCCTGCTTGTGTTCCCTCTCTCGCTGTGTCTCTCTGTTAAATAAATAAAATCTTTAAAAAAAAAAAAAAGAAAAGAAAAGAATACCAGGGATAAATAAAAGATCCTAAAGGCCTCCAGAGAGGGAAAAAAAGAGGTCAAAGGAGGATCAGATAGGTTTCTGAAAAGGATCTCTGGAAACCAGATCGTTTCCTAAGCAAGATATAAAAAAGAACAAACCATAAAAGAAAGACTGATGAATATGACCATATTAAAATAAGAACCTGTTTCCACTCACAAATACTGAACACTGAAAACAAATCATACATTAGTAACATACATTACTGACAAAGGATTAGTATCCAAAATAAATTTTAAAATTCCATGATCTGTAAGATAAGGGATAACCCAATAGAATAAAAGGTGCTAAATACTTGACACTTTACAAAGAGAAACTCAAATGGCCAATAAAACATGAAAAGGTAACTTAACCTCAACAGTAATTAAATTTTAAAAATGTCCTATCACTCAGCAATTCCACTATGTATATATCCTAAAAACAGGGTCTGTGTAGTTTGAACATTCACAGAGTTGCTTATAATGTCAAACAGCTCAAGCGTCTATCAACAGAATAATGATATTCTTAAAACAGAATACAACAGTGCAAAATGAACTAGTTTTATCAACACCGATGAATTTCACACAATATAGAATGAAAGAAATAACAGAAGAATAGCTATTCCATTTACGTTGTGTTCAAAAACAGGCACACTGAACAGCATACTCTCTAGGCTAGGGGCTGACAAATGAAGGCCTGCTGGCCATATCCAGCCTCTGAGTTTTGTTGGTATGGCCTATGAGCTAAGAGTGGTTTTTAAGTTTTTAGCATGTGGCCCACAAGCCTAAATATTTACTTTCTGGCCTTATTCTACAGATAAAGTTTCCCAACCTGGAATGGTAAAATTATAAAGAAAAGCAAGAAAATTATTATAGCAAAGTCAGCATGTTTCCTCTGATGGAGAGGAAGGGAAGGAATAGGAGGAATCATAAAAGGGGAGGGGAGACACGTGGCATGGCTAAGATGCTGGTGATGTTCACTGTCCACAGTTGTGGGTTGGGATTACAAGGGGAAATACACTTTATTCTTCTTCTTCAAAAACGTATGTATGTGTGAATCACACCTCACCAAATGGGAGAAGCCATCAACTATAAAATGCACCATTATTTCATGCATTACTAAGAAAAAACACTGCTACTTAAACTACAGTAACGTTTAATTACAGATTTTCAAAGGTGGGGAAACTGTCTATCTTAAGGCTGATGAGAAAACTATAATATTGCACAATTTTTTAAACAAGGGAAGACAAAGAAATACCTTCAAAATTCCACAGAAAAACGCTAATACAGAACTCTACAGAAATAAGCTACTGACCCAATGTGAAAACAGAAAAACATTTTTGGAATGCAAGACCTCAAGAAATTTATACTAAAACCCACTAACTCAGGAAGCTCAAGAAGATGTGACCCACCATATTAAAGGAAAGTAAAACAAAAGTAAGAAAGAGTGAGTAGCCAACAAAATAAAGGAAAATTCTCAGGATGATGGTAAAGTCAAGCCCCAGCTACATAATTGTCCAGCAGGCCACAACTGTATACGGAAGAAGAAATAAGGGCAGTATACTACGAGGTTCGGTTATGGAAAAAAAAAAAAAAAAGTAGTATCAAGATGTGACTTAACCAACTGAGCCACCCAGGCACCCCTGCTTTTTACTATCTTAGTGATACTAAATTAATAGGGCATCTTATAATGGATGGTATCCTAGATATGATGCAGTACAATATACAGGGGGGATAAGAAAAGTAGTTGGCTTAAGCGAGCTAAATCCTTATATTCTAAATGGAAAGTAAATAGACAACATCACAAATTGGGAAGTCAAGAAAAAAAGTATATTGGGATGCCTGGCTGGCTGTCAGTGGAGCATGCAACTCTTGATCTTGGGGTCGTGAGTTCAAGCCCCACACTGGGTGTAGAGATAACTTAAGAAAAGAGAAAAAAGAGAAAAGAAAGAAAAGAAAAAATAGCAGTATAACCATGTTAGTTAGAAATAAAGGTGGGGGGGCGCCTGGGTGGCACAGCGGTTGGGCGTCGGCCTTCGGCTCAGGGCGTGATTCTGGCGTTACGGGATCGAGCCCCACATCAGGCTCCTCCGCTATGAGCCTGCTTCTTCCTCTCCCACTCCCCCTGCTTGTGTTCCCTCTCTCGCTGGCTGTCTCTATCTCTGTCGAATAAATAAATAAAATCTTAAAAAAAAAAAAAAAGAAATACAGGGGGAAAACGGAAAAAAAGCTAGAGTCGAAATGGTTGCAGAGGACTACTATTTTTCACTACAAGGCTAGATGTACTACGCGTATGTACTATAAAATAAAAATAAAAATTGAATTAAAAAAGGGAAGAAACTGAGAAAAATATGTGGGGTGTAAGGATTCAGCACAGGAAGAAGTCTACACTCAAAAATATTTCAGGATGGGGTACCTATCCTAAAGGCTGATATTCTAACCCTTTGATATCAACTCTCCATTATTTGAAAGCCTGAGTTTACCAAACTAACTTAAAATTCATTTACATCATTGACTAATTATAGGCACTTAAGTGCAAACACCACTTTTCACCAGCTTGCATTAATTGGTCCTCCAAGCTGAGCCGACTGATACAAAGACATGCAAAAGTGAAGAAATATTTTATTCTTTTAATTGGTTTAATTTTTATTTATTTATTTATTTATTTATTTATTTATTTATTTATTTATTTATTTATTTTAAATGAACATATAATATATTATTTGTTTCAGGGGTACAGGTCTGTGATTCATCAGTCTTACACAACACCCAGTGCTTTATTGGCCTGTGTAGCTTTATCATAAATCTTTTCATAACACTCAAAGTAAGATGACAATCCCATGAATAAAAACTATGATAGAAATACATATTAAATGCAAATAAAATTTCAAATAATAACTCTGCAAACAAAAGCTAACTATGGTCCTATAAGTAAAAGATGGATGCCTCAGTGTTTACCTTTTCTTTGTAGACACCTTTAACAACATCAGACATCCTGCTCTCCAGAACAAGTTCACCTGGGGTTCTTGATGAACTTCCAGGTAAAGGAGGAAAATTTGAGGCTAGTAAGTCAAACTTTGGTGTTGGAGCCTTTGCTTCAGCTGAAGACTGGGGTCTCTAAAAGACACAAATCATAAAACAGGTCACATGCCAATCTCATTCCCTAACCTGTACACCACAGAAGCTGAAAACCGTAAGGAAACAAACAAAACTCTAAACTAATGCAAAGAATTGTCTATTCTCCTATAAATTCCTGGCTTCTCATCTCAGTTGTGCTCTCATTTTTTTATCAATCCTACTTACCTTTCGCCAACTTCCCCTCCTGTTTCTTTTGCAAACTTCGCCACACTCCTTAAGCCTGCTAACCAAATCTCCACTATTTGCTAAGTTTGTGATACTCCCTTCCAGAACAAAAATAAAAACCCCTATCTGACCTAAATTCACCATCAGCTTTTCTCCTTTCATACAGTCTCAACAGAATAATATCCTCCCTTGAAAAATCTCCTGATCTGCCTTTCTGCCCACCATCCTATACCCTCTGACAAGCCTCTCACTTGTACTTCCTCACCTCTGTACTCATCACCACTAAAATTGCTTTGGCAAGTCACCAATGCCTTCCACAATGCAAAATCTGACAGACTTTTTTTCCTGACCTCATATAGCACCTGGCATGGTAAACATACTTGCCTTTGGGAGCTCATTCCTCCCTCAGCTTCTGTGATACCTTTCTGATTTTCAGATCTCACAATCAGGTGCTTGAGTCTCTCTACCTACTCCCTTTGACAGTTTTAGTTTCTACGTGGTTACTACTCTTTCCACTTCCTACTCTCCCTGGGTGATAGCCTCTACTCATGGCTTCAATTACTACCTATATGCAAACACCTTCACAACAATCTTTTTCACTTTGGGTGTCTTTCTGGCTATACACCACTGGAAATTTACCAAAACTCACTGAATGGTACACTTTCAATATTGCCAGCCCAGACCTTTACCTGAGACCTAGACATCTATTTGCCTATCAGCCCTTTCTACTCAAATTTTGCTTGGATACTTCAAGCAACATAACAAATAATCCCATTCTTCACCCACAAAGCTATGTTCCCAAAGTTCCATTCCTGACCACTCTATTTAAATCACTTACTCTACAAGTCCCCTGAATGATTTCATCTACTTTTATGATTTCAATTACTTCGTGTAAGCTTACAAATCGTAAATTTTATCTCTAGCTAAAATCTCCTTCCTGCACAAAGGCACTTCCACTCTGCCTTTCCTACTGGAAAGCACGCTTGTCTCCTTTTTCTTCACCCCTTCAGTCCTCAATCCTCAATATATCTTCAACATATTAAATGGACTTCAAAACTAATCTCTTCTTTCCTCAATTGTTCAGGGCCACTTGAGGATTCATGTGGACTGCTGCAATAGTATCCTAAAAAAGTTGTTGCCATGTCATGGCTGCCCATGGTACAGAAAGTTATTAAAAAAAAAAAAAATACTATTTTAAGAGGTTTACAGTTTGCCCTAAAGACCATTCTGTGTAATAATGCATTATGTTTTCTTCTTTGAAAATGCTTATCTTTTCACTACTTATATATGTAATATTTGCATATATATTATATACAGCCTACATGCTATATGTATACTACACTGATAAGTGCGTACAATTCACTATTTGTACGTGTAAAATAAGTACTATACTACAATTTATAATTTATCTGTAAATTCTAGGCAGGGTTTTCTTGAGACCTCTGTGGGTTCCTACACTATTCTGATTTGTCAACCCCTTTCGCTCTCACTTAAGAGATGCCAAACATTCCCCATGAACAAACCACAAAAAACAGAAACATAATTTGAAGCTAGGTAAGTCAAAATTCAATAAAAACATGTTTAGAACTATAAAAATTTTTTAATCTATAAGCAGTTTTATAAGATTAGTGGATAGAAGAATAAGTAGTAGGTAGAGAATTGCCCCCCCCCCGGCAAGTAACAATTAATAAACAGTTAAAGTTTCCAACACCATCCAGAGAGCTTTGTAAGTGAATGATAAACACTTTATCAAGTTGGCAAAAAGTTATATATTTATAGGGCTACTGATAAACAGGAACTTTTGTTCAATCTCTGTCAGAGTGTATACTGGCACAACCCCTATAGAAAGTTATACACTGGGGGCGCCTGGGTGGCACAGCGGTTAAGCGTCTGCCTTCAGCTCAGGGCGTGATCCCGGCGTTATGGGATCGAGCCCCACATCAGGCTCCTCCGCTATGAGCCTGCTTCTTCCTCTCCCACTCCCCCTGCTTGTGTTCCCTCTCTCGCTGGCTGTCTCTATCTCTGTCAAATAAATAAATAAAATCTTAAAAAAAAAAAAAAAAGAAAGTTATACACTGGCAGCAACTTACTGAATTGTGACCCAGAAATCCCATTTCTAGGAATTCTCCTTCAGGTGTTATCGCACACATAGGAAATGATGGTGGTATGAAGTTATCATAGCACTGTTTGGAAGACTGAAAGATTGAAACTACTTAAATGTCCATTAATAATGTAATAAACTTTTCACTGAATATTTTCAATTTCTGGTTTTTCAACCATGTAAATATATTAGTATTGAAGTAATTTTTAAAAAACACGAGCAACACAGATCAAATCCCTAACTACACATGTGCTTTAAGGGTGGGGTATGGTGGTAGTAGGGGGTATTTTAGGGTCAAGGCACAGGTTCTATTTACTTTTGCCTAATACTATAATCAATAAGACAAAAACCTGGAAAGACCGACCACAAGTCAATGCCATACTAAACCACAAAAGAAAAAAATAAATGAATAAATGTAATAAAGGTAAAAAATACTTACCTGGACTCTCTCATCTTCTCGTCGTCTTCGACCTCTGAAAAGAGTTCTCCTTTTAACAACGATAAAAAAGGTGGGTATGATGGGAGGGACAACTCATAAATTTCTTCAAATATATAATACATTCTATCAAAGATGGGTGAATTTCTAGTTTAACTATATTTTCTGTATCTCCACTATTAAGAGACAAATATGTATTCTTCTGAAGGGATCCTAAACTAATCTACCAAAAACTTCATCTACTACCACCACCACAAGTAAGTTTGGCCCACTTTTATTAAGCAGTGCTCCTTCCACACCACAAGTATATCAGGGTTTTTTGTTTCATACCAGTAGAGTAGGCAATAAGGTATAACTCTGTTTCCATAGTACAGAAGCTATAAGAAATTAAAGTAGACTGCAGATAGGATCTTACCTTTCTAAGCTATTCTTTCCTCAGTCAACCATAAAGAACTTCAGAGTACCTTTATAAACCTCTGACTCAGAGCTATATTCTATATGGGCACTATAAATTTCTTAACAATTATGAAAACTATTAACCATGTTATGTGAACACTGTATTCAATTAGCATAACCATACACCAATAGTTAAAACAAAAAATAATCAGTAGATCATGTTACTTAAACATTCACATTACAAGCAAAGAATTTTCATATACCGTATCCATATTTATTACCATATCTCCTTACCTGCCCCTACCATAGTCCCCATTTTGTTCCATCTGTATAGCAGGAGTTTCTTTTGGAAGGTAGCTTTGCTCCTGATGCCCTGTCACTGTAGGGTTATGCCGTTCAGTTGGAAAGTTCCTTGAACCAGATCTGTTTAATGGTCCATCCCCCAATGACACAGAGACCTCTGTCGAGTGTTCTGAACCACTCGATGACCTAAAATGAGGCTTCACACTATAAGAAATATAAGATCACATACATGAGAGGATAAATCAAGACAGACAGAAAATCTTTCCTCTTCATGGTAAAAACTCTATTTAATGGGACAAATTAAAAATTGCCTTCTACTGTATTCTGATTTTCTACAATTTGTTATACATAGAAGTGTCACATTATAAAAATGTAAACTCTTTTATGTCTCAGATTTTTACATTTAAAAAAGTTGTTTGGAGATATTTGTGGTAAAATCCAAAGTTCTTCAAGATAAAGCTACTTTTATTTCAATACTCAAAATGCAACTAGGATTTTAACTAATTTAACACCAGTTGCAGTCTTGACACACCTAAATCAGCCAGGCTTTAAGCTTATTAATGAATTTATGCCATACATTCTCAATGGGGCAACATCACCCCTAGTGGGAGTAAGATTTACAGGGGGTCAGGGAGTGGGGAGGCCCGAGAAGGAACAAAAAAATCCCAATCTTACTCCTTTTATGCATAGGGCACAGATATACATACATTACATAAATACATACACAATATCTCCAGTACTAAATTTTCATAGAGAAAAATAGGGGGGATGTCTAAAAAGGTTCTTTAGGGGAGTGACAATGAAAACCAGAGAAACGGTGCAATATATTAAAATCCCAGCTTCTTACTAAATTAATTGTTCAAAGATCCTATGTGAAAAAAAGCTAGGAAAATATAATGCAACTAAATAGCCTGGTGTGGCTTCATGAATTAGGTATGGAATCCAGTAAAAAACAAAAAACCCCAGTAACTATGAACAAGAGTAGCTTTTATCTTGGATGATGGGTATACAAATCCATCTCTCTAACAATGTGTAAGCAGATTAAGCTAGGGTGGGGGTAAAGGAGAGGCAGAGGCTACAGTTTAATCAACAGTGAAAACACCTAAGTAAGCCCAAGCAACTGAGGATCTTGGCTCTACAGTACAGTTTATACGAGGAAGTAGGAGATTTATATTTGGCCCCTTATTTTAGTTTAAAAATTCCATTTTTACAGGCTATTTTCATAGTTATAAATTTATATTAATAAACACACTGTCAATTCCTGGTTCTCTGGAATTTGGACTTAAAACTTCAAAATAATTATAAGCCCAATAATTAAACATTAATTCCAACAATATCTCCAGCTACCCTGTTCTTAACAGAAAATAAAAAAATGAGGTTACTGCCATTAAAACTTAAAACCAGGTGACAAAGTTCGGTTGAGTTTCATAAAGATTATACGAAATAATTACTTTATGTCACAAAATAGATTATTTTTTTGTTTTTTTAAAGATTTTTATTTATTTATATGACAGAGAAACAGAGAGAGCCAGAGAGCACAAGCAGGAGGAATGGCAGAGGGGGAAGCAGGTTCCCCGATGAGCAGGGAGCCTGACATGGGATGGGGCTCCATCTGAGGATCCCAGGATCACGACCTGAGCTGAAGGCAGACACTTAACCAACTGAGCCCACCCAGGCGCCCCACAAGATAGATTTTAACAGGAATGAAAATTACAGATGTTAACACAAAGTATTTCCAAAATATTTTTATTATCCATCACATCTGAAAATGACCTCATGAGGTAGATATGCTGTTTATGTTATCTGTTCAGAAACTATCGTTTGCCTAAATTTTCTCATTGCATTTCAATATATCCAACAGATAAGTTACTAGGTTTAAACAGCCCTCAGATCTCATAATCTTACCCTTCACAGAGAGGGACTTAACAATCTCAGTCCAGGCAAAAGGAAAAAAGAAAGATAAAAGTGATAAAAGATAGAAAGGAAGAAGTAAAGTGACAGAAAGAGAAAGTATGAAAGGTAGAAAAATGCCCAGACTTCTGAAAGTTAGTCCTAGTCTCTCTAAGTAGGTCTAGTGATCATCACTGGGCTGTTACAAGGTTCATATAATAAACTACAAAAGGGCTTCCTAAACGTTACTTTCTCCTTGACTGATAACTTCAAATAAATAAATAAACAAACAAATAAAAAAATAAAGGTCTGGAAGTGGTCACTTTTTAGAAGAAACAAGGATTAGGGTCTGTCAAAAAACTCTCTTAGTTTCATCTGTAATATCTGCATTTTGTAAGAATACTCATGTATAATTTTTGTAACTAAAAATTAACAACTTGTACTGGTCAAATATATGAAAAAGGATAGTACATGAATGGTTTTGAATAACGAGCAAAATTATACTAAATCTGCCTTGTACCTTCAAAAGTTTTAGGCGCACCTCCTTAAAAACGAGGACGACTGCACTGTCATTCTTAGCTTTCTTAATGTGATTTCAACCGTCTCATCAAGAAAGCACAGCAAACAAAAACAAGTGACAATAAAGGAACACCACGAATCCATTTAATACATTTTTTAGTCAATAATCTGCAAACCACCAGTACTTTTAGTTATTAGTTAAAAATCGCTTTCAGTCTACCTTGTAAGAAAGAAGTATATTCTACTTAACTGTCTAAAGCAAAATTCACTCTTTAAAAAAAAGGTGGAATCAATACATACCTATCTACAAAGCTACTCTTTCTAATCAGGGAAATCTGTATTTTCTAGCAAGGGAAGTTGCAAGCTGTCATTTACTCTAATTAAATTATTTTTAAGATAAAACTTCACCAGCTCTGGCAGAGGAAAGGAAATGTTCTGATCTCAGGTCTGCTGATAATAATTAGCCATGGAACCCTAGCAAGATTTTTGTCCTCCGGCTTTCACTTTCTTCATCTGTAAAATGAGTTAAAACTACACCATAACAAAGGTCTTTCCACATTTGAACACCATTCTACGTGCTCATGGGAATTAATCTTTTTGAACAACAGGACGGATTAAAGGACAATGTGTGAGGCTCCCTGTACTTCTACTCATTTGACGGAGCAATACTTGAGTTGTGAAGCTGTTACTTTATTACCAAACTAAGAATCATCTACAAGAACACAATAATCATTTCATTTATGAAGAATCCTTCATCCTTGTAATATGAAGAGATCACATCCGAAACTTCATAAAGCAGTAAGAATGGGTATATGCTGTAAAATGTTTATAACACTTAAAAACAATCTTCAAATGCTTTAACCAATTGTGTCAAAGTGAGTCAAAAAATTCTGAATAGAGGATGGTATACATGAATGCTTCCAGAATCCACGGAGAAGAATATTTAATACCACAAGGCTTCTTTCTCTAGTGCAGCATGTTTCAGGTAAACCTTAAAATTCTTAAAAATTCTTAAAAAAGAATTAAGTTCCTAGAAGTCATTTTAGAAGAACATACCCCATGTGGTCTCCTTGAGCTATGGCAAGGAAAAATCACTGAAGAAATAATTTAAAAAGCCAAAAACCCAAACCCAGGGGGCTAACAAAATAAGCAAAGAGACAATAAACGCGAAACTCTTAAATAAATCTAAGCCACTATATAAGCCCTTTTTTCTTTGGATAATCATACTGTCAAAAGCCATAATATACCAAATTATTAAGATTATCAATTAATGTTTACATAAAAAGAATAATACTTAAGAGACTTATCTTTTATATAATAGCAAACAGTTTCCAGAGTTCCCAATAATTTATTTAGAAAACCGTTTTTTTAAGTGTAGGCTCTGAAGTCAAACTGGGCTCAAATTTTGGCTCTCCCAGTTACTAGCTACATGCTCGTAGACATATTTAACCTTTTATGTTTCAATTTCTTCATCTTTTTTTTTTTTTTAATATTTATTATTTATTTGGCAGAGAGAGAGACAGCCAGCGAGAGAGGGAACACAGGCAGGGGGAGTGGGAGAGGAAGAAGCAGGCTCATAGCGGAGGAGCCTAATGTGGGGCTCGATCCCAGCATTCTGGGATCACGCCCTGAGCCGAAGGCAGACACTTAACGACTGAGCCACCCAGGCGCTCCTCAATTTCTTCATCTTAAATAGATACAATAACTATCTATCTTATACGGTTATGAAAACTGTGATAAAGTATGTAAAACCTTAAAGACAAAGCTTTAGACACTAGTGTTCAATAAATGATAGCTATTGTCTGAACACTATAGTTCATGGAAATCATTTCAAAGGTCAATTTAAAAAAATCCTAACTCATTTTTCCAGCATTCAATACTCAAATCAGCAAACATTTATATTCTCAAAAAAACCTCTCATTCTCTAAAATGTTACCTATTTAACACATTAAATGGTATTTAAACACCAGATTTTATGTTACTGTAATAAAATAACTTTCTATTCTCTTTTATTATTAAAAAATCAGTATGTATTATGTACGATCTTAGTTCTCAACCTTTTTTTATACAAATTATCCACTATGAGGTCAAAGTGTGCTTATTAATTCTAGAGTAAATTGTTTTAAACTTTTTACTAAGTCTGTAAATAAGCACTGCGATTACAGTTATTCTTTAAGAACTACTGGGAATTGTGTACAATAAATTCTACTACGTTTTGTTTTTTGTTTTTGTTTTTATGTAGGTTCCATGCTGGGTGTGGAGCCCAATGTGGGTTTGAATTCACAACCCTGAGATCAAGACCTGAGCTGCAATGAAGAGGTGGATGCTTAACTGGCTCAGCCACCCTGGCGCCCCATTCCACAATGATTTTTATCTTACCGATTTTTTTGGAATGGTCGAGGCATATTCACAGCAGCAGCATTTGTTTTATAAGATCCTGGTGCATTAAAGCCATTCACAAAGCTACCATTGGGAAAGGGAGCCTAAAAGAAAATGTAATGTTTAAAATCAATTAATGAAAAGCGCAAAACCTAGTATGAAGGCTGTAAGAAACTCCTGATGAACTAACCCAGCACCAAATTTTTAAAAGATTTTTTATTTTTAAGTAATCTCTACACCCAACATGAGGCTTGAACTTAAGACCCTGAAGCTCAAGAATCACATGCTCCACTGACTGAGCCAGCCAGCACCCCCTCAATTTCTTTTACAAGGCAAAAATAATTTTAAGCATTTTATTTATTCACTTTTGTAAAACTCACTTCAAGTATCACCTGATTTACTGAAGAAGGAATCATTAGGTCATTACTTAATAAAGTACATTTCTCTCTGAAAAAGTTTAAGTGAAAGCATTTTAAACTAATCAGGATTTACCTAATCTCTCATTTTAATTCATTCAGCAAAATCTAAAGAATAAAATTATAGGAACCAATAGCTCAAGTCTTAGTCACATGGGGATTAGATATCCTTATCACTACTTAAAAGCCAGAAAGAAACCAATATCAACACAAAACAAAATAAACTACTCTAGCTGATTTCTTCAAATTTCAGCTTGAGTGAAAAGTTTTATACTTTTGTAAGGATCTCACTTACCAGTGGTGTTTCAAAGTAAGGTGCAGGATTTGGTGACCAAGACTGAGGCACAATACTATAGACCGAGTATTGTTGATGAGGATTATATACAGGCTGCATAAAAACTGGTGAGGCATACTGTGCTTGAGTTTGAATGGGCTGACTATACATACTAGAATCCATTAATCGATAACCATTCTTAGCAAAAAATGTATTGATGGCTTTTATCCTTGCCTAGAAGCAAGAGGAACACATTATAATGAAGGACTAAGTGTGCATTTTCACAAATACATTTAATTTACATTTTAAACAAATTTTACATGACTATGTTATTTCTGCCGACTATACAAGTCAGTAGAGCAAAAGGAAATGACTGATAGCTTTAAATTATTTTAAAAACTTTTGCATGGCCAATATAACAATGAACAAGGTAAAATCACAAAAGTCAAAATAGTAAAACTAACTGCAAATTATCACAGACAAGGGGGCTAATAATCCTAATAAACAAATTTAGAGAAATGAACAGAGTTCACAGAGAAAAGAAAGGCAAATGGCTCTTAAACATATGAAAAGATGTTAAACCTTGCTTATAAGAGAAATGCAGTTAAAATGGAATTAACATTTCTGACTTACAGGATTGGCAAAATATCAAAAAATTTGACAACATACTTTGTTGATAAGGTTGTGCCAAAATACACTGATGATGGGAATATAAAATAGCACAACCCTTATAAACAAATATTTAGCAGTATCTTCTAAAAATTACATATGCATTTACCACACTCTCATCAATCTCACACTTCAAGGAATCTTTTCCGAATATACAATGAACAAAAAGTTTTAAAAAGGGATGCACATGACAGTTCACTAACACTAACTATAATAGGAAGGGGAAAAAAACCAACCCCAATGCATACACACACACACACACACACACACACACACACACACACACAATAACAGTCCATCAATGGCTGAATATACTATATCACATCCACACCATTAAGTACCATGCAGATGTAAAAAGAACTGAGGAACTGCTCTAAGTACTATTATAGAGCGATTTCCAGAATATATTATTGTGTGTTTTTTTTTAAGATTTTATTTATTTATTTGACAGAGAGACAGCCAGTGAGAGAGGGAACACAAGCAGGGGGAGTGGGAGAAGAAGAAGCAGGCTCCCAGCGGAGGAGCCTGATATGGGACTCGATTCCAGATCGCCGGGATCACGCCCTGAGCCGAAGGCAGAGGCTTAACGACTGTGCTACCCAGGCGCCCCCAGAATATATTATTGTTTAAAAAAAAAAAAAAAAAGGTAAAGCAAGGAGGATAAGAATATGTATAAGTAAGCTATTGTTTAGCTAAGTCAGACAGCGATGTAATATTATATACTTGCATTCACACATATGTATGTGTATGTATTTAATATACTGGTTTTTTTTTTTTCAAAGATTTTATTTATTTTAGAGAGAGAGAGAGAGACTACAAATAAAGGGAACAGCAGGCAGAGGGAAAAGCAGGCTCCCCATCAAGCAGGGAGCCCGACGCAGGGCTCAATTCCAGGACTCTGGGATCATGACCTGTGCCGAAGGCAGACGCTGAACCGACTGAGCCACCCAGGCGCCCCTAATATATACTGTTTTAGGTATTTTACTTTTAAACCATAAACACATCGAAAATAAAATTTTAAAAATCAACTGTAAAAGTTAAAAGCAAAATTAACCTAAATGTGCATTTGTGTTATATTAGTAATATAACAGAGAAATCCTAAGTGATTTTGAGCCATAATAAAATCAACTGTTATGAATGTTCCTTAGGAATAAACTACAAGGCAAAGTATAGCAAAAAAATTTCTTAATTTGTTTCCAGAATTATATTCCTATTGGTATTGTTATTCTGATACTTTTGCATTGATTATGGAATACAGCAAATCAGTAATTACATTGGGGTCACTGAGATCTGAGACTTTCACACGGGAGAAAGAAGACACAGATGTGAGACCCAAGAAGTGAAAACCATGTAGCCTGAATTTAAATCGGAAGCATCAGTATAAACTCACAATATATTTTTGTTAAAAACACACACACACACACACACACACACACACACACACACACACACACACACACTTCATAGCTCTGTTCAATGAAAGGCTTTCAATAACCACAAGAACTCCCTGTGCCTAGCCAGTCGGCTGCAAAATATCACCTCCCCATAAAAATAAAGTAGGGACTCCGGAGACTTGACTGACCCCAGGCCTTTGACACAAAATGTACAAGACACTGGAACATCTTGTCACACTAGAGAGCAAGCAAACCACTGAAAATTACTAGGGCTGTGACAAAAGGCCTCCTAAGTTAACTCAAAGAGGCCACAATTCATCAATAAGGACAACAAACACACCAAATATGTTTAAATACCCAACGACAACAAAAATACCCGAATGGTCATTTTTGAAGGTTCCTAGGGAACCAACACATTATTTTCAAAAACTGGTAATAAAAGCTAGAACCAAGCATTTATCATGCATTCCATATATGAGCTGTACCTCAGGGTAATAAAGATGATGGCAAGCCTCCCTTTATAGAAGTCATTCAACTAATAAATGGAAAAAAAGAAAGCCTGAAAATAGCACCTCTTTGCAGCCTTTAATTAACAGATGTAGTCAATGAGCAGTAGCACCTAGCATAAAAGAGAGACAGACACAAGAACATACAGGCTTTTTGCTCTCTCTCTGCTGCTCCCAAATCAAACCAAATTTTGATCAAGGCTCTAAATCTAGCTACCAATTTGCAAGAAATCTAGGGGATGCTAAACACACTAAAAAATATAACTAGCCAATTCAAAAGTGGGCAAAGTACTTGAATAGATATTTCCCCAAAGATGTTACGTAAGAAAGGAAATTCTGCAATATGCTACATGGATAAACCTTGTGTTATGTTAAGCGACATTATGTTAAGTGACATAAACCAGTCACAGAGAAACAAATACTGCATGATTTCATTTATATGAAGTAATTAGAGTATTCAAAAATCATAGAATAAAAGAATAATGGTGGTTGCCAGGGGCTAGAAGGAGGGGAGAATGGGGAGTTATTGTTTAATAGGTACAGAATTTCAGTTTTACAAGATGAATAAAGTTAACGTGAATGGATGGTGGTGAATTTGTTTAGTACAATTGCATTATGTACTCAAAGATGGTATATTTGATATATGTGTATTTTAGCACAATAAAAAATACAGCTAGCAAAATGTATGAGAAACTCTGCAAAACAAATAACTTAGTTATTTCAACATACTTTCAAAAGAAAAAATAAATACGTAAAGGATGAAACTACAGATATAAACAAAAAAATGAGAATCAGGAAAATGTGATAATATTGTAGCTATGATTTTTAAAAAATCCCTCCTTCAAAGCTACTAATACTAGTGTATTTACAGATAAAATTAAGTTTCAAATTTGCTTCAAAATAATTGGGGGCATGAAGAAATGAGTGGGAATATGGATGAAGGAAGACTGGCCATGCTCTACCAATTGTTAAAACTGGGACGGGATTCTCAATGATTGACTATACTATTTTCTCTACTTTTACGTATGTTTGAAATTTCCTATACTAAGTTTAAGGGGAAAAAAAAAGGAAAGAAAGCAATGCTCTAGGGGTGCCTGGGTGGCACAGCGGTTAAGCGTCTGCCTTCGGCTCAGGGCGTGATCCCGCCGTGATGGGATCGAGCCCCACATCAGGCTCTTCCGCTATGAGCCTGCTTCTTCCTCTCCCACTCCCCCTGCTTCCTCTCCACTCCCGCTGGCTGTCTCTATCTCTGTCAAATAAATAAATAAAATCTTTAAAAAAAAAAAAAAAGAAAGAAAGCAATGCTCTAAAACTTAATAAAATAAATCAGACCATTTGTTTACATATTGCCTGTGGCTGCTTTTGTTCCATAGTGGAAGAGCTGAGTACTAACAACAGATTTCATGATTGGCAAAATCTACAACGTTCAACGTTCTGGTCCCTTAAAGAAAAAGTTTACTGACCTTTGTTACAGAACTAAATAAAACAGCAGCTCTTTCTGCCCATGGTTCCTGTCCTGTGCTATAATAAAACCATCTTTTTGCATGAAAAAAAAAGAAAAAGAAAAAAAGAACTAAAACAGACGTGAGAAGGTTAGATTAGGAATCGTAAGCCTCACTAACTTGTAAGGAATACCAAGTGAAATAATCCATGTTAAAGCATAAAAACATGACTTTAACAAATGAATGAAAGGTATATTTTATAATCCTTATAAACCAGGAATCCTCCTTCCCCCAAATTGTAACCAATTAAACAAGAAATCCATAATGGCTAATCTTGAAAAATCCTTAAAATATCAAATTGACTTTAACAGGAGCTAAAAAATTTACAGCTATTGCTTTTACTGAAGTAATGTCATATGCTGTAGTTTATTTAAATCTTAAAAAATACCCCATAAGTAACTAAAAGCAAGTAAATAACATTACTTTTTGAATGTGGTCCATTATCAAGAAAATACTAGCCCAAAGAAACAGACTCTAAGATAACCAGGTACTGGAAACAGCAGACTATGATTTTAATCCGGCCATTATGAATATAGATTAAGAGGAAACTGTTCTTTTTTTTTTTTTAAAGATTATTTTTATTTATTTGACAGAGAGACACAGCCAGAGAGAGAGGGAACACAAGCAGGGGGAGTGGAAGAGGAAGAAGCAGGTTTCCAGCGGAGGAGCCTGATGTGGGGCTCGATCCCAGAATGCCAGGATCATGCCCTGAACCGAAGGCAGACGCTTAACAACTGAGCCACCCAAGCGCCTCGAGAGGAAACTGTGTTCTTGAAAGAGTTGAACAAAAAGGGAAATCTCGGCATAGGGGAAATATAAAAATGGAAATTCCAGAATAGAACTTGAAGATGAATCCAAGTCTACAGAAATTATCCAATCCAAAGAAGAAAAAGAGACTGAAAAAAAAGGAACAAAATCTCAGTGACACCAAGCAGTCCAATATATGTGTAATGGTGGAATCTCAAAAGGACGGGAGAGGAAGCCAGGCAGAAATTTCTTCTGAAAAACTGGTAGTTGAAAATTCCCCAATCCGGCTGAAAAACATCAGTGTGCAAAAGCCAAGAAGTTCAGCACACACCAAGCAAGATATTAAAAAACATACCTTGAAACACAATAGTCAATCTATTGAAAACCAAACATAAAACAAAAAAATATATAGCAGGCAAAAAAGACTACATTATATAACGAATAACAATAATGCCTCACCAGAACCAACAGAAGCCAGGAGACAACAGAATACCGTAAAAGGATGGAAAAAAATTAAAACTATCAATCTACAATTCCATATGCATGGAAAATACCCACCAAAAATGAGTATGAAATATAAGACAGTTTTAAGGTAAGTAAAAACTAAGAAAATTCATCACTGGGAGACACTATAAGAAACATCAAATGAAGTTCTTTAGGCTGAAGGGAACTAATACCAGATAGACCTCATCTATAGGAAGAACAGCAATAAAAAAAAGCTTTCCTGCTTAATTACAAGAAAAAAAAGATGAAGAAATGGAAGCAATGTACCTCAGCTCATATAATAAAAGCTCTACGGGACTCTTTCTGAAGCATATCTTTAGGCCAAAGTCTGCAAGGACTCTTGACCTTGGATATCCACTGCACAATAGTCTGAATTCTCCCAAATTATCATGGGCAATTTTAGAATCATGGCCATTATAAGTAATTTTCCAGTTAATTGTGCACAAAGATATTAATAAAATATAGCATTACAGTTTCCTATAATAAGCTTTATAAGTACTTAAAATTTTTGTGAAAAATTTAGGTAACTGATTCAGAAGAAAACAATAACACAATAGATTCCTTATATATAATAGATAAAACATAAAAGAAAAGTTTAAGGTCTAAATTGGAGTTTTATTATTTAAAGGCATTATTTTTTTTTAAATCATCAATTTAATTTCACATTTTCAACTACCTAAAAATAAAAATAACTCCATTAAAAGAACACTTTTCTTAGGTTAAGAATAGAATTACCAATATTTCCATTTTGTATTTGTATATACTGTACCTATAAAGCAGAAATCAATGTATAGTAGATTAATTTTTTTACCTCATCAAAGAATAATAAAAGTAAGTCATGTTAATATGCTGCAAGAAGTGGGTTTTTTTTTTTTTGTTTTGTATTTTTACTTTTAATACAATATGTTTTATAGATTCAGGAAAAGAATTACCAACAGATGCTGTATTAGATAATGTGGGCTACATTAATGTAACAAATACACAAAAAATTTAAAAGGCCCAAACACACAAAAATCTCTCTCTTAATAATAAATTTCACAAAATAGGCAAAGACTTATACACTGAAAACTAGAAAGCAATGCTAAGAAACCAAAAGCCTAAATAAATGAAGAGAGACACCACATTAGAAGATTAAATATTATGAAGGTGGCAATTCTCCCAAATTAGAGTCGATGAAATCCCAATCAAAATCTCCAAAGGCATTTCTGTAAAACTGACACACTCATTTGAAAATTTATATGGAAATGTTACGGCCTGGAATACCTAAGGTAATTTTGGAAAGTCAAAACAAATTTGAGAACTTAGACATTACCCAATCTTTTAACTTTTTATAAAGCTATGGTAATCAAGACAGTAGGAAACTTATTTAAAGATAAAGATAAACATACAGATCAATAGAATAGAACAGAGTCCAGAAATGACCCAAAGCATATATAATCAACAAATAGTGAACAAAGTAACCAAGTCTTTTCAACAGGTAATGTTGGAACAAATGTACATGTTTTAAAAAAGAACCCTGACTTCACAACACACGAAAGAAACTTGAAGTAGATCATAAAATTTAAATGTGAGCATAATCTAAATGTGAAAGTACAATACTTCTAGAAGAAATAATAAAAAAATATTCATGAACCTAGAAGACGTTAATTTCAGGTAAGACAAAAATAATGAACCCTAAAAGAAAAGTGAGATAAGAACAGACTTTATTAGGGGCGCCTGGGTGGCTCAGTCAGTTAAGTGTCTGCCTTCAGCTCAGGTCATGATCTCTGAGTCCTGGGATCGAGCCCTGTGTTGTGCTCCCTGCTCAGCAGAGTCTGCTTCTTCCTCTCCCTCTGCCTCTGCCTCCCCTCCCACTGCTTGTGCTCTCTCCCTCTCAAATAATAAAGAAAGAAAAGAAAAGAAAAGAAAAGAAAAGAAAAGAAAAGAAAAGAAAAGAAAAGAAAGAAAAGAAAAGGAAAAATTGAGGGTAGAAAAAACCCATGAAAGACATACAGAAAACAAATACCTAAAGTGGAAGAAGTATCTTTCCTTATCAATAATTACTTCAATGTAAATGGCTTAAACTCTCTTATTAAAAGGCAGAGACTAGCAGACTGAATTAAAAAACCAGGATTCATCTATATGCTACCTGTAACAGATTCATTTTAAATTCAGACACTGAAAGTAACAGGATAGAAAAGGACATTCCAAGCAAATAGTGACCAAAATACATCTAAGATGACTATCCAGCTGACCCTTTCAACAACACAGGTTTGAACAGCATGGTTCTATTTATACACAGATGTTTTCAATAAATACAGTACAGTACTATAAATGTATTTTCTCTTCCTTTATTTTTTAAAAGATTTTTATGTATGTATATATTTTTTTGAAGATTTTTTTTTTAAGATTTTATTTATTTATATGATAGAGATAAAGAAAGCACAAGCAGGGGGAGCAGCAGGCAGAGGGAGAGGGAAAAGGAAACTCCCCACAGGGAACAAAGCCTGATGCAGGGCTCCATCCCAGGACCCTGGGATCAAGGATCTAAGCCAAAAGGCAGATGGTTAACCGACTGAGCCACCCAGGTGCCCCAAGATTTTTGTTTATTTATTTCAGAGAAAGCACACGCATGTGTGTGTATGAGTTGGGGAAAGGCAGAGGGAGAGAGAGAGAATCTCAAGCAGACTTCTTGCTGAGCACAGAGCCGAAATCAAGAGCTGGATGCTTAACCAACTGAGCCACTCAGGCATCTTCCTTTATTTTAATAACACTTTCTTTTCTTTAGTTTACTTGATTCTAAGAATGCAGTATACAATACATAAAATATATAACATATATTCGTTAATCAACTGTTTATGGTCCTGGTAAGGCTTTCCATCAACAGTAGGCTATTAGTTCTAAATTTTGGGAGGGGTCAAAAGTTTTATGTGGGAGTGCCTAGGTGGCTCAGTTGGTTAAGCGTCTGCCTTTGGCTTGGGTCATGATCCCAGGGTCCTGGGATCAAGCCCCACATTGGGCTCCCTGCTCAGCAGAGAACCTGCTTCTCCCTCTCCCTCTGCTGGTCCCCCTGCTTGTGCTTGCTCTCCCCCTCTCAAATAAATGAAATCTTAAAAAAAAAAAAAAAGTTATATGTGGATTTTTGACTGCCTGGGAAAGGAAAAGTCAGCACACCTAACTCTCCTGTTGTTCAAGGGTCAACTGTATTATTATTAGGCAAAACAGACTTTAAGTTACAAAAGGTTATAAGACACAAAGGACATTATAACACTGATAAAAGGTTCGATCCAGCAAAAAGATAAAATATATCTATCCGCCAACAGAGCCCAAAGACATATAAAGAAAACACTGACAGAATGAAAAGAGAAACAGACCATGCTACAATAGAGACTTCAAGAATAAATAATGAGACAGAAAAGCGATAAAGAAACAGAGAACCTCAGCCATAAAGAAGAATGAAATCTTGCCATTTGCTACAACATGTATGGATCCAGAGAGTATGGGAGCTAAGTAAATTAAGTCAGATAAAGACAAATACCATGATTTCACTCATATGTGGAATTTAAGAAGCAAACCAAATGAAGGAAAAAAAGAGACAAACCAAAAAACAGACTCTTAACTACAAAGAACAAACTGATGGTTACCAAAGGGGAGGCAGGAGGGAGGATGGTGAAACAGATGAAGGGGATTAAAAGTACACTTACCATGATGAGCACTGAGTAATGCATAGAAGAGCTGAATACTACACTGCATACTTGAAACTAATGTAATACTGTATGTTAAGTTACTGGAATTAAAATTTAAAATAAAATTAAATCCCTGTCATGACAGGGAAGAAAAAAAAAAAGAAATAGAAAACTTGAACAACACTATAAACCTATCTGATCTAATAAGACAGTATTCCAAACACCAGAATACACATTTTCCACAAGTGTATATAGAACATTCTCCACGATAAACTATATGTTGTGCTAAAAGCAAGTTTCGATAAATTTAGAAAGACTGAAGTCATACAAAGTATCCTGGAATAAAACTAGATATTAGGAGAAGAAAAAGTGGAAAATTAGCAAATATGTGGAAATCCAACAACACATGTTCTTAATGTGTCAAAGAAGAAATCACAAAGGAAGTTAGAAAATAATTGGAGATGAATGAAAACAAAAACACAGCCCATCAAAACTTACTGGACGCAATGAACAGTGCTGAGAGGGAGATTTACAGCTATAAGCACCTTTGTTAAAAAGAATGTTCTCAAATCTATAACCCAGTTAGCATCTTAAAAACAGGAAAAGAAAAGCAAACTAGACCCAAGACTAGATATTGCATGCAGTATCTAAAATAGGCAAATTCATAAAGTCAGAGACTAGAAGAGAGGTTACTAGAGGGTGGAAGAATGGGCAGTTATTGTTTCATGGAGTTTCTGTTTGGAATGATGCAAAAAGTTCTAGACAAATAATGGTGTTGGTTGCACAGCAATGTAAATGTACTAAATGCCACTATGTTGTTTACTTAAAAATGGTAAATTGTGTATGTATGCATGTATACTCTACCACAATAAAAAAAAATTCCAAAGAAAGCATAAGAAATGATGTTCATTACAACATTATTTATAAACAAGAGAAACAAGTTAATGCTCGCCCATGGAGAAAAATGTATAATTAAATTGTGATACACATGAACAATATTGTGTGTATACTTGAAACGACAGTGAATGAAAAGATTTGAAGATCTCTTAACTGAAAAAGAGCAGATGAATGTCTGCTGTACATTCCTATTCATATAAAGAAAGAAAATTCCTAGATGGATACAGAAAAAACCCTCATTATCTCTGGGGGAAAGAACTGGTGGAATCTGGGAAAGGGAGACTGAATTAATTAATTATTAATTACTTAATATTGTCTGACTTTCTTATAACATGCAAGTATTATTTTCACACTTCAAATTCTGAAATATATAAAAGGAATATATAACTATATATTCTATATGACATATTCTGTAATATATATCATCTATATGACACCCAGATAAACTTAACATTCTCAGTCATAAAAAGTCAATTAAAACAGAATGAAGCACTGCCTCTTAATGAAATTATCACAGGTGGACAAACATTATTCACTTAATCCCTTTGTCCTCCAAGATCACAGCTTCTGAATCACAGAATTTCAGAAATGAAAAGCATGCATTACTTCAAAGCAGCAAACCAGAACCTTAGAGGTAACCTGACATGCCCAAGATCAAAGAGCTTGTGGCTGAAAGCAGCATCAAGGGTTGGAATATAGGATTTCTGGCTCCTGCACCTGTCTTTCTGGGTGCTAAGTCATTTGGATTTAATGAATGATATAAAAATTAATGTGAATCTGTCAATCTCCTAGCAAGAACATTGCTATGTGATGGCTAATTAAAGGAACCATAAACAAAAGCCAAATGGCAGAGAAATGATAATACTTATAATGAAATATATGCATGTTTTTAAAAGATTTATTTATTTTAGTGGGGGAGTGCGTTCGTGTACGAGCCAGGAGAGGGGGTGAGAGAGAAGCAGACTCCCTGTTGAGCTCAGAGCCCAGACACAGGGCTCAATCTCACATCCCTGAGATTATGACCTGAGCCAAAATCAAGCTGGACGTTCAACCAACTGAGCCACTCAGGTGTCGGAATATACATATATATTTTTAACGTTATACCTAAGATCTCAAACAAAATAAAATAAAACAAAACCCAATCAGCTGTAAGAAATGGGAGGTACGGGAAAAATCAAAATGATTATTTGTAGATGATATGCTGACAGATAATCTCCATTAGATATAATAAAGGAATTCAGCAAGGTTCCTGCAGACAGTGACATTTTTTAAAAAAGATCACTGGGGTGCCTGGGTGGCTCAGTTGGTTAAACATCTGCCTTCAGCTCAGGTCATGATCCCAGGGTCCTGGGATGGAGCCTTACATGGGGCTCCCTGCTCAGCGGGGAGTGTACTTCTCCCTCTCCCTCCGCTTGTGGTCTCTCATTTGCTCTCTCTCAAATAAATAAGGTCTTAAAATAATAATAATAATAATAATAATAATAATAATAATAATAAACAAATAAATATCAATCACTAAGATACCAAGGAGAGGGAAAAAGCAACAAAAACTACTTTAGGGAAGAAATTATAAAACACAAAGGACCTCAATTAATAAAGAAATATATCATAATGTTACCACAATATTGAATAGTGCAGGGTAAAACTGCCACTGTCTCCAATAAATCAAATATAGTTCCATTAATTCCAATATGGTTTTTGTTTGGTTGTTTGTTAGTATTAGACAAACATTCTAAAAGTCATATGGAAAAAAAAGGGTCTAAGAATAACCAAGACAGTCTTAAAAAATACAAGTAAGGAGGGATGATTCTCATTAGGACAAAGGATATTCTAAACCTAAGATAATTAAAACAGTGATATTGGTTCAATAAAGAAAAGACTGATAGAGAACCTAAAGCAGATCTGATAGATGCAACATCACACACAAGTTGTGGAAGGACAGACCAAATTGTTAAGTGTTGAGACAACTGCCTTTCCATTTATGGAAAAAATTAGATTTCTATCATATCCTGTACATTAAATTAATTCCAGATGTATCAAAGACCTAAATCTGACATATAAAATGTTAAAGCTATTAGAAGACCTAGAAGATCTTTATAGCCTCATGTAGGGGAGGGAGATAATAGGGAGAAGCAGAGGAAACAGAATGACAAACGGCAGGTATCTTCATCTCTAAAACAGAAGGTAATAATACCACCTACCACACACCAATAATGAGATTTAAATATGTCCAGTCCTTAGAACAATGCCTGACATACAAGCTCTTAAAAAATGTAAGCTTCTCTCATCTTGGTTCTTCCACTTACTAGTTGTCTGAAGCTGAGTAGGTAACTCTCATACCTCACTTTCCTTACCATAAAATGGAGAAAACAAGAGTACCCACCTTATGAAGTTCTTGTAAGAATTAAATGATGCTATAAAGTGTTTAGAATAGAAACTGATACATATAACGAGCTCAACAGAATATTGTATTGCATTCACAAATCATCATCATCATCATATTACACAGGGAATAAGTAGCATGTGAAAGTAACCAAAAGTACCAAAGTAAGTGAATGCTCAGGATTCTATTCTTTGTATTTATTTTTATTTTTTTTAAAGTATGCTCCATGCCCAGCACAGAGCCCAATGGCAGGGGCTTGAACTCACGACCTGCAATCAAGAGCTGAGCTAAAATCAAGAGTTGGATGCTTAAATGACTGAGCCACCAGGTGCCCTAGGATTCTATTTTAGATGGTAGCTCTGGGAGCAAATGGAAAATGGAAAAGTGGGGGAAAGCTGAAGGCATAACAGTTAAAAGGCTACTCTAATTGCTCAAGCCTAAACAATGGCAGTAATAACTGAAACAAGTTTTAAAGGTAGATTCCACGGGATCTGAGAAAAGATAAGACCTGTAAAGACAGCGAGCAAGTGTCAGCAATGTGGTGATGCAATTAATTTTGAGATGAGGATGACAGTATTAAGAAAGTTTTCCACCTTTGTTACTAAAAAATTATTCCTGCTCTTCATTCTGATTACCTTTTAAGTTGTCACTTCATGCTGTGTAAAGGTAGGCTTTTTGAAAGAATTGCTACCCTATCAACTAATTTTCTAGCACATCATATGAAATTTCTTTAAAATCATTATAGGTTGTTTTTTTTTTTTTTTTTAAGATTTTATTTATTTATTTGACAGAGAGAGAGACAGCCAGCGAGAGAGGGAACACAAGCAGGGGGAGTGAGAGAGGAAGAAGCAGGCTCGTAACAGAGGAGCCTGATGTGGGGCTCGATCCCATAACGCCGGGATCACGCCCTGAGCCAAAGGCAGACACTTAACGACTGCGCTACCCAGGCGCCCCTAAAATCATTATAGGTTTTATAAAATATTATCCATATGTGTTTTAAATTCTCAAATAGACAAGAAACAAAAATTTTCCTAACACTAGCTCTACTTACAAATATTTTCTTACCATAATTGGCTTGCCCTGAAATGTTTTAACTTCTTCTCTTAAGTATTTAAAAGCCTGTTAACAAAGCAGAAAATAACTTTTATTAGCATTCAAACACTTCATTAAAGCCATCTTTATTCTATCAACAGTTTGGTATTAGCAACCATCTCCAAACTAAACAATAAAAAATTCTGAAGTCAATTCCATTATGCAGGTGATAAGGAATGAAAAAGTAAAAACACCCCAGCTGAAGTTCACATTTACTGTAGATTAGCTACTATGGATCAATGCAGAAAAAAATGCACAAACTCCAAACAGACCCAAAATATCACTACATATTTATTTAAAAATGGTTCAATCAGACAGTCTTCTAAGATGAAGAATTAAAGGAAAAAAAAATCAGTGGGGTGTCTGGCTGACTCAGTTGGTGGAGTATGCAACTCTTGATCTTGGGATCGAGACTTTGAGCTCCACACTGGGAGTCGAGTTTACTTTAAAAATCAATCAATCAATCAATCAGTGGTTTTAAAATGCTATCAGATATATTTTCGTTTTTATGTTTCAATGGATTATTACTTCTCTTTAAGTTGGACACGACAACAAGAGTAAATCATTAATGTCAAAATCCCCAAGAATCAGAAAGGAAGTTACATATTTATTGTGGGCCTAGTATGTACATACTAGAAATACCAACTACTGAGTACATGGTTCCCAATCTTTAAATTAATTTTAAAATTGTGTTAATTTTTTTACTGATAGGAAACAAACTTCTTAAATTGAAATTGAAAAAGCTTTAGGAAAATGATCAAAAAGGAAACCAATTAAGAAGTACCACCAAAAAGGTGAACAAGGTGCTCAATAGCTCAACAGTCTTTACAAACACTGCTGTGAGCACGTATTCTCTCAGTTAAAATGTACCACTACCTCTTCTACCACTAGGACTTCAAATCAGAAGAGAAGTTTTCTTCTCACCTGTTGTGCATCTGTGTCTGACTGGAAAGTGATATACCAGTTGCTATTATGGGCGAACTCACAGCTTATCACCTTGGGGCAGTTTTCATTCTTGAACAAAGCTTTAACTTCCTAAAAAAGAAAAACTTAAGTGTAAATTTGTACATGATTTAGAGATAGAATCTTATTTTAATATCAGCAAAACTGAAGGATTTCACTTAGCGGCAAGCTAAATTTTCCTTAACAGTAAAATCTCTCTAGACCTGCTATTATCCAAAACAGGAAAAGTATGTCCTCCATTAACATTTTCATGCATTTTTTTCCCTTCATTTATTTTCATGCATTCTCATTCAATCCAGATGTTCTGTCTACATCAGAGTCACAGATACAAACTCTGTGCAAAGGTATCTTCACTTTACCTAACTGAAACTGAAATTCCAATAACTGAAACCTAGAACAAATATGGGACAAGCAACATGATAACAGTAAAGTCTAACCTGTATTCTAACTCCCTCAAATTTTTACTACAACTGAATTAAAAAAATAACGTCTCTACTTATGCTGAAATTTGCTTCGGTCAAATACTACTCGAAATAAGCAGTGTGTAACCGGCTGAGTTTTGTGACATTTGTGAAATTGGGGAAATATCACCAAGTTCAGTTAATAAAATTCTCATCCAGTCCAGACTTACATTTCTGTAGAACTATCTGTGGGACTGCAACCCACTGATCTCTACCTTCAAAAATCCATTGATATTCTCCAAACATTTCTAATTCTCTTTATATAATGAATTGATTCATTTATTTAAATCTTTTTATTTTCAGCCTTTATTATTCTTTAGGAAGAGTTATGTTCAGAGATTTACTTTCCCAAGTATAAAAAAAGAAGTCTGGATCTAAAGTAATTTTTTCCACCTGACAAGAAACCTTTAAGGTCACCACCCCAAATCCCTCATTTTAATTCAAATTTCAGTGATTATTGCCTAAGCTGACTTTCTCTGGCTATCTTAGTCATCTGCAGTTCCTTTACTTTTTTCTAATAAACAGTATATTGCTGCCTTGTTCCTTTTCATTTATTGCTTTTCATGTGTGTGACTGTTTCTGTATTCAGAATATAAATTACAGTAACTATAAAAATGATAATATTGGCTAATCTTAAATTTGTTTTACATGCCAAGTACTTCTCTAAATTCTTTATATACTAACTCACTTATTTCTCAGAATTTTATGAGTTACTTTTTACTATTATCCCATTTAACAGATGGGAAAAAACCAAAGCAAAAGAGGTTATGTAACTTATGCAAGATCATAGAGCTTTCAAGTAAAAAGCTGGAATTTAAATCCAGGCAGCTTGGCTTTAGAGTGCAGGCTCATATATTCTACACTGTTTCTTAATAATGCAAATATTCTTCCCATTCTGCAATTTTCCTTTCAATTTGTTACTTTTGACATATAGTTCATAATTTTAAATAGAAGATCTATCTAGTGACAGTTTCTTTTCTAATTTCTCTCACTGTTTCTAAGTTTAGGAAATATTCATTCTGGACAGTTAATACTGAATGAATCTGGGCAAAAAGATTAACTACTAATGTGCCAAATTTATTAGGTGGCAAGAGTCTAAAAATTCTTTTTTAAAAGGCTAACCAATTACCATATTATCATTACTAATTAATCCTCCTCATTTTTAACTTATTATCATTAACATGGCAACTTAGTGTGAAGTTCTGTGGTTCACTGGTTAAGAAACATGGGCTTTGGAATCAGAAAGAGCAAGTTCAAATCAGATTCTGTCATTTAAACAGCCCATGTGTCCTTAGGCAAGTTATTTAACCATACTAAGGCTCAGTTACTTTATCTATAAAACACAGATAACAAAACCCTGGTCTTTAAATTACCATAAAGTACACAGCACAATACTCTGTAGAAACTAATTATTAAATAAATGTTATCATACACACATTACTATATAAAAGGGTCTATTTCAGGATTATATTGTTTCATTCAAGTATTATTTTATTCCTGTATCTGTACCACACCATCTTGATGACTGCAAGTCTGCTTTATATTTGCTAGCTAGAATTAGTCTTGACTCTTTTTCTTCTTCATTCCTAAGTTTATTCTTTCAAATGAATACTCAAGTTCCCAAAAGAGCCTATTTATATTTTAACTGCCAGTCAAATCAATAAATTGAGAACTAGTAACATAGCAATACTCAGTCTACCATTCTAAGAACATGGAAATATATCTTTCTCCTCCCTCTGTACCATTCTTCCAGTGTTTCAGAATTTACAAAACAAAATTTATCCTATTCACATAACGATGCGAGGGCACTGACTTACTGTTTACCTCCATTTAAACAGATAAGGAACACTTAGCTTTAACAATGCTTAATAATTTACCTCTATAGGTGTCGTTTCAGGAATCTCTCTAAGAATCACAATACAACGCTTATGACTTGGTCTCACTTTCTCGCCCTTCTCATCAACTTGTACCATAGGAGAAGCTAAAATTTAAAAAAGCGTTTCATTCAAAAGTGACAAGGAGAGATATTAATATTGCCATTAAAAACTCTTTATTTCTATTTGCAAGTAAATAAATTAGCAGAGCCTAATATCCTCAAGAAATTAAATTATAGAACCAAAGATTACAGTTATAACAAAATACTTTGAGATTAATATATAAGAAACACTGTCAAATGTTATTCTTTGAACAAATACACAGAGTACCTATTTGTGTCTTGGCACTGTGTCGGGGCTGAAAAACTTTCAGGAGTATACGACACATATCTAACAAGGCAAAATTGCCTTGTGGACAATTAGTGAATTCTGGATTTCTGGAGATAATAAAAATCAGTGTATTTGCATTCCACTCTTGTAAATGGATTACAGTATTGCCTTCTGACATGTGAAGAAATTCTTCTTAAAATTCAAGTCTAAGAAGCACTTAAACCAAGAATTAAACTCAAATGATTATAACTTCCCTTGATTTTAACATATTTATTCTTACATACTATTACAGACACTGAGAAGCCATCTTTTAGATGCTGATTTTGAGGAAATATGTAATGAAGATAGTATCATCAAGTGAAAACTGTTATTTCTAGTCCCTTCAGAGAAATAATATGCCACATCTCTCTGAACAGGTAAGCAGTAAGAATAAAAGAAACAGGGAAGAAGAGCTGGGTTTAAGCACTAGGTTCTAGCCCTTAAGTGGAAGATTCTGCTGGTCTCTTGGCTGATTTTTTTTTCTGATGACAAGACTGGGTTGTTTTAAGAAACCACTGCACAAACCAGAGATTTCATAAATGTTTTCAGCCCTCTGAGAATGGAAATCTTCTACTCTCATATAAGCCTATTATTGGACTTGGGTGTATTTAACTTTTAAACATTTTCAACAACACATTTCATATCAAAGTGAAGAGCTGCCTTTATTCAGTCAAGTAGTTAAAACTTTGGTAAGGTTTTGCTAAGAAAGGTTAGCAAGAAATACTGATAATAAGACACAAAAACCATTAAAAATGCTTAGAACCTCGAATTCTACACCAAACTTTAGTATTTGTCAAACTACAGACTGCAATTCTCTAACAGGTTGTGAAATCAATTTAGAAAACAAAACAAAGCAAAAGAGCCAATTCCAAGCATTTAGTATTAATCTGAATAATTAACATTTCAGTTGTATGTGGGTAGGTGGTGTGTGTGTCTGCTGGGCCATAATGTAAAATGTACTCCTTACTTGGGTTCAAAAGTTTGAAACAATGCTTTAGAAGATGTGATAATGATACATATAACTTTCTAACAGCCTAGTAAACTGAGATTAATTGCTTATACTTAAGTGGGTATCAAGATGAACCACCAAGGTACAGAATTGATATGGAAGCTATATACCAAGTCAGTAAAAATAAATTATTACAACAGAATAACAAAAAATAGTTAACAATGTCCTGCCTGGTGAACATAGCTTAATGTATAGAATTGTGGAATCACTATGTTGTATACCTGAAAAAATACATTATATGTCAACTACAATTTAAAAAAACAAAAATAAATGGCCAACAAAAGCAAAAAATTCCCTGATCAGAAATCAAAAGAATATTTAGCTTTTTGACTTTAAAAAATAAGCTAAAAGGTAGGATTTACATCTCAACACTTCAAGAATTAGATCAGGGTCCGTGGTCAGCTTTTTTATTTCTTCCATGTTGGCAACTGTCCAAATTGGGATGAACTGATCACTGTCCATTTGAGATATCAGGTAAAGATCCTTTGACAAATTTTCTCTGAAAGGAATAAACAAAATCAAGAGTCCCATAAAACAAAGAATTCTCAAAAAGCACCTAAAGAGGTGCCTTATTCACTTTTGTCACTAAGTCTAGTTAAACAAAATTATTTTACCAGAAATAACACAGTGAACTATGAAAATACCCATACACAACAAATACACTCTAACAACTTTCAGAAAGTTTCTGAATCACCAAATACATCATGCCCAAAAGTTTTTTTTTTTTATAATGATTTTTTATTATATTATGTTAGTCACCATACAGTACATCCCCGGTTTTCGATGTAAATTCCCAAAAGTTTTGAACAAGGGAACTGTATGGAAGTATACTGATATGGAAAGAGGCTTAATAAAATATTATATACAGTGTAGTTCCATCTTATAAACACTTTATCACTGATGTTAGAATATGTATATGGGGGAAAATTACAGCTTCGACTATAAGTTTAACTGTAAAGGATTTAAAATTTCCAAATGATTGTATTTTTTAAGTATGTTTGGCTTTTTATTTAAATTTAATAAATTTAAAACTAAATTTAAAACATTGAAAATGATCCTTTAAGATACATTTCTAAAAAAGATATAAACACTTCTATCTTACATATAAAATCTTACGTAACAAATTGAAGTAAAATCATACTCATCTTGTTTTATTCACATCAGATCTTTGAAGCAGTCTAGTTATAAATAGCTGTCTTTGCTTAAAAGCCCTCTTTTCTGAATGACCCTATTTAAAACTGAAACCACCCAAGCACTCGATTCCCCTTCTCTTGCTTACAGTGCTCTAAATTTTTTTCCATAGTGCTTATCACCTAGCACATTTCTAAGGTGTTTATTATGCTTTTTAAAAAATTGGTTTTTTTTGTTTCCTCCAGCCAGAATACAGGTTCCATGAAGAATCTTTGTTGTTCAAAATGTACAAGGCACTAGTGCCTGGCAAAGGGTAGGGCCAAAGGCCTCTACATTCAAGTTTAATTAAAATAAAGTAATTACTTTTTAAAAATTACAACTGTCAACAGGTTGTTTTGGGGACAAAAAATAATAGAGAAGATACCAGCAAAAGTTAAACTCACTTTAGCATAAAAGGAGGAACACAGTAATAATACCTTCACCAAGATATTCTTTTTTTGCTATTTATTATAGAGGGAGGGGCAGAGGGAGAGGAGAGACAGAATCTTAGGCAGGCTCTATGCCCAGAGCAGACCCCAACACGGGCTTGATCTTACAAGCCTGAGATCATGACCTGAGCTGAAATCAAGAGCTGGATGCTAAACTGACTGAGCCGCCCAGGTGCCCCTGTCCACATATTTACACAACTAAAAAGTTGTAGCCTAAATCAACTCTGACTTTTAGCGTGTCTGTTGTTATAAAACCTTGGTCAAACCTTTTTTTTTTTTTTTTTAATCTGAGAAAGAGAGCGAGAGACAGCATGAGAGAGAGAGATCACGAGCACGGGGAAGGGGTAGAGGGAGAAGCAAGACTCCCTACTGAGCAGGGAGCCTGATGCTGAACTCATGACCCGAGCTGAAGGCAGATGCTTAACGAATGAGCCACTCAGGCACCCCAAACCTTTTTTTAAAAGATTTTATTTATTTGAGAGAGAGTGAGAGAGCATGTGTGCGTGATTGTGCATGAGCAGGGGTAGGGTCAGAGGGAGAGGGAGAAGCAGACTCCATGCTGAGCACGGAGCCCGACGCAGGGTTCGATCCCATGATTCTGAGGTCATGACCTGAGCTGAAGTCAGATGCTTAACCGACTGAGCCACCCAGGCACCCCAACCTTGGTCAAACTCTTTTAAGAAATTATATCTCATCAGAAGTCAAATTAATGGATATAAATCACACCTATGATTTGACTACTCATGACTAATACTCGATATGTACTAATAACAATTTTGCTGAGCCAAAAGTGTCAATTGCATAGTTGGTTTGAACTGTATCAAAGTTCTGAGTAAGACGTGGTAGACCATGACAAACCAGTGCTCCTGTTGCAAAAACTGAAACAGCCTGGCTAAATTACAAAAATCACACTTCAGGAGATGAAGGAAAGAAGCTACAAGAACAAAATGAAATTCCAGAAAGATGATCTTTCTTACCTGAGGGGTCTGCAGATCTGGGACCAAAGGGAAACAGCAGAGCTTTAGGCAGTTGCACAGAACTGGCACTGGAAACTGGAAACTAAAGGAGCTCCTAACATACAGCAGATTTCCCCCCATATAACATTTCCTGAGTTCTAAGGAGGAAGATGGGAAACTGGAGCCAGGCTGAAAAGGCAGAGTTAACATTTCTGTGGTTTTGTGGAAGTTCCAGTGGAAGGAAGAAACTTGCATCAAACACAAAACAAGTGTCTCCCACAAGACATCTGCCAGATTTTGAAACTTACAGGGTTAAGAGACTAAAGAGCTAATCTCAAACCTCTTAAGAACAGGACTAAATCTCCCTTGGTGTTTCAGGATTGAGGTAGCAGAAAACAGACTTCTAAATCAAACGACTGAAAAGGTCATGCCCAAGGAACAGAGATAAATCAGAGGCAGACTGAGTCCAATTAAAGTGGCTGCTCAGTCCTAACCCAGTTCAATTCCTGACTGGACTGAAGCAATCAATCTGCTTCTGCCTACCAAAGGAAAGCTCAAATCTTGTCTAGAGGGAAAAATTATGTCACTTGCAGCTCCTAGCTGCTTTTACATGTAATGTCCAGCATATAATCAAAATTTATAAGACATGCAAAAAGGCAGGACATTACGACAAAGAGAAAAAACTCAAATATAAGCAGACACACAAATGATCCAGTTAGTAGGCAAAGATTTTTAAATAACTATTAGAAGTATATTATAGAAAATGAATTGTATTGCAGGAACAAATGACTAAAGAAAGAGACTCCCGCTTTTATCGTTTTATCCTCACTAGATTATAAAGGCAAAGAATAAAAAGGAAGGGAAAAAAGGAGGAGCTATTTAGGATAAAGAATCAACTAGACCTGAGTCAAGAGTATATTATGTGTAAAGAAATAAAGAAGTCTAGGGGTACCTGGCTGGCTCAGTCGGTGGAACACGTGACTCTTGATTTCAGGGTCATGAGTTCAAGCCCTATGTTGGGCATAGAGCTTACTTAGAAAGTAAATAAATTTAAAAAAATAATAAAAAGGGAAAAAAGAAATAAAGAAGTCTATGATAAAATCCAGGTTTCTAGCTTGAAAAATTGGTTTACTGGTTCTACCTCTCACCACATATAGAAAAATAGAAGGCATTACCTTTGCATGCATATCCAAACTTCTATTTCAGAAGGGGCAGTTTTACAACACTAGGTTTTAGGACATCTAAACTAAAAATATACCTATATAACTGTTATCTGTAAATAAGACCTCTTGGGGGCTCCTGGATGGCTCAGTTGGTTAAGTGTCTAACTCCTGGTTTTGGCTCAGGTCATAATCTCAGAGTCATGAGATTAAGGCCCATGTCAGGCTTGTGCTCAGTGCAGAGTTGGCTTGAGATTCCCTCCCTCCCCCTCTGCCCTTCCCCTTGCCCCGCACATGCACTCTCTCTCTAAAATAAATAAATTAATTAAATTTAAAAAAAAAAAAAAAGATGCCTGGGTGGCCAGTCAGTTAAGAATCTGCCTTAGGATCCTGGGATCGAGTCCCACACTGGGCTCCCTGCTCAGCATGGAGCCTGCTTCTCCCTCTGCCTGCCGCTCCCCCCGCTTATTCTTGCTCTCTGACAAATAAATAAAATCTTAAAAAAAAAAAAAAAAGACATCTGGAAATGTTTGCCTGAAAGAAACCCTTATTTAATAGAAGATACTAGTAACATAAATTCCATGCCCATCATAACTCCATGATCAAAGGTTACATAAGCCAGCTACTAAAAATATATATTAAGAGATAACCACTGTTTTGAGAACCCTAAACCTGAATATGTTTATAGGAAAAGTATCCAATAGCCAATCCAAAAGTAATCCAATCCAGTATTTCATTATCCTTCTACTAAGACTAGATTCTTTGCATATTCAATTAGAGACTACATCTTTAAATTTAGTTAAGTAATATGCTAAAGAATATACCAAAAAAATCAGGAAAATACATCACTGAAGGAAATTAAAACCACCATTCTTTCACTATTTCACAGGTATTTTACATCTACTAACCAAACAATTCAAAAAATGAGAAATCTCAAAAAATATGAATAACATACCGGGAGAAACAGAATTCCAACTGTTTCTTCAGACATTCTTTTAGGTCTTCTGTAGAAATTGCTGAATTACTTTCTCCTTAAGGTAGAAAACAGAGGAAAAAAGTTAATACCAAATTACCATAGGTAGTAAACATTACATATAGTTGTACTCAGAATGCATCACAAAGTACACACAATTAAAACTCACAACAAAACTATTATTTTTAGATTTCAACTGAATTCTAACAAAGTCGAATTTTAACCTATCTATTCTTTCTTTAGATAGATTTCAGATCAGTCTAAAATTATTGTAGCAAGTAATGAACAAAGCACCATTAATACTAAAGGTACTTGGCTACCCTATTGTCAAACTCTACCCTAAAAACTTTAAAAATGTGGTAACTACTTACTCCTTTAATGAAAGCTCAAAGAACAAAAGTAATAGTAATCTAAATTTGAAGGAACTAGCTAAACAAGCTGGGATATACATATCTGTATTATTGTTACTAAATCTGATGTTAGTCATACTTCTTCAACTTTTATCTCTTAATACTCTTTTCTTTTCATTCCTTGATTATAGAGCACTCTATCTTCCTAGGAATATTTAAAACACTCAAACATCCAAAGGATCAAATCAACTCTAACAGTCCTCTATGCCTTCAAGTATTTAAACCCAGAACACAAGACTTTTTTCAGAACTCAAGCCTGGAAAACCATCACTCTTTTATTAAAATCTTACACAAAACATTACAGACTCAAAGCATGTAATCTGTCCTCTTCTTAAAAAAAGCATTAGTGATTACATAGGCTAATTTCCTTTAAATACAGATAATAGAATGTATATATAAAGATAAGTAAATTTTGTGCATGATTTTACCACTACCTTGTCTTAGTACTCAAGATTCAAAGTGATAGAAGATATTTACTTCATTAAAAATGAATATAAGCATTCTATTTCTATGTACATGCAATCCTAATACAAAATCCAACCACCCAAATGTGCTACCTAAAAATGAGCAATAATTTCATTTAACTTTTCAATGTCATTACAGGAAACTTATTAAAATACCAACTGGTTGCTACATTACTAAAACCAACTCTATGTTTAAAGTACCCAGTGATTAGGTATATTATGACCACAGTAGGGAGGAGAACCTACCACCTTAAATTATTACATGGAAGTATCACCCATGCCACTTCAGAAATCAAGTTACAAATTGGCAAAACTTAGAAATCTAGTCCAAATATTTATAATAAATAAGGAAATTGAAGACAAAGGTTTATATATCTTGCCTGAAGTCACAGAACGAACTAAAGCAGCAAGAGAAAACAGTACTCCTTACTACATTTATTTTCCAAAGAGATCCTTTAAATCAGAAAAATTAAGTTTGGTAGTTGGGGTCTTTGGTCTATTGTTAGTTTCTTTTAAATCTCATCCATTTTAAATCCAAGCCAACTACTAACCCATGCTAATTAAATAAATGTGAAAAAAATAGTTCACAAGTTGAACTGTAGTAGAACCATGTTTTTAATACAGCCATTTTCTCAAAATTAATCCCTGCAAATTCACATTTACAAATGTATTTCACACTAACAAAAGCAATGGGAAATTGACAGAACTTGCACTGATCCCAACTAACAGACCAAGACACCTGGGCTCTCTGAAAAATTATAATTCAGGTCTCTTTTAACTATACTATTTTTTCCTTTTATCTTTAATTTCACACTCCCTTTTAATAGGATGTTTAAACATTCTTTTTAAATCACAAGTTTCATGTTTGTACATTTGAAAATAGTACTTATAAAAATAACGTAGCATTTCATCAACATACAGTTCTTTGCAAATAAAAAAACAGATTGATGAATGTCAAAGGTTTATTAAAACTATGATAGGGGAAAAACACTAGGGTACTGTATGCTTGTTTTACCAATAAAAGCATAAAGTTTACCAGAAACATCATATATTTGGTAACTCAGATCTTCTGGCCCTAAAATCATTCCATCGGTTGATTCTTCAATGCCTATAGTATTTCTGGTGGCTTCACAAGATGAATACATTACTTCATATTCCTTACACATATCATCTGAAAGCTCTGTATTACCTGTATTAGAGAAAACATACTGAAAGTAAATAGGAATTCTTTAAATCCTATCTTCAGGAACTCTGGGCACTAGGTCTTCTATAATTAGACTTTAAGGAATTCTACCAGTTGGGATAATGTCCACATGGTTGTAATAAGAGTTCTCTTCCTGAGGAACGTAAGTTTACCATTATGGACAAGCTAAAATGATTATCAATAATTTAAACTTATACAGCATTATCTGTATACTATCTATGTGCAGCTTCATGTACTTTATTCACTTGATTCTCAGAAAATCCTATGCCAAAGTAATTATTATTAATGTTTTACAGACAAAAGAAACAAGAACAGAGAAGTTATGTCATTTACCCAAAGTCAAACAGTGAGTAAATAGCATTGCCAGTGACGGTATATCAAAACTAATTTATAACTACCATATCGTAAGTGGGTTAAATGCCAGACCCAAAGATACAGCTACTATGTGAAATCAGTGACAATCCATTCATACTAAACATAAGTAAGCACTATGTACAAACTACATGTTAAACATTTATAAATATATTTAATCAAATAATCAGAAGATACACCCCAAAGTTTTATAAACTGATTTGGCCATATGTTCAACCAAAATATGATTTGTACTGATGAAGCATTTAGGACGTACCCTCAGGATGAGACCCTGATGTGGCTGCTGTTTCATGCCAAGAGCTTTCAGTTCCATGAGTTACTTGAGTGGCATCAGTATTTCCAGGAGGAATTTCTTGCCATACTTTGGCATTAGGATTTAAGCCAGTTCCTTTAGATGTTACCTGCTAAATAATCAAACAGTCTATTTGTAAATTTAAAAAGTGCATTAAAATTACAAATTTAGATAACAGACTTTTATTTTAGTTAAACGTGAAGGAAACCCCAATAATATTAAGTAATTTAATAACAAATATTAAATAATATTTTAAAGTTTTGGGCTAATCTTGAAAATAAATCTTTTTAAGGAGATGGACTAGAAACGTACATGTATAAAACTTAGCTACCTATACAATAAAAAACCTAACTCTATGAACAATTAACACAGAAATGCCGTTTTACCCAATATACTTGCAAATGTCATAAAAATGTATTTAAACTTCACTGATCTTTGGCACTTTTTTTTTTTTTTAAAGATTTTATTTATTTATTTGACAGAGAGAGACAGCCAGCGAGAGAGGGAACACAAGCAGGGGGAGTGGGAGAGGAAGAAGCAGGCTCCCAACGGAGGAGCCTGATGTGGGGCTCGATCCCAGGACTCTGGGATCACGCCCTGAGCCGAAGGCAAACGCCTAACGACTGCGCCACCCAGGCGCCCCTTTGGCACTATTTTTTTGTGTATTTACAGCAAACTGAGTTATCCAGAATGATTTTCCAGAGAATGTAATTTTTACTGCCATCTATGCTGTGACAGAGATCTTTGAGTCTGAATGATTCTATCAATGGAAAATTTTCCCAAGTCAGAAACAGCAATCTGGAGCATCTGGATGACTCAGTAAGTAGACAGAGCATGCAACTCTTGATCTTGGGGTCATGAGTTCAAGCCTCATGTTGGATGTATAGATTACTTAAAAATAAAATCTTAAAAAAAAAAAAAACCAACAAAACAGCAATCTGCCTTAGATTGTGCTTTTCCATTTGTTCTGAATGTGTATATTCTTAATGTCCACAACATAACTAATTGCCATTTAAAGTAATCTTCTGCATACATCATTTAATCACAGACACACAGAGGTAAAAAGCAGAAACGCATCATGGTGTGGGAAATGGAGAAGAGTATTCAAAAGGTAAAGGAAGACGAAGCAAGCAGGATGTACAAATATATTTCTTTTATGTTGTTAAACCAAACAACAGGACTTGATCCTTCTCAAGTGCATTAATGACCTTTCAGAAAGTTTACACCCTGTCCAGAAAATTACTTTTAACTGTCCTCTCAGCGTTAGGCCTCTCCCTGGATGGCAGGCACCAGAAGGTAGATTCAAAGGGCAAAGAATTAATTATTCAAGTTTATGACCTGCAGATACTGGGAATTCAGCTTTCATGAAAAATAACTGGCACACACTGAATTTATCATTTAAATTTGTCAGAAATTCTGTCTACCTGGAGGGAGTTCTTACCACTGGCTCCGGCTCATGGGGTGGTTAAAAAAAAAAAAAAAAGGGCTTTAAGGCATCACCAACACTAAACATGGCAACCAAAGCAGGACTCTGGGTAGGCAGAACTGCAGAGCTCCCAGAGTTGCTAAGAAGACAGCTTTTGGGAGGCCTGACTATACTTCTGCAATTAATTATATCCCATGAAATTCCCCTGTAATCTTTTAATCTAACAAACCATTCTTTTACTTGAGTTTTAAGTTTCCATACTGTGCAATTAATATGCCCGACATGACTTATATGTAGGAACCAATAAAACACTGTTTCCTTGTTACAGCTTGCCATGTATTTTTTGATTGCTTCCTTTTACCAACTGAAACACAATTTGGGAAAAAGGGGAAAGCTCAGACACAATGTCCTTTTCCATGTCAAGGTTCATTCATCTCTTGGGAGCAAGGGCTGAGCCTTAAAATGGTGGTGGCAGTGGGCAGTATTTTATCGTTGACACTGTTTAGAACTGTCTGTTATAGGACAATAACAAGCATAGCCCTTTTAGTCAATTTTATTATTGTTTTAAAAATTCTCTACAGATAATATACCCCCTTTCTGCCTTTACTATGGCAGTACCCTCCCAGAACCTTACCTTTGGAGCTAATTTTGATTTAGTAATTTAGGTATAGCTTAATTTCTGACTGATGGCAGGAAAGAACCGTGAAGAGCTTGTGACAGCCTAGCTTTCCTGTCAGTGAACAGCATTTAATTGTATATTAAACACTTTAATAGAATAAAATGTATTTACAAACTTACCCTCCATCACCTTCCTCGATTCTGAGAATACCAGTGATGTATTCTCAGGAAATGGGAAATTTCCCAAGGAAATGGCAATTAATGAAGACTACAGTTTTCAGAAAGAGAAATCAAATTTCTGAGTCTTGATAAATTCAATGAAAAAGTAAAAAAATAAAGCAAGTGGGCCAAATACTAGAAATACCCCTCATTTATAGAATTATTATGCAGAGTAGTATGTGGCTTTAATAAAGCAAAATAGAATTATTTCAAGGTACTTAATAATTACTACCTAAACATAGAATGGTTGAGGCCCTAGAATCATACTCGAATTCAAAACCCAGCTCTGACATTAACAATTTTTTAAAAAATATTTTATTTATTTGACAGAAAGAGCGAGAGCATGTAAGCAGAGGGAGCAGCAGAGAGAGGGAGAAGCAGGCTCCCCACTGGGCAGGGAGCCTGATGTGGGGCCTGGGATCATGATCCAAGCTAAAGGCAGATGCTTAACTGACTGAGCCATCCAGGTGCCCCTCACAGTAACAATTGTATGATCATGGGAAAACCTAACTCATATCTCTCGATTTTTCACAACTATAAATTGTGGTAAGAACTAAAAAAAAAAAATTTTTTTTTTAAAGATTTTATTTATTTATGAGAGAGCGAGCAAAAGAGAGAGCAGGAGAGAGAAGCTGACTCCCCGCTGACCAGGGAGCCCAACATGAGGCTCAATCCCAGGACCCCACAATCATGACCTGAGCCAAAGGCAGATGCTTAACCCACTGAGCCACCCAGGAGCCCCAAGAACTAAATTATATTAATAATGGAAAAGCAATTAACACTCAGTATAATACTCCAAATCCTTTTTTATAAGGCACGTTGGTTTTGAACAGAAGGTAATCAACTGTCTCACTCTCAAAAGTATACTAACACAAACACTAATGCACTGTATCAAAATAATTGCAAGGTGAAGTTAAATGTAAACTATCACGTTATAGAAAGTTGGCTTTGAAGAAACAGGTACTAATCACAAAAGATAAACTGATGACTACAGAACAAAACTGCAACAAAAAAAACCAAAAAATACAGAAAGTTGGCTTTGAAGAAACAGGTACTCATCATAAAAGATAAACTGATTACTACAGAATAAAACAGCAACAAAAAAAAACCCCAAAAAATAAAGACTAGATAAATAAAATTCTAGAAAAAAAAACATATGCACACAAGTAGGAAAATAAAGTACCACTTAACACTTACTAGATTAGCAAAGCACTTAAAAATAATTCCCACATAGGCATAAAATTTGCAAACTCATTTTTTAAAAAGATTATTTATTTGAGAGAGAGAGAGAGAGAGAGACAGTGAGCACAAGCTGGGGTGTGGGGGGGGAATAGAGAGAGAAGCAGGCTCCCCACTGAGCAAGGAGCCCGATGTAGGGCTGGATCCCAGGACCCCAGGATCATGACCTGAGCCCAAGGCAGATGCTTAAAACTGACTAAGCCACCCAGGTGGCCTGCAAACTCATTCTTTAACAGAGACTGTATAAAAGGGTGCACCTCATATTCTCACATATTAGCATTATTTATAAGAGCCAACAAATGGAAATAACCCAAACGGATAAGGAATAAGGGAAACCATGACAGTCACTAGGTAAAGTATTACATAGCCATTTGGAATGATAAAGATACATCACCATATTTTACAAAATCTAAAGGGGTACTGTTATATCAAAGAAAAAAGTGCTGTTTATTAAACTATGACATCAAATATTGTAAGATGTATCCCAGTATCCAGAGAAATTACAATGTGCACATGGTAGGGTTGAAATATGAAAACATCAAAATGGAAAACGCTTTCACAAAATGAAGTGAAAAAAACCATAACCACCACAATAACAAAAGCAAGTATGTTAAGCAATTCTGTGGGCTAGGAATTAGTACTTATACTACTATCTCCCTTTTCCAGATTATCCTATAGGAGAAATAATATATCCAACTAAAGACATACAGAGATTAAGTACAAAGTTAGTATTAACCACAAATGATTACAGCTCACAGATGATCACAACTGCAAAAAAGTACATAAGCATGCATATGGGCTAGAGGGGAACATGATCTGCTACAATACTCAGATCAGGGATTTTTTCCTCTAATAAAGCATTCCACTGAAATATTACTTTAACTCCTGAGTCATAAAAAATATAAAACTTAAAAAACCTTTTTTCAAATTAGAGCATGAATGTTACACTGTGTAGTACATTAACATCGAAGACTATTTTATGCATTCTGTAATATACACTATTTTAGTTTTATACCAGTATGTATTAAATTTACATAAACATTGATGATTTTCTTTGAACATCATTCTTTCTCACATTTCACACCTTTCTTCTGGAATCACGTTCCTTCTTCTGCAAGGACATCATTCGCTTTTTTTTTTTAGTCAACTCTTAAGTTGTGGCTTCTCTGAAAATGCCTTTATTTTTACCTTCTACCTCTGCTGTATAAAGAACTCTTTTTTTTTTTTTTGTATAAAGAATTCTTACGAGGTACATTATTCCCTTTCAGCATATTAAAGATATCCCCACTACCTTCTGTTTTGTACAGAAGTTGCTGATCAGAAATTTCCCGTCACTCTAGCTGTCACTCTTAATCTCTTTCCTCAAATTTTGTCATTGGTGATTTGCAGTTTTACAATCATCAATTTAAGTGTGAAATTCTTCTTTATTTAATCTACTTGGGATTCACTGAGCTCTGAAATCTGATGATCAATTCTGTAAAATTCTCAGCCATTAGCTCTTCAAACTCTGCCTCTCCATCAACTAACTGCTCTATTACTTCCTTCTGGAATGCCAATAAAATGTTCATACCTTCTCATACTATGTTCCACCTCTCTTTGTATCAATCTCTCTTGTTTTCCATTTCTTTGTCTAAGAAATTACATTGAGTGATTTCTTAAGTTCTCTCTTTCAGTTCATCAATTCTCTCTTCATCTGTTTCTAAGATGAATTTAACTTGTCTACTAAGTTTCTAAGTTCTTTTTTAATAATTTTCATTTCCTAAATTTCTTTTTGGTTCTTTTATCAAATCTATCTGACCAATGCTTTGCTTTTCTTCCCCCCCCCCCCCGCTTCTTTTTAAAGAGAGGGAGAGAATCTTAAGCAGGCTCCACACCCAGCACGGGGCCTGATCTGGTGTTGGATCTCACAATCCTGAGATCATGACCTGAGCTGAAATCAAAGAGTCGGATACTTAACCTACTCAGCCACCCAGGCACCCCTGTTTTGTTTCTTGATCATCTTTTCAGTATCTTCATTCCTTTAAGCATATTAAATATTCTAATTTTATAGCCTGTATTTGATAATTACAGTATCTGCAATCTTTCAGGGTTTGCTTTTGTGATCTGTTGTTTCTGCTAAATCATGCTCATGATGACTTACATGCTTTATGATTTTATATTGTAAACCCATTTTCCTTGGAACTTTGTGGGAATTCTGAAGATTATGTTTAAAATATGCTCTTTAGCAGAGGATTTGTTTTCCCTCTGCTAGATGACTGCATACTAAAACTATCAATCTTGTATTCCTTTAATTTTTGACATGGTTTTCTTTTTGGTAACAACACATTGTGTGAATTTTCACTCTATTTTGGCAAAAAGAGCATCTGTGGTTAGAATTATTAGGGAAGATCACTGCCTCACCAATCCAGACCCAAAGTAAAACTGACAAGTTTCCTTTTCACTGGGAAAGTTTGCTTTCCCCCCCCTAGTTTACCTTGTGTCCTGTCTCTAAGCACTGCCAATTAAAACTAAAGCTCTGGGCCACTAAGAACCAACAGATGCATTAAGAGTAGCCCTGGGTTTATGACCTGCTTACCTTTTGGATGAGTATTATTTTTTATTAATTTTGGTCTGAAGATTTCATTTGCTTTCTTGACAGCTTAAAGCTCTGCTTAAAAAAAAACTTTAAAAAAAAAATCTTAACCAATATTTTCAGTTGTTTTCCAGAACATCTAATTCATAATATTTCTTAAAAAAAGAAGTATCAATATTGTCTCAATGAAGCTAAATTTAAAGTAATTCCAACAACTGAAAGACAAGTATAGTATAACAACAACAACAAAAAAAAACTAACTTTATTCTGCCTCCCAGTAATTATGCAATTACTGGCCCCAGTTTCTTCATTTTTAAAGACATAATGCTTACTTTACCAAAATTCCTTATAGTTTTTACACACCTTGGGCACCTAACTTTATACTGGTCATTATTTCCTCTCTCCCTCTTATTATTTGTACATGCCTTTTATTAAACTCTATAATAGTTTATTTAAATACATGTTCTAAAGCTAGGCAGTGGGCTCAAGGAAGGCAGGAACTAGGTCTTCCCATTCTATTTCAGCTATAACACAAACCAGGCTGAGAGTAGATCTTCAACTCTTCACTTGAATGAAATAGCAGAGGTATATGTGCAAAAAAAAAAGAATTTTTAGCACTTCACTTACTCTTCAGAGGTGCTACAAGATGAGAGTTGAGACAATCTTTTTTTTTTTTTTTCATGTGGACTGAGTTTAAAATGGAAGTCTAATGTTGAAGTGCTTCTTGGTTTTTGGTTTCAGAGCTGCTAAAGGCTTTTATAATAATACCAAAACCAGTAACAAAATGCCAAACCATGTAGGGGAGCAAAAGCATCTCTGAAAGTAGTGCCATTTGAATAATCACAGCAACATCTTAGTTTAGAGATATTAACTCACAATAGCATGTCGTACCAAAATTAACTAGCTCAGAGGAAACCAACTAGTTTTCTTACAGCACTAGGTAGCCACATTCCAACCCCAGATACCAAGGTATTATTTTAAAAATTTGGAGTTGCAATTTTAGAAAGCAACTCATCTTTACATTTGCCACTATGTAGACACATGAACAATGCCTGCTGTACCAAAAGAATCTTACCAAGGATTTTTATCAGTCAATATTTAGAATCCACTCTAAGTAAATTAACAGAAAGGTAATTTATTAAAGGATAGTGTCACTGCCACCATGTCACTGAAAGGGCTGAAAATGGTTGCAAAGATAACATCACCCAAAATAATGCTGAAGTGGCTTGATGAGGAAATCACTATGCCTGCCACCACCAAGCGCTAAATGCCAAAATTCGAATCCATTACCACTGCCAGGACCAAAGTCATTTCCTCATTAGAAACTTAACCTTGAAATCTCCACTTAAAGCTGACCATCTCTACTGCCACTCCTTCCTGCAAAATTGAAAGTTATGAATAGAACCCTCATTTCCTTACATTGTGTATTTTCAAGCAAAAGCGATCTGTGGGTGTGTCTGACTAGTGGCTCTTAATGTTATTTAAGATGCATCCATCTAGATACAAGAGCATCTGGGAATTTTGCCTGATTCACAATATGGTCATTTCTGCAAATATAGAAAGCTACTCAAAAATTGGGCGCTCCAAATATGACAAATATTCACTATAAGAGATTAAGATTAATATTTAAGATATAAAATGTATTATACCATATATATTTAATTTATAAACAATTACCCAAATATTGTGGGATTACAATGAAAAGTTTACCTTTTATTGATGGGATGCACTATTTTTTCTTTTTTTTTTTTAGTTTTTATTATTTTTTACAGATTTTATTTGAGAGAGAGAGAAAGAGAGCACGTGTGCAAGCGAAGTGCACATGAGTGGGGGCAGGTGGAGAATCTTGAGCACAATCCATGCAGAGTGTGAGCCCAGCACAGGGCTCAATCTCATGACCCTGAGATCATGACCTGAGCTGAAACCAAGAGTCAGATGCTTAACCAACTGAGCCACCCAGGCGCCCTGAGTTTTGTTTTTTTTTTTAAGATTTTATTTATTTATTTGACACAGATAGAGACAGCCAGCGAGAGAGGGAACACAAGCAGGGGAAGTGGTAGAGGAAGAAGCAGGCTCATAGCGGAGGAGCCTGATGTGGGGCTCGATCCCGCAACATTGGGATCACGCCCTGAGCCGAAGGCAGACGCCTAACCGTTGCTGTGCCACCCAGGCGCCCCCCTGAGTTTTTAATTTTCATTCCAGTATAGTCAACATACAGCGTTGTATTAGTTTCAGGTGCACAATATAGTAATTCAATAATCCTATATATTCTCAGTGCTCATCATGATAAATATCCCCATCACCTATTTCACCCAACCTCTCCCATCAGTTTGGTAACTTATCAGTTTGTTCTCTGTATTTAAATAATGAGAACAGTATTTGTGACCATGAAGTTTCAATGTTTCATTATGACATTTTTATAATCAGAAGTGTTTAAAAATATTCAAACTCATCATTCCTAGGTGAGAGCAGAAATTGACAAAATCAAGGAACCAAAAATGACAGATTTTCTTACAAGTGATTTTAGAAGTTGCTATTTTGTGTCAGGAGTCAGCTACTCCTTCGGAGACCACACATAATTACTCAAAGCTCAACCTCTGGTAGACTTCCCAATTTAGTCAAACGAATTATTATAATCTCCATATAGCTTAAGATATAAAGAGTGATATCCCTATGTGTTTAATACAATTCAAAGAAATATGCTCCAAAGAAATCAGGTTAGATTTTAAATAGAGTAGAGATTATAAAAACCAAATGCATTTCAGTGCAAGTGGTGATGGGGAAAAGCCCACCTCACTTCAGAGGCAAGAAGAGACTGAGATCAGGGGCCAGAGTCAGGAGTGATGGGGCTGTTGCTCAGATAGTGCCAAGAAATTCCTGGTGAGCTCAGGTGTTATCCTATCACACAGCAATTAATTTTTGATATTGAGAAAGAAAGCTTGTCCTTCTTTTACTGAGAACTAAGTACTTGACAGGACTGTGTTGGCACAATGGCTGTTATGTGCTTTCTACCCACCTCCTGGAATGCCGGAGCTTCCTACCTTCTGAGGCACTAATGGTTTGCCCATGCAAAGGATAGAAAAAAACCAACTCAGTAACTAAAGGACCAGAGCCCATTTCTGCAAACTTGGGGGTCAGCCAGAAGTTGGTCAAAAGCCCCCAAATCACTACTGCTTCTACCACTGAAGTAAAGAGATATAAAAAGTTCGTGACAGCCTGATGCCTTCCTGTGTTGTCTGAAGTCAGGATGCAGGACTTTGGCATACAGCACTCCCAAAGTATTGCTAATGGATGTTCCCTTTGACCCAGCCCACTGATATTTCTCACTCCAAGAACACCAAGCTTGCCCCAGGAAAAGGGGATGCACTATTTCATTAAGTATTTAATAATAAATCAAGATAATTAATTAGATGCCTTTCAGCAGCATACTATCCATAAATCTGATGTGTCCCTTGCTAATGGTACCAAGAATAATCATAGTGTAAAGTCTATGGCATATAGACAAGCAGTACTCCTAGCGATATTTATATTTTGCACCAGACTAGTTAAGAGTATACACTCTGAAAGCCATTAATGTACACAAAAACACATATATAAGGATGTATATTGCAGCACTGATTCCTTAAGCGGAACCCTAAAAAAAAATAAAAATCTCTATCTATAGGTAAATGTAAATAAAATGTAGTATACTTTCTAACAGGAATACTATAAAAGTTAAGGGGAAAAAAGGGATAGGCCTATATATACTAACAGCGAAAAAAAATCAAGCTGCAAAACAAGCACTGTTTTATCATTTATGTTAAACATAAAATCACTGTACAGATTAAGTATGTAAAAACAGAAAAGGTCTGAAAGTTTACAACACCAACCTTATTAACAACAGAGCTATAAATTACTAAGATACTTACCAAAGAGGGAAAATGTACAAAGAACAAGCAGGAATAGTTAACTACAAAATATCATTTTTACCCACTGAACTACTTAATGTCATTTTGACAAGTATAAAAGGACACTATGAGTTCAGTGTTGTAATTCATATAATTTTTCTAAGAGTTAGCAATGTTTATCAGTACCCTTAAAATGATGCATTCTTTTAAAAATAGAATTACCAGGGGTTCCTGGGTGGCTCAGTCAGTTAAGTGTCTGCCTTTGGCTCAGATTGTGATCCCTGGGATTAACCCTCCATGGGCTCCCGTCTCAGCGGGGAGTCTGCTTCTCCCTCTGCTCCCCCCAACTTGTGCATACGTGGACTCACGCGCACGCACGCTCTCTCTCTCAAATAAATAAAATCTTAAAAAAATAAATAATAAGAAATAGAATTATCATATGATCCAGTAATTTCACTACTGGGTATTTACCCAAAGAAAAAGAAGACTAGTATTTGAAAGATGTACTCCTATGTTTATTGCAGCATTACTTGCAACAGCCAAGATATGGAAGCAACCCAAGTGTCCATCCATAAATCAATGTATAAAGATGTGATCTATATACACAATGGAAATATTACTCAGCCATAAAAAAAGAATAAGATCTTGCCATCTGTGACAGCATGGATGGCCCAGAGAATATAACACTAAGTGAAGCCAGACAGAGAAAGATGAATATTAAGAAACAAAACAAACAGACAAAAAACTAGATACTTAAATACCGAGAACAAACTAGTTGCCAAAGGGAAGGTAGGTGGGAGGATAGGTGAAATAAAGGGGACTAAGAGTACATTTAATGTGATGAGCACTAAGTAATGTTAAAATTGCTGAATCATATCATACACCTGAAACTAACAGAACACTGTATGTTAATAATACTTCAATTAAAAAGCACTGGGAAAAAATAAACATTCTTTGATCCAGAAATCTACGTGTCAGATCTATTCGGAAGAGATATGCAAAACTATGTAAGTACAAGGATGTTCACCACACTGATTTCATAATAGTGAAAAATTAGAAACATCTAACTGCTATGGTCTAAATGTTTGTGTACCCCCAAATTCATATGTTGAAATCCTAATGCCCAATGTGATGGATCTGGAAGGTGGGACTTTTGGGAAGTGCTAAGTTAGAAGACTGAAGTCCTCATGAATGGATTAGTGCTCTTCTTAAAAAGATCCCAGTCCCCTAGCCCTTTCCACCATGTGAAGACACTGGCAAAAAGGCACTATGAACCAGAAAGCCCTTACCAAGTACCAAATCGGCTGACTCCATGATCCTGGACTTCCCAGAATTAAATTTCTGAATTTATAAGCTACCCGATCTGCGATATTGTTATAGCAGCCTGAATGGACTAAGACACCAACCACAGAGGATTTGTTCAATAACTATAGTCCAGCCATATAAAGAATATTCCAGAGCCTTAAAATTAGATTATATATAAAACTGGTAAAATCTGAGTAAGTTCTGTGGATTGTACCAATATCAATCTGCTAGTCTTTTACATCATACTATAGTTATGGCAAGGTGTTATTACTGAGGGAAACTGGGCATAAAACTACATGACACCATCCTGCACAGTTTTTTTTTGGCAACTTGTGAATCCGTAATTATTTCAAAATAAAATTTTTATAAATGGGGGAAATATTGTAGAAGGCATTGAAAGTGTTCATGGAAATGTGGGAAAAAAGCAAGTTGCTACCTTATTATAGAAATTTTAAATTTTGTGAAATAATGCACAACATAGAAAAGACTTGGAGAGACTAAAAAATCAGTGTTATGACTGGTTATCCGAGCAGTAGCATTTTTATTTTCATTTTTGTACTTTACTGTATTTTCATATAATTAACATCAATTGCTTTTAGAATCAGTAAATATATAATGAAATATTTAAGATCCAAATTAAAAGTCACATCAACTGGGTAAATCATTCCAGGCAAGTGATATAAAGACTACTGTCTTCAAAGAAGATAAGAAAAGCACAAACAAGCGAAAAGCCAATTCACAATTAATAAACATGGAAAAATGTTCAATCACACTAGTCACCAAAGAAATGAAAAATAAATCAATTACTTCATTTTAACCTATATGGTAAACTTCTATAAATTAGAATGCCGGATACTGACAAAGATGCAGTAAACTGGGCAACAATAAAAACTAACACTTTTGGAAAGCAATCTGTCAATACTGATATGTTGGTATGAAAAACTTTTAAAATGTCCACTCTTTGACCTACTGCAGTAAATTTTAACCGAAAAGCTTTATACTAGAGTGTCCTATATTGAATTACACCACATAAAGAAAAATTGGAAACTGAAACGTCCAACAAAGTTGTTTTTCTATGACAGTCTTTAAAATGACAAATAATGAACCTTACAAGACAGTTTAACTACAACAAAGGCTTATTTTTCTCATTTAAATTCTCAATAACCGTGTTCGATTCATTTTGTTTAGGGTTTAATGATGAATTCCATCAAAATCCTTATCTCTTCCACAGAACTAAAAGTAAGCCCCTGAGGCAACACAGTTACATAAAATATCTATTAAAGGATGTAAACTGTCCAAGTGCACTCTGAAACTATCTGCCAAAACCACCACAAAAATATTCAAATTGTCAGTCCATAAAACTGAGAGATCAATCACCACCTCTGTATCTAAGCGATATATGTCATCACCAAATAAGCCAAAAGTAGTCTTCATTATTGGTCCATTTTATGCCAGTTTCTATGTGGGGAGTGATGATGAAAGGAAAAAAGAGAAACATCAAGTTCTTGGTAAAACGATACCCTCTAGTCATAAAAGATAGCAGTTTTAAGGTAACAGAACCGTGTCAGGAAAAAAGTCATCGTGAATACGGTGAAACTATCTCTTTGGTCATATATAGCCATTGGTTTTACTTAACCTATTTACTATCAGAAACAGAAATCCCAAGCCACTTAACCCTACAAATGCTGAAAAACAAAGTGTATAAATTGATTAAAATTATCTGTCTCATGGCAAATCAATCATCCAGGTTTAATTTTTACATCTCCAATATTGAGAGGACCACCAAATAACAAGTACTTAAAAAAAAAAAAAAGACACAAAACAAACACCTGTCATTTCATCTAGGATAAAACTTCAGGGTTCTACTAGAAGATGTTTAGGGGTATTTCATGGAAAACAAAAATGAAAATTAAACTGGGAATTTTTCACCCATTCTGACAGAGAGTAACCTAACAACTAACACTAATGGAACACTTAATTCACCTTCATAACAACTTCAGTTAAATACTATCATCATCCACATTTTGCAGATAAGAAAAATGTTATTTTAGGGGAGCCTGGCTGGTGCGGTTGGTGGAGCATGTGACTCTTAATCTTGGGATTGTTTAGTTCCAGCCCCACAATGGGTGTAGAGATTACTTAAAAATACAATCTTGAAAAAAAAGAAAAAGAAAAAGAAAAGTTACTTTACCCAAAGGTAATGTGCCCAATGTCGAAAAGCTAATAAGGCAGAGGCAGGATTTGAATCTAGGCAGGAGAGTCTGCCAATACATTTGTACAGTGGTTCTTAAACACTACACTACAGTTACCTTACAAAAAAGTTTTAAGACAACCAGTTATTTGAAGAAGAAAAAAAAGACAACCAGTTACATACCATTTAAGGAATCTCCTCACCAAGCCAAATGGTCCCTAGCTCAGTTCTGCCTGGAGTGGCTAATAATCCAGAAAAAAATGGATATGCCACCAGATAACTAGGGTCCTCAGAGCAGAAGTCAATTCAGCTCTGCACTGATTTCTATCTCAGGGCCGAGGTAATTTTATATCCTAGGGCCAAAGCTAATTTTCAATTAAATAAAAAAAGATAATATTCATGGCAATTTATGCAATAAAATTTACCTTCTATCACAAGCACTTAAATCTTTATCTGAATTATTTTGTCAGCAAGGTCCGCAATGGCAATGGCCTTATGTATGGTTTACTGCTCTCTAGCACCTTGAACAGTGACTAGCACACAGGAGGCCAATAACATTTGTTGAATGAATCAATGGATGAACAAATGCTATATGAGAGTTTCTCAAACTTTACTGTGCGTAAGAATCATCTAGGGATCTTGCTAAAATGCAGATTCTGATTCAGCAGTTCAGGGACAGGGGCTGAGAGTATTCTAAGATGCCCTTGGGTAACTAAGTTTGGGGCTGGTCTACAGCTCACACTTTGAATAGCAAGGTAACTGGACCACCTGAAGTCATTTCCCCCAAATTCTTCAAACAGTCAAGAATCAGGATTCACTTACTCTCCACTGTGGAAGAAAACCTGAAGTTTATTAATCAATAAAGCTATTACTGCCGATCCTTCGGTATCAAAAGGAAAGACTTATATCCCCAAATTCCCACTACAACTCAGTCAGATGGCATCTGTTGACTGTTTAGAAACAAACAAACAAACAAAAAAAACCCAAAACAAAATAGGCTTCCATAGATTAGCAGTTTAGCTTTGGGGGTGGGGGGCATCAAGGATTACTCTGAAAATGTAATCAAAACTAGACTTCTCCCTAGAAAGTTCTATAGGAAATTCATGAACCCCCTCATCAAGATTAAAAACTCTATCGGTATTTGGCTTTTAAGTAATTTAAATAATCCTCAACATATTGAGTCATTTTACTCCAAACTGTCATCTGATAAAGCCAATGGCTAACTATACAAATGAAATTTTAAATTCTAACTTCAAATATCAGTATTAAATATCAAAATAATCCTTTTCAGAAATGTGTATAGTCAAGTCAGCAAGCCATTATTTTCAAATAAAAACAACCAGAAAACTAAGATGAGACTTATCTTTCCTAAGTGTATATGAAAGCAGCAGCTCACATGTAGTGTTTATTATGCACCATACGAAGTACTTTACGTTAACTGTCAATCTTCTTAACACCCTTATGTGACCTATTAATATTATCCTATGTTATTAGTATTATTCTTTTTTTTTTTTAAAGATTTTATTTATTCGACAGAGACAGAGACAGCCAGCGAGAGAGGGAACACAAGCAGGGGGAGTGGGAGAGGAAGAAGCAGGCTCATAGCGGAGGAGCCTGATGTGGGACTCGATCCCAGAACTCTGGGATCACGCCCTGAGCCGAAGGCAGACGCTTAACCGCTGTGCCACCCAGGCGCCCCTATTAGTATTATTCTTGATTTATACATAAGAAAACTGAGAAACAGAGGTGAAACAACTAGCTCAAGGTCATACAAATTGAAAGGAAACAGAGAAACAGAGGTGAAACAACTAGCTCAAGGTCATACAAATCGAAAGGGGCTGAGCCTTGGGGCGCCTGGGTGGCACAGCGGTTGGGGGTCTGCCTTCGGCTCAGGGCGTGATCCTCGCGTTGTGGGATCGAGCCCCACAGCGGGTTCCTCCGCTATGAGCCTGCTTCTTCCTCTCCCACCCCCCCTGCTTGTGTTCCCTCTCTCGCTGGCTGTCTCTATCTCTGTCGAATAAATAAATAAAATCTTTAAAAAAGGGGGGGGGCTGAGCCTGAACAATAGCCTGAACCCAGTGCACTGTTCTTAACCACTCTTTTGTGCAACCCTGTCTATAAATGTATCTTATCATAACTACTCAATCACTGCCCCATTTTTTTCCTTCACCTAACTCAAAAGACTAGAATAGTCCTATATTTCTCTTACCTTGCTTAACTGCAAATTTTTTTAAATTTCTAAAAATTTAATTTCTCATAGCTAATTCAACAACAAATAGTTCAGCACCAACTTATGTGCACTATGTTAGTGATTTGGGGAAAAATACTGCCGGTAAGTATACAGTCTCTTCTGAAAAACTAAAAGTTATCATACAAATCAGGACATGTTTGAGCATGAAACAGGATGGGACATCTGTTCCAGAAAACAGGTGTACACTCTTAACTATCTGGGACAAAATGGGAGGTATGATCCCACTAACCAATTTCGTAGTTTGCAGTATCTAGTGGTACGAAGTACTGGCCACCCATGTACAACACAAACCCTGGATTACTCCTGACTTTCTGTTTTGACACGGAAAATGCTTTTCTTTTCCCTCAATAATATATAAACCAAACAAAACTTAACTCCTCATCCTTGGAGTCTGGCTTTAAGTCTACAGTTCATATTCTATCCCTAGTAATATTCATCTAAAGTACTCCGAAAGAAAGAAAGAAAGAAAGAAAGAAAGAAAGAAAGAAAGAAAGAAAGAAAGAAAGAAAAGAAAAAAAAGAAAAAAGAACGAACAAACTCCTCTGTCTTTGATTTAGAGTCAGTCATTTATAAATACAGAGATATTTTCTGAACCAAAGTTTGCCTCAAAAGTTTGGCTCTATTACAAGAAACAGACAAGAGAAGACACATGAGTACGTAATATTCAAAAGCTTCTTTTTCTTACATTTACCTATATTTGCCCATTAGAAAAAATTTTCATCGTAAAAGAGGAAATATAAACCATCTATTTGCATTTTATTGTTTGTATTCCTTTAAATTTTGCATATAAATGAGTCTGTATTTTAACATACTGCAATCTTCATTCTTGCTGTAGAAGTTTTATTTGCCCAATTAAAAGTATACTCTTAAGCTATAAAAAATTTAATAAGGTAATTACCCGTTTGGCTTACCCAGAATCAGGGTAAATTAGTAACAAGGCTCAGATCAGAACTCAAAAAGGTATACAACTCTCTCTCTTTTCTTAAAGGTTATGTATCTCTTAAATCAGTGCTATCTCAGCAGTTTTTGCAATTACCAGTGCCATTATGATGTAGTTTTAATAAATCTTCCAAAAATGTTCAACAAATCAGGCACAAATTGCAGTCATTTTGGAAGGTTACTATTTATACACTGGACAATTTACATCACAATAACAGAGTTGCTATGATGATCAAACCGATAGTTGTCAGTTAAGCTCTTCTCTACACTGTGTTACAAGGCTTTGTACATAAACATCATAAACATCACCAACACAAACTCTGTCAGATTATTATTCCCAAATTACAGATAGGAACTTGAGGTTCCAAAAAGTTGTCACTTTAGTCTAAGGTCATACAACTAACATTTGAACCCAGGATTCCAAAATCCTTACAGAAAATCACAGTGCATAATGCAAAAGTTTATAATGCAGAAGTTTATAATGTTTTCAAGACTGGAAACCTTCCTCAAGAACTAAACATTAAAGAACACAAAATTTAAGCAAAATACAGAATATAGGAACAATAAAATAAAATGCTGTGAACACCTTCAGAGCTAAAGAGTCATTTTCCATTTTCACTTAAGGATCTTCGAAGAGGTTAAAAATCTTTTTAATGACTTCAGGATGATAGCTGGATTATAGTTTCTCAGCTTCCTCTACTTTCCGCTTCTCTGCAATATAGACTCAGACCCCATTTCAATTACAGGGTCAAAATCTTTTCTTAAGCTCCTAGGTAGAAAATCAAAATTATCGATTTGAAATCTTCATGACTACTATCAAGGATCATTACCATTAGCTGGGAAGTAATATGAAAGCAATACAGAGCTCCCTGATACCCCAAACAAACCCAAATTGATATATAATAGTTGAATATCAATAGTCCTAGCTTCTGGTTTTTCAGAAAACTAAACCAGTTCACCGTAATTTGAAGCACCATAAGGTACTTTTATGTTCATTTCTAAGCATTTTATTCTACTTTTCACATTTCAAAGGTAATTCCTACTTCATTCTCAGTCCATTGTATCTGAAAATATTTCTACTTGAAAATATTTTTATTTTTAAATTCTGCATCTACCTCCAATAAATATTCCAAAATCAAATTGTTCAGAAACCACTATTCATTTATTTATAATTTCTCTTGGCAATCATTTCACAATTTGTTCAGGCACTTTCTTCTTCTAAGTCATTTTTTTAAAAAATCATTTTCAGTCAGTGATATCTAATAACTTTTTAAATAAATAAATTATTTAAATTAATGGGGAAAAGCCAGTACTGTACCTGGAGTGAAAGACACAACATTATGATTACTATAATATAAATGATTTCAGATTCCAAGGTTAATCTAAAATTTAAAATGTTATTACCTAAAAAAGCAGAAAACTTCAGAAGTCAGATAAATTATTTTAAAAATTATGTAAGGGCTGGGGGAAGAAGGGACTGGGCAGCTATTGTTTAATGCATACAGTTTCAGTTTTGCAAGATGAAGAGTTCTGGATGTGGACGGACGGTGGTGATGTTGCACAGCAATGTAAATGTACTTAATAACCCTGAACTATTCACTTAAAAATGGTTTAGATCATTAAATTTCATGTTATCTATATTTTAAGTAATTAAGAAGAATTTTAAAAGTTATCTAAGAGTTATTAAATTAAAGCATCCTAGAGTGCATAAAAGTCATTGTTTCCTAAATAAGTTGTTGTAAGTATTCATTTCCAAAGAAAAACTCAAATTGAGACAGAAACCCAATTAAAACATGGCCAAACAACTAAGACATAACTGCTAAAAATATTAGAGGGGGGAAATGATCTGAAAAACACACAAAAATGTTAGCAACCATAAAAATTACTTAAAAAAAGCGTAAGCTGTCATTTAATTTGATAGAAGGGAGGATGATGCTGTTTTGAACTTACAGAATGTGTTTTAAGGGAATTTATGTTGGTACATGTCTGACAATTTTGTGAATTATCCAAACATTTTTACCTCTTCTCAGAGAGCCAGACATTGTATATGTCTCCTTCAGAACAGAGGAAAAAACCCAATAAACTACTAAAATCAATATAATCCTGTCTCCAAGACTAAGTTAAAAAAAGTTACATCTAAGTATTGCTTAAAATAGGATTCCTTGTCTGCCTGTAGATTTCTATTACAGTATAGCTAGAGTTCTAATTCCAGCTTCAATATTCACTAGCTGTATAATCTTGGGCAAGCTTCTTAAATTCTGTGCCATAGTTTCTTGATTCCAAAAATGGAGATAATAATTCTACCTACCTCATAGGCAGGATCGAGTAGATGTAATATCTATGTACACATGCAAAAACAATAAGCCTCACGCACAGTACGTACAATATGTGTATATCACTATTATTATAGTGTCATTATCATTACTATTACCTATCTCACTGATTCCAGTTATAAACTAAAAGCTGGGGTGTTTCCAGAAAAATGCATACAAGTAAAAGATTTTGAACACAACTGCAAAGGGCTCAGATTCCAGATTAGGGAAGCCCTACCAAAGATGATCCACAAGGAACCTGGTTTATAGTAAAGTGGCTCTTAACCTCTCTTGCGCCATGGACCTCTTTAGCAGTCCAATTAATCTACAGATTTCTTCTCAGAATGTTTTTAAATTTTGAAAGGCACAGGATCACAAAATAAACCAATCATATTATAGTTATCAAAATATTTTTAAATTTCTACTTTAGTAATAAATGTGCTTTACTAATGCATTAAATAACAAGATTTTTAAACATATAACAAGGAGTAATAAACATTAACAGTATTTCAAGATACCTGCAAAAACTGTAATATATGAAAATATTTCTTGTTGAATCCACTGCAATTTCAAGACTTTTCAGTTCTCTTAGATTTTAATTAGAAGCTAGTCAAAATAAACAGGCAAAATTTTTCCCCCTCACTGAAGTTCACAGACTTCCTCAATTCTAACCAGAGACCCAGATTAAGAATCCTTGGCTTAGGGGAAAGTGCAAAAATAAGTTCTGGAGCCAGAGACATGTGTTCTAGATGCCAGACTTCAGACTTTAGTCCTCACATTATTTGCACCTGAATGACCTCAAGCATCAAACTGAGTTTTGGTTCACTCATTTAGAATAATTTCTAAATCCTATAGGTTATTCCTATAGTTCTAAGGATCAAATATTACCTAACAAAATGCCACATGACCAGTGTGTTATTATTATTTTTTAACTGATTTTAATACCATATATTCGGCCCCGAATGTTAGTGACATTGTTAATTTTCAGTAACTCGTTATAGGAGAAAAGTTAAAAACCACATACTGAGTCACAAAGAAAATGATTAGTGTAAATATTAATAGTTTAATAAGAGCCATGATTTGGCACTAGAATGACATATATCTAAATCCCAATTCCACTACTTCTTTTTTTTTTTTTTAAGATTTTATTTATTAATTTGACATAGAGAGACAGCCAGTGAGAGAGGGAACACAAGCAGAGGGAGTGGGAGAGGAAGAAGCAGGCTCCTACCGGAGGAACCTGATGTGGGGCTCGATCCCAGAACGCTGGGATCACGCCCTGAGCCGAAGGCAGACGCCTAACGACTGCACCACCCAGGCGCCCCCCAATTCCACTACTTCTAAATTACTTAATCTCTCCACCTCAGTTTTCTCAACTGTAAAACATTGCAATGTTGTTTTAGAAACAAGAGAGGATCTAGCTTAAACAATCTAAAATGAAGCGATTATTAAAGTTCACATTTTAACAAAGCCAAAGGAATCAATTTGGAATCCAAAAGTTTATTTTGGAATTCATGTTAATATAAATAAAACTTCACACTCACTTGCCCAGCAAAACACATACATACTTAAAATCTGAAGCATTTGCATGGCATAACGTTCCTAATACAAACTGGCACTGTTTAAAATCATATCTGATTTATCCTGCCGGAAAAAACCTACAATGAGGATAAAAAACGGTCAACAGAATGGGTTCAGTAATCTCAAATCTTTTCATGATTTACTAGGAGTGTTCCAATGTATGTTTACTACCAATGTCGGATATACTCTAAGGTAGCTATCTCTTTAAAACCCAATTTAAAGATCTCAAATTTATCAGCTACACATGGTCGGTTAGATTAAAAAAAAAATTAAAGCATGTATTTACTTTATGCCGGAATATTACGGAGTAAAATCCATCCCTCCCTCCAAGAGAGAAAAAAAACAACCTGCCACAGACTGGCCCTGGCTTCTCGATCCATTATACAACCTGTAAATTCCTTCCCTCATTGAAAAGATTCTTTTTATGGGCATAGTTAACAAGTGCCAAGTTGCGAAGTTGCAGCTTTGCTGGTTTGACGTTTTCACAATGCAAGAACAATATGATCTGGAATCTACTCAAAGCATTAGCCAGGCAGTCAGCTGATGCTCACTGCACACAAGAGAAAGACAGAAATAAGAGAAATTAAACCTCGTATTTGTGTAAGACAGGTATCCACTACCTTTAAAACTAAAATAGGCCAGCAAGACGTCCCAGTTAAAATAAAAGTATTTCTATTGTTAAATAACATTAAAGAACAAAACAAAACACCCGGCTTTCCCCGGACTAGGTTTCTCTCATTCTTGGAATTTTCCTCGTATAAGGGCTTTTATTCGTCCATAAAGCCAAACCCTCATCACAGAGCCACTGCCTGAGTAACTTTTACAAAAGGTCAAAGCGGTGCCTTTCAAGGCTTCCAAAGCCTATTGGCGTCTCCTCCGTTCACATTAATTCGCTTTCCACCCACAGAACGTTCCAGAGACTTAGGGACGGGGACCAAACAAAATTTGGTGGGGGTTGCTAAACAGCAGCTTTCAACTTTCTCTTCAACACACTTATACCGAATTTCACCTTCCTCCCTCCGCGGCCCCACATGTTGCTTGCTTCCCTCCCAGAGGGCCCCGCGAGACCTCGCTTCTCCACCACCACCACCCCCCCGCGCCCAACGCGCCCACCTGATTACCCTTTTCTCCGTAGACTCCGCCCCCGTCCTGCTGCACCCCCCCCCCCCGCCTGTTTGCCTCCTCTAGGAGGTCCATATGGGACACTTTCCCCTTCCTCTAATTCTCACCTCACACCAGACAAGCCTGGATTCTCCACCTTCAATTCTCCCCCACTACGGCCCTCACTTCCCGCAGCTTCCTAAAGTGTTGTGAGCGCGCAGAGTGGAGCCGCAGGCCTGCACGGCCCAGGTGCTGTGTCAGCCTATCTGCCGGTTCCGCGGCGTGTACGGCCTGAAAAGTCACATGGCGGTGGGACCGGCCGGCGCCTCCACACTCCTGCTCTCCTCACAGCAGGACGACATTACCAAGTCCACTCACCTCCACGAAGAGCAACATGTCTTCCTCCGCTCGGCCCAATCGTTCTCGCCGCCGCGACTCCAACGGGCTTACAGGCCCGAGCCCCAATCGCTAGGATAAGGACACTCGCCTGGCCCCTCCACCCGGCAGTGGACCCGGCTCCTCCCCCGCCGTCAGCCGCTGCGGCCTGACCCGCCCAGTCCCACCTCCCTAGAAAGAGCAACTGCTTCCGGCTCTAGAGAACAATTGCTTCCGGGAGAAGAGAAACCACTCGGCGCGCTCAACTTTTGCGCTACCTTTTCCAGCGGCAGCATGGGAGGTACTATCATCAGTCCTGGGGGAGGAGGGAAGTGACCAGAGGAAAGCACCATTCTGTACCACGGGGGTGTGTAAAAATCTTATTGACGCATTTTATCCCTCGCCAAACGCATTTTATCCCTCGCATTTTATAATTAAGGAGTTTTCATAGTTCAAAATCTAGATCTGATGAAAAGCCGAGCTTGTGTGAAGTGTCCGGGACAGACGCCCAATCCTTCCGAAAAGGTGGTGGCTTGGAGAAAAAAGTAGAGAAGAAAAAAACCAAGCCGCAGTAATAGTAAATATATTAATAACAGCTGCTGTATATTAAATGCTTACTATGTGCCTGGCATTATGCTAAATATTTCATGAGAATTAATCTTTGAAAAACCTTATGCAATAGATAGTATCCCCATTTTACAGTTGAAGGAGCCCTCTAGGAGAGCAGGTTTCCCTGAGAACCGCCTTTAAAGAACTTTGCCCTGTGTTCGCTTAAATCGGGTACCCACATCTATGCTTCTTAATACTTAGTATGGATAGCCTCTTCGTTGATGTTCTGTCACTCTCACTTCAAATGAAGTACAATAAAAACAAAATTAGATGATCCAAAATCCTTATTATTTCAGCAATACCTAGCAAGCTTTATCATTCCCTATCAGTCCCACTTCTATATCCTAGTTCAGGACACTTATCTTTTGAAATAATTGTCTTGATCTTTTCTACTGATTTTTCCCATTCTGTTATTTCAAAAACCTTTCTCGATTAAAGGTTTCATTTTCACCGAACTGTACTTGCTTTCAAAACCTTACCATTCTGGTCCCATGTAATCTCCCTTACTTTATCTCTAATGAATCTACTCACTTTTTCACTTGAATACCAAATTAATTTCTCCATCAAATTCGTTATATTTGTGTTCCATCCTCTCCCTAATCTCATCCACAGTAAACTCAACATTACTTCATCTGAATTAAATCAATCTCCCCACCTTTCCCCTGAAAGACAAACTCAACACTCACCTCCAAAGCCATGGCTCAAGGTGTCTTCACTGTCTGGAATGCCTTCATTTGTCAGTCAACCTTCTCTCTCCATAGGGTTTTCCCAAAAACACTGCTCCCCACAGATTGCTTCTTCATGTCCCTTGAATATTCTATCTTAAATTATTTTTTCTTTTTTTCGTTTTTTTAGTTTCTTCACCAGTACCCTATCGTATATTCTTCACATTCTAGGATAATGGTGGCCACATAGTAGTATCTCTCAACAAATGCTTGCCAAATTGAAAGGGAAGGAGGGAGCTTTTAAGTTTTGCTTTAAAAAGCCTTCATTTCCAGTTGCTGATGAATTCCATGCTGCATAAAAAATGAGAGAGAGAGAGCACAATAATGCTAAATTAGTTTAGTTGACAAGCATGTAGGCTGCTTTGTGAATGCCTACTGGGATAAGCAATGTAAAAAAAAATCAAGAGAAATGAAAGTTATTTAAGGATCTCACAATCTAATATTATCAACAAAGTACTTAAACAGATTGATAAATTCAAGAAATGATGGATATTTTAATCAAACTTAACATTTACCAAGATAATTCTTAATTGCGGTTCTTTCAGAAAACATTTTTAACTTCCTTGAATGGACTTAATTGTGATTTATAGGAAAGGAGGGAGTAATTTTTATGACTGGGTGTGAGGGGAGGCAATCTAACAATAAAAGAAAGTATTCTGTGGCTTAGAAAAGTTTCCATAGGAATTGAGTCTGAAACGATAATATCCAAATTTTAGAAAATTTCTGAGGAGGAACTGAGGAAGAATATGTCAAAGTTTAAAACAAACAAAAACCCTAAAACACAGTCTCTGGTTTTGAGAAGTTTACCAGCTAATGGACAGAGACAAATAATAGTTACATTCCAATGAGATAAGTACTATAACAGAAAGCTTACAAAGTGTTTTGGGAACATGGAGGAGGGGGTAACTTAGACAATGGGATATTAGAAGGAAGAATATTTAATTTGCTGTCTCTATATTGATTCATTTCTTAAAAGACAACTACTTTATGTTCCCCTGTCTCCCAATCTCTGAAGGACTGAAATACGTAAATTGTTGAACTTTGTAAGTTAGCAGCAAGGTCTGAACATAGGACTAAGTTTACAGTAAGAACTCAACATAGGAAATTCTTGTAGAGAAAGTAAATTATACATCCATAATTTGTATTAAGTCTAAAACCTACAAAATGATATTATATATTTTATGAATACATCCACCTGTAGTAAAACTATATAAACAGAGACTAGACATAAATACCTCAAATTCATGACTGTCATTAGCTCTGTAAAGGGACAGAGGGGAAGGAAGGAGTCTAGGGAGAACACCAAAGGGGACTCCAACTTTATCTCTAATGCTTTATTTTATTTAAAAATTTCTGAAGCAGGGGCGCCTGGGTGGCTCAGTTGGTTAAGCGTCTGCCTTCGGCTCAGGTCATGATCCCGGGATCCTGGGATTGAGCCCCACCTGTGGCGTCCCTGCTCAGTGGCGAGTCTGCTCCTCCCTCTCCATCTGACCCTCCCTCCTGCTCATGCTCTCCCACGCGCTCTCTCTTTCTCTCTCTAATGAATAAATTTTTTAAAAATCTTAAAAAAACATTTCTGAAGCAAATATGACAAAATGTTAATATTTGTTCATTCTATGTGATAAGCATATGGCTATTTATTATATTATTTTCTGTACTGTTTCAAAGTTTTTAATAGATAAAAAAGCTACACAGCTAACAAAACTACCCTGTCCTTTAATTGCTCCAGTGTCCTAAATCTTTTCACCTCCTCTGCAATCAAAGGAGCTGCCCAGAATACTCCTCTCAATTACAAAGCAGCATCCAGTTCCCTTCAATTTCTCCAGCCAGCTATGGAATTTCAAAACCTTCTTCAGTCACGTTCCTTGGGAAAATGAACAACTAGGCAGTGCAAAGAGTGTGATCTTCACCCAAATAATAGCTTCCAAATTATTACATGTCTAGGACAAGTTCAGGGGCCCCTGAAGACATGGTAACACAACTAGTCCATTACAGATTTAAAAATTCTAAGCCAAAACCTCAGAAAGAGAGAAGAATCAGGAGTTACATTTGATATACTGGATCTTGAATTCTAACACCTAGATTTTAAGCTTATTTAAGCAAGGCTATATCTTCTATTTCTTTTAGCGTTCCTCTTGTCTATTCTTTCCTACCCTCCCTCCCCCCTACCATCACAGCATATAGATAGAACGCCTAGTTCTCTGCTTATAGTAAGCACTCTAGAAATGTTTGAGTCATTGATGTCACAATGGATCTACTATGACATCGCCAGGACTGGAATACCATGGTTAGCAACAAATTAGGGTAAACCACAACCTCTGGGAGCAGGAAAGACCTCTCCTAGCTTCCTCGTGGACACCTTTATTAGCATTTGCCTATATTCTGTGAAAAAAGAAGAAATAAAAGAAAATCACTCAACTTTTCAAAATATTTATCAAAATGCAAGGTGGGATAGACCCCGAATCTGAATCAGAAAAAGAAGTTGCAGATTCCACCATCATATCCAGCAAAGCCCTGTATAAATCAGGGGTCCCTCAGCTGGAGATCCCATTTGCAGTACAGGATGTCATCTCTAGGATTGAGCAAGCACAGCTTTATCGAGCCAGAGAGGTAGGTCGTAAATGAGAGGTTTACAGATTACTAATTTTTTTTTTTTAACTTTCAATGATAAGCTACATTTTTTTAAACTCATTTTATTTTCATGATCTTTGACTATGTTTGAGGTAACTTTGATTTCAAATAACAGTTTCACCTGACTCTGTGGATAACATGCTCCAATTTTGTTAGTCTCTTTTACTTTCCTATCAGAATTAATTAAGCCTTTTAAGAAATAAATCACATGTGCTATTGAGTGACTGGGATAGAAAGAAAAATAAAAATCTATAGCTAATATTGATATCTAATTTCAGTCAATAGTTTTCATTTGTTCTCAAGTAAACTTTTGTCAAATAGCTGTTAACAAGAAGAAAGCTGGTTTGAATTCCAGCTCATGGAAGGGGAATTTATTGGCCAGTAGAAACTCAAGGACAATGAACAAAAGCTTGAATAATATAACAATCCAATAAACCCCAAACCATTAAGGTTATACTGCGTTCTATTCTCTCAAACAAAATACAACAAAATCAGTCAGGTTGAAAGAAATTAATTCAAGAAAGTTTTTTCCTATGTTTAAGGAGTGCTAAATATTTGTACTTTCTCATTCTCCGAATAAACTTACTCCTGCTCTAACTCCCCACAACTAACAATAATAACCTGGTGTTTGCTTTTAACACCTTTATTGAGGTATAATTGACACATAATAAGCTGTAAATATTTTTAAGTATACAAGTTTAGATAATATAACCTCCTGTGAAAACCTCATCACGATCAACATAATGAACTTACCAATCTCCCCAAAAAGTTTCCTTATGCTCAGTTACAATTCCTCCTACCTACCCTTCCTGACCCCCACCCCCACCCCAATCTCTAGGCAGCTGCCAATCTGCTTTCTGTCACTATAAGTTATTTTGCATTTTAAAATAATTTTATATAAGTGGAATCATACAGCATCTATTTTCTCTCAAATAAATAAAATCTTAAAAAAAAGATTCACTCCCTCTCCCTCTGCCCCCTCACTCTCTAAAAAAATGAAATTGCTACGAATATTTGTATATTTATTCATGACTTATTTTATAGACATATGCTTTCATTTCTTTGGGATAAATACTTGGGTTAGAATGGCTGGGTCATGTGGTATATAAATGTTCACCTTTTTAAAACTACCAAACTTTTAAAAAATGGTTATATATCTGTTGGCCATCTTGATATCTTCTTTGGAAAAATGTCTATTCATGTCTTCTGCCCATTTTCAAACTGGATTATTTGGTTTTTGGGTGTTGAGTTTTATAAGTTCTTTATATATTTTGGATACTAACCCTTTATCAGATATGTCATTTGCAAATATCTTCTCCCATTCTGTAGGTTGCCTTTTAAGTTTTTTTTATTGTTTTCTTTGCTGTGCAGAAACTTTAATTTTGATAAAGCCTTAATGCCTTATTTTTGCTTTTGTTTCCCTTCGCTCAGGAGACCAATGTCAAAGGCATTGACATTGTTTACCTGTATTCTCCTCTAGGATTTTAATGGCTTCCTGTCTCACATTTAGGTCTTTCATCCATTTTGAATTTATTTTTGTATATGGTATATGAAAGGGGTCCGGTTTCATTCTTTTGCATGTTGCTGTCCAGTTTTCCCAACACCGTTTGTTGAAGAGACTATCTTTTTTCCATTGGATATTCTTTTCTGCTTTGTCAAAGATTAATTGACCATATGGTTGTGGGTTCATTTCTGGGTTTTCTATTCTGTTCCTTAGAACTATGTGTCTATTTTTGTGCCAATACCATCATCAGGGAAATACAAATTAAAACTATGATGAGATATCACCTCACACCTGTCAGAATGGCTACAATTAAGAACACAGGAAACAACAGGTATTGGATGCTGAGAAAGAGGAACCCTCTTACACTGTTGGGTGGAAATGCAAACTGGTGCAGCCACTCTGGAAAATAATATGGAGGTTCCTCAAAAAGTTAAAAATTGAACTATCCTAGGACCCAGCAACTGCACTACTAGGGATTTACCCAAAGGATACAAAGATACTGATTTGGGGGCTCCAGTGGCGCAGTCGTTAAGCGTCTGCCTTCGGCTCAGGGCGTGATCCTGGTGCTCTGGGATCGAGCCCCACATCGGGCTCCTCCGCTAGGAGCCTGCTTCTTTCTCTCCCACTCCCCCTGCTTGTGTTCCCTCTCTCACTGGCTGTCTCTCTCTGTCAAATAAATAAAATCTTTAAAAAAAAATACTGATTTGAAGGGATACATGCTCTCCTATATTTATAGCAGCATTATCAACAATAGCCAAATTATGGAAAAAGCCCAAATGCCCATCAGCTGATGAATGGATAAAGAAGATGTCATATATATATATATATATATATATATATATATATATATATATATATACACAATGGAATATTACTCAGCCATAAAAAAGAATGGAATCTTGAATTTGCAATGATGTGGATGGAGCTGGAGAGTAGTATCCTAAGTGATGTAAGTCAGTCAGAGAAAGATAAATACCATGAGTTCACTCATATGTGGAATTTAAGAAACAAAACAAACGAACATGGTTGGGGGCGAGGAAGAGAGGCAAACCAAGTAACTGACTCTTAACTATAGAGAACAAAATGATGGTTACCAGAGGGGGTGGGGTGGGAGGATGGTTAGATAGAAGAAGGGATTAAGGAGTGCACTTGTTGTGGGGAACACCAGGTGTTTTGTGGAGTGTGGAGTGACAATATTGTACATCTGAAAATAATATTACACTGTATGTTAACTAACTGGAATTTAAATTAAAACTTTTAAAAAAGTGGTTATACTATTTTATATTCCCACAAGCAGTATATGAGATTTGCAATTGCTCCACATCTTTATCAACACTTGATGTTGTCGGTCTTTTTAATTTTAACTATTCCAAAAGGCGTACAATAGTATCTCATTGTGGTTTTAATTTACAGTTTCATGATGACTAATGATTTTGAGCAACTTTCCACAAGTTTATTTGCATTCAGTATGTTTTCTTTGGTAGTTCAAATATTTTGACCGCATTTTAAAAGCTTATTCATCTATGCTCTTATTATTGAGTTTTGAGTATTTTTATGTATTTTGATTGCAAATTTTATCAGATAAGTGATTTGCAAATATTTTTTCCTATTCTGTGGCTTGTCTTTTTCTTTTACTAATTGTGTATTTCAAAGAACAAAACTCCTTAGTCCAATTTCTTTCTTTCAAAGCAAACTTCGACTAATGCAAGGTCACAAACATTTTCTCCTATTTATTCTTCTAGGAGTTTTATACTTACAGATTTTACATTTAGGTCTACGATTCATTTTGTCTTAATCTTTGTATATGATATCAGATATTAAGATTTTTTTAGACAATTATTCTAGATCCATTTGTTGAAAAGACTATCCCTTCTCCATTGCATTTCATTGCATCTTTATTGAAAATTAATTGACCATATATGTATGAGTTTATGGACTCTCTAGTCTGTTCTCTTGATTTATTTATCTGTGTTTATGCTAATACTACAATGTCTTGATTACTGAGGTTTCTGGGGGGTTTTTTTGTTTTTTTTTTTTATTACTGAGGTTTTATGATAATTCTTGAAATTATATACTCTTAGTTCTCCAAATTTGTTCTTTTTCAATTATGCGCAACTTCTTCTCTCACATCTTCCCTTTACCCCCATTTCCTCTTTTGGGCTTCTTTCTCTGCAGTGACACACTCAAATACTCATAACCTAAAAACTGTCTTTATCTACACTGCTTTCTCCCTTTGCATTTCCATATAAAATTTAGAATTGGTCTGTCAAAATCTACTGGGAGAAAAGCCTGCTGGTATAGCTCAATTTGGGGAGAATTGAGAACTCAACAATATTGAGTCTTCTGACCTATGAAAACAGCGAACCTCTTTTTTATTTAGGTCTAATTTTTCTCAGAAGTGCTAGACCTTGCATATCTTTTGTTAGATTTGTCCCTAAGTATTTCATATTTTTTTTACTATTGTGAATAGTATTGCTTTTTAATTTCCATTCTCAATTGTTCACAACTAATAAATAGAAATACAATAGATTTTTGAGTGTTCATTTTGTATAATAAAACCCAGTAATTAGTCCTCTTAGATTTTCTTCATATTTTCCTTGGGATTTTCTACATAGACAGCCCTGTTATATGCTAATAGAGGCAGTTTGAGTCCCCTTTTCATATCTGTGTGCATTTCAACTTCATTTTTGGGGGGAAGGAGGAAAATAAATAAACTTCCTTTTAAATTTACTGAGTAGGCCAGGAACTCCAGGATAAAGTTGACTAGAAGTGATGAAACATTCTTGCTTTCTTCTTGATGTTAGGGAAAAGCATTGACTCTTCCCCCATTCAGTATAATAGTGGGGGTATATTTTTTATGGCGTTCTTTATCAAGTTGGGGAAATTCTCTTCTTTTCCCAGCTTGCTGATATTTTTAACCAGGAGTAGACACTGGGTTTTATCAAAAGGTTTTACTGCATCTATTGGGATAATAATTTTTTTTTGGTCTTTTTAAATCTGTTAAAATAGAGAATTACATTGATTTATGACTGATAAACCAACCTTGCATTTTTTGGATAAATTCCACTTACTCCTAATGTAGCATTCTTTTTATTATTTTGTATTCAATTTACTAAAATTTTGTTAATTTTGTGTCTATGTTTATAAAATATATTGGCCTGTAGTTTTCTTTTAATACCTTGGTTTTGGCATCAGACTAATGCTAGCTTTATAGACTCAGATAGAATGTTCTTTTCAGTTTTCTGTAAGACTTTGAGAATTGGCATTTCCTTTTATGTTTGGTAGAAACTAAGTGTTTGGGTGGGGTAGGGAGAAATAATCAGTGGAACCATCTAGATTTGTGGTTTAACTCATGGGAAAGTTTTAAACTACAAATGCAATTTTAAAAAATTGTACAGCTATTCATGTTATCTTTTTTTTTAAAAGATTTTATTTATTTGAGAGAGAGGCAGAGAGAGCACAAGCAGAGGGAAGGGCAAAGGGAGAGGGACAAGCAGACTCCCCATTGAGCAGGGAGCCAGATGCAAGGCTTGATCCCAGGACCCCAAGATTGAGACCTGAGCCAAAGTCAGATGCTTAATCAACTGAGCCACCTAGCCACCCAGGTTATCTGTCTTTTTCAGTGAGCTTTCACAGTTTGTGTCTTGTAATTTGTCCATTTTATCTTATATCATTTTATTGGCCCAAAGTTGTTCACAATAATCCCTCATTATCTCTTTGTTATCTGTAGAATCTGTAATAATATCACTTTTCATTTCTGATATTAGCAATTTGTCTTCTCTCTCTCTCTCTCTTCCCTTATCAATCTGGCTAGAGGTTTATCAATTTTATTGTTATTTTCAAAGAACCAGCTTTTTTTTTTTCTTAAAGATTTTACTTTTTTGGGGGCGCCTGGGTGGCTCAGTCGGTTACATGTCTTCAGCTCAGGTCATGATCTCAGGATCCTAGGATCGAGCCCTCCATCGGGCTCCCTGCTCTGCAGGGGGTCTGCTTCTCCCTCTCCCTCTGCCTCTACCCCCAACTCATGTTCACCCTTTCTTTCTCTCAAATAAATAAATAAAATCTTTAAAAAAAAAAAGATTTTACTTTTCTTTTTTTAAGATTTATTTATTTGTTTTGGAGAGCAAGCGAGCAGGCGGAGGGGCAGAAGGAGAGGGAGAGAGAATCCTCAAGCAGACTTCCTGCTGAGAGCAGAGCCTGATGCAGGGCTTGATCCCAAGACCCTGAGATCATGACTCGAGCCAAGATGAAGAGTCAGCTACTCAACTGACTGAGCCACCCAGGCACCCCTAAAGATTTTATTTTTAAGATATCTCTACACCCAAGATGAGGCTCAACCCCGCAGCCCCAAAATCAAGAGTCACATGCTCTACCAACTGAGCCCCAAAGAACCAACTTTTGATTTCACAGATTTTCTTTAATTCTGTTTTCTATTTTACTTATGTCCACACTGATCTTTATTATTTCATTTACACTATTTACTTTGGATATAATTTACTCTTTTTTCTCAGTTTCTTAAGGTAGAAGCTGAGGTCATTTATTTGAGAACTTTTTTCTTTTGTGAGAAGTGGTTTTTTTCAATACATATCTCCCTTTGCAAATGAAAATGCCGTGTTTTCATTTTCATTCAGTTTTATATACTTTCTAATTTCTTTTTGACTTTTTTCTTTGACCCATGGGTTAGAATAGTGTTTATTTTCCAAATATTTGGAGATTTTTTTTCTATGTTATGTATGCATTGAATAGAATTTGTATTTTGTTGTTGAGTGATGTACTCTATTAATAATGATTATGTCAAGTTGGTTGATAGTATTGTGCAAGTTTTCCATCATTTTTTCTCAACTTTATCAATTATCAAAAGAGGGGTATAGCAATATTTAACTATAATTACAAATTTGTCTAGTTCTGATAGTTCTATCAAAGTTTTTTCATGTACTTTGAAGTTCTGTTTTAAAGATTTTATTTATTCATTTGAGAGAGAGATAGAGCACACAAGCAGGGGGAGAGGCAGAGGGAGAGGGAGAAGCATGCTCCCCACTGAGCCAGCCAGGAGCCTGATGTGGGGCTCAATCCCAGGATCTGGAAATCATGACCTGAGCCACAGGCAGACGCCCAAACATCTGAGCCACGCAGGCACCCTGAAGCTCTGTTTTAGATGCCAAAACACATGGAATTGCTATGTCTTCTCAATGAATTGGCCATGGTACCATTATGAAATGACCTTATTTATCTCTAGTAATAATTCTTTTTCTCTGTAATCTGCTTTTGTTTGTTACTAATATAGCCACTCTAGCTTTCTTTTGATGAGTGTTACCATCTTTGTACTTTCTCTGTTCTTTTACTTTAAACATATTTGGGTTATTATATTTAAAGTGGGTTTCTTACAATAAGATACCACCTCACACCAGTCAAAATGGCTAAAATTAGCAAGTCAGGAAATAACAGATGTTGGCGAGGATGCAGAGAAATGAGAACCCTCCTACACTGTTGGTGGGAATGCAATATCATGCAGCTACTCTGGGAAACAGTATGGAGGTTCCTCAAAAAGTTGAAAATAGAGCTACCCTGTGACCCAGCAATTGCACTACTGGGTATTTACCCCAAAGATACAAATGTAGTGATCCAAAGGGGCACGTGCACCCCAATGTTTATAACAGCAATGTCCACAATAACCAAACTATGGAAAGAGCCCAGATGTCCATTGACAGATGAATGAATAAAGAAGTGTGGTATGTATATATAATGGAATATTATGCAGCCATCAAAAAAAGAAATCTTGCCATTTGCAACGACATGGATGGAACTAGAGGGTATTATGCTAAATGAAATAAGTCAATCAGAGAAAGACAATTATCATGATCTCACTGATATGTGGAATTTGAGAAACAAGGCAGAGGATCATAGGGGAAGAGAGGGAAAAATGAAACGAGATGAAACCAGAGAAGGAGATAAACCATAAGAGACTCTTAATCTCAGGAAACAAACTGAGGGTTGCTGTAGTGGAGAGGGATGGGAGGGATGGGGTGGCTGGGTGATGAACACTGGGGAGGGTATATGCTATGGTGAGTGCTGTGAATTGTGTAAGACTGATGAATCACAGACCTGTACCCCTGAAACAAATAATACATTATATGGTAATAAAAATAAATTAATTAAAAAAAAATAAAGTGGGTTCCCTATAGGAAAGCATTTAATTGGGTTTCTTTCTTTTTTTTTTTAAATATTTTATTTATTTATTTATTTGACAGAGACAGCGAGAGAGGGAACACAAGGAAGGGGAGTGTGAGAGGAAGAAGCAGGCTTCCCACCAAGCAGGAAGCCCAATGCAGGGCTCGATCCCAGGACCTTGGGATCATGACCTAAGCCAAAGGCAGACGCTAAATGGCTGAGCCACCCAGGTGCCCTGGGTTTCTTTTTTAATCCAAACTGACAGTCTCTGCCTTTTACTAGGATGTTTAGACAATTTATTTTTAATGTAATTATTGATATGGTTAAGTTTAAATTTACCACCTTGCTATTTGTTTTCTGTTTGTCCCATGTGCTTTTTGTTGCCTTTTTATTTTTTCTCACTTTTTTAGATTGAATATATTACTATGATTCCGTTTTATTTCTTATATTAACTTCTTAGCTATAACACTGTTTGACCTTTTTAGTGCTTGCTTTAGGGTTTATAGCATACATATTTATCACCATTTACCTTCAAGTAGTATCCTACCACTTTTGAATAGTGTATGAGCCTTACAGCAATATTCTACCTTTTTCCCTCTCCTGGCCTTTGTGGTATTCATATCATACTTCATGTCATACATATGTTATAAATATTTATTACATTTCAATTATTGTTTTAAATGGGCAATTACCTATTTTTCAATTTTTTATTGTGGTAAAATATACATAACATAAAAGTTATGATTTTAACTATTTTGAATTGTATAATTCAGTGCCATTAAGTATATTCACAATACTGTGTAAACATCAACACTATATATTTTCAGAAATTTTTATCATCCAAAACAGAAACTCTGACCCGTTAAACAATAACCACTTATTTCCCCCAAACTTTGGAAACCACCATCCTATATTCTCTATGAATTTGCCTACTCTAGATACCTTATGTAAGTGGGATCATAAAGTATTTGTTCTTTTGTGCCTGGTGTATTTCACTTAACATGTCTTCAAAGCTCATTTATGTTGTAGTATGTATCAAAATTTCCTTTCTTTTGAAGGCTAAATAATATTCCAGTGTGTGTGTGTGTGTGTGTGTGTGTGTGTGTGTGTGTGTGTATATATATATATATATTATATTTCGTTTATCCATTCATTCATCAGTAGACATTTTGGCTACTTTCACCTCTGCTATTGTAAGTAATACTGCTATAAACAGGAGTACAATATATCTGTTCAAGTCCCTGCTTTAAATTCTTTGTATACTAGGAGTAGAATTTCTGGCTCATATGGTAATTCTATTTTTAATTTTTTGAGAAACTGCCATACTTTTTTTGTAGTGGCTGCAGTATTTTACATTCCTATCAGCAGTGCGCAAGGGTTCCAATTTCTCCACATCCTTACCAACACTTGTTATTTTTTTTCCTTTCTGATAATAGCCATCTTAATGGGTATGAAGTATCTCATTGTGGCTTTGATTTGGATTTCACTAATGATTAGTGATGTTGAGCATCTTTTCATGTGCTTGTTGGCCATGTATATATACTCTTTGGAGAAATGTCTATTCAAATCCTTTGCCCATTTTCGGTTTATTCTTGTTGAGTTCTAAGAAGTCTTTATATATTCTGGATATTAACCATTTATCAGATATATGATTTGCAAATATTTTCCTCCATTCTGTGTATTCACTTTTTGCTGTGTTGACAGTTGTGATAATTTTATGTGTCAACTTGACTGGGCTTCAGTATGCCCAGACATTTTGTCAAAATTCTGAGTAAGTCTGTGAAGACTTACTGGATGACATTAACACTTGAATCAGACTGAGTAAAGCAGAATGTCTTCTCTAGTGTGTGGGTGGGTCTCATCCAATCAATTAAAAACCTGAATAGAAAAAAGGGAGCTCTACCTCCCTGCCTTCCTTGAGCTGGGACATCAGTCTTTTCCTGCCTTCAAATCTGAACTGAAACATCAGCATTTTTTGAGTCTTGAGACTGCTGACTTTTGGACTGGACCTATACCATAGGCTCTACTGGGTCTCCAGCTTGGCAACTGAAAATTGTGAGACTTCTTAGTCTCCATAATCACGTGAACCAATTCTTTATAATAAATCTCTTTACATATATATATGTGTGTGTGTGTGTGTATTTTTTTAATAAATCTTCATATATATTTATCGACCTGTGTACATATATATCCCATTGTTTCTGTTTGTGTGGAGAAGTCTGACTAATACTACTAACACAGATTCTGGTATAGAGAGAGTGGTTCTGGAGGAATAGAATCTTAAGGATAAGTTTTCTGAATTGGATTTAGGATTTCTAGAATTGGCTTTCTGATTTGATTAGATTTAAAGATATGAATGACTCCATTTCCACTATTAAAGAGAGCATTGATAGTCCTTGGCATGGTCTGTCAATTAAGATATGTAAAATATCACTAATCCGGATATCGGATATCCAGATTGGATATTGGATACTCCTAATTGGATACTCCTAATCAACTACTTATAAGAAGCAAGAATCTGGGTGACTGTGTATATGATACTTTCAAACATTTTTGGCAAACTAATAAATATAATGAGACTGGTTGGTTGCTCCTAATGTCACTGGATAAAGTGGGGGGAAAAAAGGATGAGCTCAGGGATTTGAATTTCTAGCTCAAGAACCACGTGAATGACCTGAAAGCTTCTGTGTGTGTTCTGAAAGAGACCCTTATCTCCTATAGCTACATGACTGAGATCGCTGAAAATTAAACCACGAATCTCATTCTCTGACTGGATGAATTGCAATGCAAGTTGAATTCCCAGCCTTGCAGGGTGTCTACTGTTAAAGTGAGGGCATTGATTGGGAAGAAACAGGTCTCTGAAAATTGGAATGAGGATGTGTGGGAAGGCCCTGATAAAGCTTAAGACATTGAGTCTCTAAATTCTAATAGTGTGCTTCACCAGGGGAGTCACCTCTCCACCCCCCCCACCCCCCCTTAGGAGCAGCTTCTTCATTCTGGTGGGAGTGGCCTCTTTATCCATAGTAGGAGTGGATGGTCCATTCCTGTCTGAAGGGATCAACCCTGCATTGTATGAGGAAACTGAATGAGCCCTTTGAGGCAGCTGCCATGCAAGATAGTGCTGAGTTTCTTCAGGAACCACTCCTACACATCTCGATGTTTCTAGACTTAGAGCTACACTCAAATCCAGCAGGGCACTAAAGATGAGGTTCAAAGTGTGATCCATGAGGATATGCACTACACTCCAAAAGAATGACTTGAGTTTTCCAAATTTTACAGACAGAAATCCAAGGAATGGATATTAAGGGTGTGGTATAATGGTGGAAGGAACAGAAGTTGGATCAGGCCAAATTCATTGATATGGGTTTATTAAGCAGAGATCCCGTATTTAATATTGCAGCTTGGGGAATTAGACAGGGTTCTAACAGTTTGGTTGGTTGGTTGGTTGAAACTTGGACCAAAAGATTGCCCACAGTGAGAAGAAATGCCAGTCTTGCCCTAGTTTAATGTAGAGGAAAGAAAAGGCTTAGGAAGACTGGAATGTTAGAGTGGATTTGTCACTTAATACTGACTCACAAAATCTGGGCAAGTCCAAAAGATATAACCTTCACCATGACTGTGAGAATTAATTTATGAGAGAGGACTGGGCATTCTTGGAGAGCTCTGATTGCCCTTCTAGGCCAGACCTTACAGGGGGAAACCCAATCACTGAATTGGGAAACCTAATGCAATGGGAATCATTGACTCTTGATTTCAGCTCAGGTCTTGATCTCAGGGTTGTGAGTTCAAGCCCCATGTTGTGAGTTCAAGCCCAGGGTGGAACCTACTTTTAAAAAAAGGAAAGAAACATCAAACTTAATGGTATAATACTAAAATTATACCCTGTAAAACATGGATAAAGACAAGGACTCCCACCATTATGACTTGTAGTCTCATAGTTCTAGACAACACACTGAGATAAAAAGACACAAAAAGAAGGGAACCTGGGTGGCTCAGTCGGTTAAGTACTCAATTCATGATTTCAGCTCAAGTCATGATCTCAGGGTAGTGGGACTGAGCCCTGTGTTGGACTCCACTCTTAGCGCAGAGTCTGCTTGTCCCTCTCCCTCCCCCCTGCCCCTTCCCCCACTTGCGCACCCTCCCTCTCTAAAATAAATTAATCCTTTAAAAAGAGATGCAAAAAGAGTGAGTATTGGGAAGATCTGACAAATAATTATTTGTCAAAGAAATGATTATCTCTCTCACACACGCACCCACGCACACACACTGGAAGAATGTACAAAATATTACAATTACCAAAAAGCCCAAAAGGTTCCTGAATATAAGATGAATACCATAGATCAACTGCATTTCTATATACTGCCAAGAAGCAGAAAACTTAAGAAAATGCACCATTTATAATCTCAATAGAAATACAAGTACTGTCTCAATCAGTTTGGGCTGCTATAACAAAGTACCATAGACAAGGTGGCTTATAAACAAGAGAAATTTATTTTTCACAGTTCTGGAGCTGTGAAGTCCAAGATCAAGTTCTTGTGACAGCCCTCTCCCAGGTTGCAGACTGTTGACCTACTACTCTGTCCATGGTGGAAAGGAGAGAGTTCTCTATAATCTCTTTTATAATCCCATTCATTAGGCTCCACTCTCAAGACCTAATCACCTACCAAAGGCCCCACTTCCTAGTACCATCATATTGGGGGTTAAGATTTCAATAGATGGGGGCGCCTGGGTGGCACAGCGGTTAAAGCGTCTGCCTTCGGCTCAGGGCGTGATCCCGGCATTCTGGGATCGAGCCCCACATCAGGCTCCTCCGCTGTGGGCCTGTTTCTTCCTCTCCCACTCCCCCTGCTTGTGTTCCCTCTCTCGCTGGCTGTCTCTATCTCTGTCAAATAAATAAATAAAATCTTTTAAAAAAAAAAAGATTTCAATAGATGAATTTTGAGGGTATACAAACATTCAGGAAACTAGAAATAACAAAAAATAACGTGCAAGACATTTATGTAGAAATTATAAAACTTGGGGCACCTGGGTGGCTCAGTTGTTAAGCGTCTGCCTTTGGCTCAGGGCGTGGTCCCAGGTCCCTGGGATCGAGCCCCACATCAGGCTCCGTGCTCCGCTGGGAGCCCGCTTCTTCCTCTCCCACTCCCCCTGCTTGTGTTCCCTCTCTCGCTGGCTGTCTCCCTCTCTGTCAAATAAATAAATAAAATCTTAAAAAAAAAAAAAAGAAATTATAAAACTTTATTGACAAAAAATTACAAAACCTTATTGAAAGACTATACAATGTTGTACATATGATGAAGCTAATGTAACACTGTGTGTCAACTATACTTAGAAGGAAAAAAAATAATGAAAGACTGTAAATTGTGAGACAAACCATGTTCATGGATAGGAAGACTCAACTATGTCAATTATCCCCAAACGAAATAGAGATTTAAAGCAAATCCAATCAAAATCCCAAAAAGGTAACTCATGAAGCATGACAAGGTGATTCTAAAATTTAATAGAGGAGCTAAATTCCAAGAATAGCCAAGACAATGCTGAAGAAGTACAACAAGGTAGACTACTATGCCTAAGGGAGATAAAGATTTATTATAAAGCTATTCTAGTTAAAACAATAAAACATTGGCACAGGGATAGATAAATAAGGCCATGAAACAGAGCTCAGAAATAGACTGTCATGCAATGTAATAAATGACAGAGCTGGCACTGAGTATCTGAGAGAGAATTGGATAATACTTAATAAATCATGTTGGAACAACTGTTAAGTTTATTGAAAAATTATTTTAGTTCCCTCACACTTAAAGGCGAGGGAGAATATTTTTATGACCCTAAGGTAGAGAAAGACTGATGACTTCCTCTACATTAAAAAGGAGATCTTCTAATTATCAAAAGACTACAGAGAGGAAGAAACAACTAAGTGAGAGAAGATATTTAACACCATATAACAAATTAAAAAATAGTATTCAGAATATATAAAGAATTCCTATGAATCAATAAGAAAAATAACCCAACAGAAAAATTAACAAAAGACATAAACAGTCATTTCATAGGATAGGAAATAGTCGTTTCATAAACAATTAAAAAGATGATCAACTTCATTGATTATCATGGAAATTCAAATGAAACCCATAATTGATACCATTTCACACCCACCAAATGGGCAAAAAAATTTTAAGTTTAATAATACTACATGTTGGCAGGAATGTGAAGCAACAGATATACCTTGCCATAGAAGTATAAATTGGAATGATTATTTTGTAAAACACTCTGGCACAATCTAGTAAAGTTGAAGATGCACACATTTATAATCCTACTTTTTAAATATTAGCTATATATCCTAACAGCACTTTGAGTAGACATTTATTTTTATTTTTATTGATTTGTTTTTTAAAGTAAGCTCTACACCCAATGTGGGGCTTGAACTCACAACCCCAAGATCAAGAGTCACATGCTCTACCAACTGAGCCAGCCAGGCACCCCTTAAAGTGAACTACATATGTAACTTTAAATTTCCTAAAAACCAGGAGGCAAGGGAAAGATGGCAGAGTATGAGTACCTTAAGCTTGCCCTGTCACATGTTTACAACTAGATATCACATCCAAGTCATTAAACTGGAGAGTGATCTGAAGACTGGCAGAACAAACTTCACAACTAAATGCAGAGAAGAAGCTGCATCAGGAGAGTTTAGGAAGGGCAGAAATAATGGTTGGGAGCGGCCTACAAGGGGAGGGAGCTGTCGTCATGGAGAGGGGAAAGCACCAGAGAGCCCACACAGAAAAAATGAATCCCCATAATGTCTGGCCTTGAAAATCAGAGGGGTTGAATTCCAAGAGTTTGTATAAACAGGGGCACTTGGAGCCTGGAGCTTTAAAAGTCAGCTGAGTCAGCACTGAGTGGGCCAGGAGGGCCAGAAATGGCTGCATCCCCACCCTTAAAGAAACAACAGCCTGAGGAGAGGCAACATAGAAACTACAGCTTGCACAACAGGAGGGAGATCTGTTTATACTGATTTTGGAGCTTGCTGAGGGGATTTCTCTGGGAACAAGGAGCTGGCAGGCACCTTTCCTCCTCCCCCCAGCATAAATACAGAGTCACCTGTAGGATGCAGCACAGCACAGATGCTTGCAACCTAGCCTGCTAGCAGTGCACCCCATCCATGAGTTCTCCTGAGGCCCACCCACTAGAAGTCTGCTGCCCTGGGCAGTGGGCTCAGCGCATTTTTTTTTTTTATTAATGCTGCATGTGCCTTGCCCAGCTTTCTCGTGCACAGATATCACTCACCCCACACACAGATGCTGCTGTACTTTGGGGAAGCCAGCCCAGGACTAGTGGCTCAGTGTAAATTTCGTAATGCTGTGCACACTCCCTGCCCAGCCACTGCCCACACAGACGCCTGGCACCCCAGGCTGCCACAACTATCTCTGTGCACTGTATCCCCAGCAACCACCCAACTGGGGGATCCAGCCTAGGACAACCCTCAGTGCAAATTTTGCTAACACCACTGCCCCACCCCCAAGCCTTTTTGCTGTCACACCCCCTCAGAGCCAGCCTGCCTGGATCTCTCTAACATCACAGAGAGCAAGCACAGCCCACAACAGACAAAGAGTCAGTGCAATCATGTGGACTGCAAGGAAAAGTGACTCAGACACAATAGCAGGACACAAACAACACACATAGGAGACTCCACTTAGGTGCCAGATTCTGGTGAACAGGGCACTGCACTGCAGGGCACTCCAGGACCACTTCTTCATAAAATCACTACCTTTAAGAGCAGAAGACATAGCTGACTTTCGAGAGAAACAAACACAGAGGAAACAGAGAAATATGTCCCAAATGAAAGAACAAGACAAAAATCACAGCAAGAGATCTAAGTGAAAGAGAAATGAGTAATATACCTGATACAGAATTTGAAGTAATGATCATAAAGATACGCACTGGACTTTAGTAAAGGGTGAGGGACATCAGTGAGACCCTTGTCAAAGAGACAAAAAACATATCAAAGATGAAGAAATCAATAAATGAAATTAAAAATACAATAGATGGAATAAATAATAAGCCACAGGAACTAGAGGAACAAATCAGTGACCTGGAGGATAGAATAATGGAAAGCAATAGAACTGAACAGGTGAAAGACAAACAAACACTGCATAGAGATAGACTCAGAGAACTCAGTGACTCCATTAAGCTAATAACGTTTGCATTGTAGGGACCCCATAAGGAGGAAAGAGAGAGGGGGACAGAAAATGTATTTGAAGGGGCGCCTGGGTGGCACAGTGGTTAAGCGTCTGCCTTCGGCTCAGGGCATGATCCCGGCGTCGTGGGATCGAGCCCCACATCAGGCTCCTCCGCTATGAGCCTGCTTCTTCCTCTCCCACTCCCCCTGCTTGTGTTCTCTCTCTCGCTAGCTGTCTCTCTCTCTGTCAAATAAATAAATAAAATCTTTAAAAAAAAAAAAAAGAAAATGTATTTGAAGAAATAATATCTGAAAACTTGAATCTGAGGTGGGAAACAGAGATCCAGATTTAGGAGGCACAGAGATCCCCCCCCAAAATTCAAGGAGGTCCATACCAAGAGATAGTATTACAATGGCAAAAAAAATGTGATAAAGAATTTTAAAGGTTGCAAGAGGAAAGAAGACAGTTACAACAAAGGGGAAACCCCGTAAAAGTAACAGCTGATTTTTTTCAGAATCTTTGCAGACCAGAAGGGAGTGGCATGATGTGTTCAAAGTGCTGGCAGGGAATAATCTGCAGCCAAGAATACTTTACTCAACAAGGCTATCATTCAGAATAGGAGAGAAAGAGTTTCCCAGACAAACAAAAGTTAAAAGAATTCATGACCACCAAATCAGCCCTACAAGAAATGTTAAGGGGGACACTGTGAATGGAAAATAAAAACCGTAACTAAGAGTAATAAAAACAGGAAGTACAAAATAAAAGGATGTAAAAGATGATACTAAGTATCTGAAATGTAGAGGGGATAGGAGTAAAGAATGAGTTCAAAAACAAGTGACTATCAATTTAATATAGACTGCTATAAGTAGAAGATGTTATATATAAACTGAATGGTAACCACAACTCAGAAACAGTAATAGATATGCAAAAAGTAAAGAGTAAAGAACCGAAGTATATCACTAAAGAAGACCAACAAACCATGAAAGAGAAAGAGAAGAAAGGATCTGAGAAAAATCACAAAAACAACCACAAAACAAATAAAATGACAATAAATACATACCTATCAATAATCACTTCGGACTTAAACGGACTAAATGCTCAAAACAAAAAATAGGGTGACAGAGAGGATAAAAAAAAAAAAAGGACACTTTTATATCCTGCCTACAAGAGACTCATTTCAGACCTTAAGACACCTACAAATTGAAAGTGAGGGGATGGAAAATATTTATCATGCAAATGGATGTCAAAAGAAACCCTGAGTAGCAATACTTATATTGGACAAAATGGACTTTAAAACACAGACTGTAAAAGAGGCAAAGAAGGACACTATATAATCATAAGAGGAAAATCCAACAAGAAGATAGAACAATTATAAATATATATGCACCTGACATGGGAGCATCCAAATACAAAAAACAGTTAATAAACATAAAGGAACTAATCGACAGTAATACAATAATAATAGGAGACATTAACACTCCACTTACATCAATGGATCAATCATCTAAACAGAAAATCAGGGATGCCTCGGTGGCTCAGTCAGTTAAGCGTCTGCCTTCGGCTCAGGTCATGATCCCAGGGTCCTGGGATTGAGTTCCACTTTGGGCTCCTTGTTCAGCAGGCAGCCTGCTTCCCCCTCTGCCTGTTGCTCCCCCTGCTGTGCTCTCTCTCTCCCTCTCTCACAAATAAATAAATAAAATCTTGAAAAAATAATAAAATAAACAGAAAATCAACAAGGAAACAGTGGCTTTGAATGACACACTGCACCAGATGGATTTAACAAATATATTCAGAACATTCATCCTAAAACAGCAAAATACACATTCTTTTCAACTGCACATGGGGCATTCTCCAGAAGAGATAACATATTAAGCCACAAAACAAACCTCAACAGATTCAAAAAGGTTGAAGTAATACTGTGTATCTTTCCTGACCACACTGCTATGAAATTAGAAATCAACCACAAAAAAATCTGGAAAGAGCAAAATACATGGAGGTTAAATAACATGCTACTAAATAATAAATGGTCAACCAGGAAATTGAAGAAGAAATCAAAAAGTATGTGGAAACAAACGAAAATGAAAACACAATGGTCCATAACCTCTGGGATGCAGCAAAAGTGATTCTAAGGGGGAAGTTTATAGCAATACAGGCCTACCTCAAGAAGCAAGAAAAATTTCAAACAACCTTATCTTACACCTAAAGGAGCTAGAAAAAGAATAACAAACAAAACCTAACACCAGCAGGTGGAAGGAGATAATAAAGTTTATAGCAGAAATAAATGATATAGAAACTAAAAAAAAAAAAACCCACAAAAACAACAACAAAGAACAGCTCAATGAAACCAGGAGCTGGTTCTTTGAAAAGATCAATAAAATTAATAAACCTTTAGCCAGACTCCAAAAAAAAAAAAAAAGACTCAAAATTGCCAATGAAATAGGAGAAATAACAACCAATACCACAGAAATACAAACAACTGTTAGAGAATATTATTTAAAAAACTATATGCCAACAAATTAAACAAACTAGAAGAAATGGATAAATTCCTAGAAACATATAGCCTCTTGAAACTGAAGCAGGAAGAAAAAGAAAATAGAGAATGTAAACAGACCAATTACCAGCAAGGAGATTGTATCAGTCATTCAAAAACTCCCAACAAACAAAAGTCCTAGACATTTTCACAGGCAAATTCTATCAAACATTTAAAGAAAATGTAATACCCATTCCTCTCAAACTACTCCAAAAAATAGGGAAAGGAAAACTTCCAAATTCATTCTATGAGACAAGTATCACCCTGATACCAAAACTAGATAAAGACACCATAAAAAAGGAGAACTACAGGCCAATATCTCTGATGAATATAGATGCAAAAATCCTCAACAAAATACTAGCACACAGTATCCAAGAATACATTAAAAAAAATCATTCACCACAATCAAGTGGGATTTATTCCCAGGATGCAAGGCTGGTCAATATTTGCAAATCAATCAACATAATACATCACATCAATAAGAGAAAGGGGGGGCACCTGGGTGGCACAGCGGTTAAGCATCTGCCTTCGGCTCAGGGCGTGATCCCGGCGTTATGGGATCGAGCCCCACATCAGGCTCCTCAGCTATGAGCCTGCTTCTTCCTCTCCCACTCCCCCTGCTTGTGTTCCCTCTCTCGCCGGCTGTCTCTATCTCTGTCGAATAAATGAATAAAATCTTTAAAAAAAAATAAGAGAAAGGATAAAAACCATATGATCACCTCAATAAATGCAGAAAAAGCATTTGACGAAGTACAATACCCATTCATGATAAAAGCCCTCAACAAAGTAGAGCTACAGGGAATATATCTCAACATAATAAAGGCCATATATGTAAAACACACAGCTAACATCATACTCAACGGTGAAAAACTGAGAGCTTTTCCCCTAAGGTCAGGAACAAGACAAGGATGTCCGCACTCACCACTTTTACTCAACATAGTACTGGAAGTCCTAGATACAGCAACTAGACAAGAAAAAGAAATGAGGCATCCATGTTGGTAAGGAAGAAATTAGATTGTCCCTATTTGCAGATGACATGATACTGTATATAGAAAACCTTAAAGAGGGATGCCTTGGTGGCTCAGTCAGTTGAGTGTCTGCTTTCAGCTCAGTTCATGATCCCAGGGTCCTGGGGTGGAGCCCTGTGTCGGGCTCTCTGCTCAGTGGGAAGCCTGCTTCTCCCTCTCCCTCTGCATGCTACTCCCCCTGCTTGTGCTCTCTCTCTCTGTCAAATAAGTAAAATCTTTAAAAAAAAGAAGAAAAAGAAAACCTTAAAGACTCCACCAAAAAACTCCTAAAATTGATAATTTACCAGAATTCAGTAAGGTTGCAGGATACAAAATCAATGTGTAGAAATCTGTTGCATTTCTATACACCAATAATGAAGAAGCAGAAAGAGAAATTAAGAAAATGATTCCATTTACAATTGCACCAAAAATAACAAGATACCTAAGAATAAACCTAACCAAAGAGGTAAAAGATCTGTACTCTGAAAACTATACAACACTGATAAAAGAAATTGAAGATGACACAAAGAAATGGAAAGACATTCCTTGCTCATGGGTTGGAAGAACAAACATTGTTAAAATGTTTGTATTACCCAGAGCAATCCACACATTTAATGCAATCCCTATCAAAATACCAAGAGCATTTTTCATAGAACTTGAAGGAAAAATCCTAAAATTTATATGGAACCACAAAAAACCCTGAATAGACAAAGAAATCATGAAGAAAAAAAGCAAAGCTGGAGGTATCCAATTCTAGATTTCACATTATATCACAAAGCTGTAGTAATCAAGAGTATGGTACTGGCACAAAAAGACACATAGATCAATGGAACAGTATAGAAAGCTGAGAAACAAACCCACAATTATATGGTCAATTAATCTTTGATAAAAGAGGCAAGAATATGTAATGGGAGGAAAGATAGTCTCTTCGACAAATGGGATTAGGAAAACTGGACAGCTACAGGCAACAGAATGATACTGGACTACTTTCTTACACCATACACAAAAATAAACTCAAAATGTATTAAAGACCTAAATGTGAGACCTGAAACCATAAACATTTTGGAAGAGAGCACAGCCAGTAATTTCTCTGATATCAGCTGTAGCAAAATTTTTCTAGATATATGGCAAAGGAAATAAAATAAAAAATAAGCTATTGGGATTACATCAAAATAAAGAGCTTGTGTATAGTGAAGGAAACAACAAAACTAAAAGGCAGCCTACTGAATGGGAGAAGGTATGTGTAAATGACATATCCAATAAAGGGTTTGAATAAGAAATATATAAAGAACTGATAACTCAATTCCCAAAAACCAAATAATCAATTACCAAATAGGCAGAAGACATGAACAGACATATCTCCAAAGAAGACATCCAGATGGCCAGCAGACGTATGAAAAGATGCTCAACATCATCCATCATCAGGGAAATGAGCAAAGGAAGAAAAAGAGAGAGAGAGATGAACCAAGAAACAGACTTTTAGCTATAGAGAACAAACTGATGGTTACCAGAGAGGAGGTGAAAGTGGGGAATGCGTGAAATAGGCTGTGGGGATTAAGGAGTGTGCCTGTCACAATGAGCTGCAGGTGATGTATGGAATTGTTGAATCACTATATTGTATACCTGAAACTAATATAACAATGTATGTTATGCATACTGGAATTTAAAACAAAATATTTTAAAAATTTCCTAAAAACCACAGTATAAAAACTAAGGAGATAAAGGTGAATTAATAATTTATTTTATCCCAAATACTATCATTTCAACATTTAATTAATATAAAAATTAGTAATGAGATAAACATTGTTTTCATTACTAAGTCTTTGAAATCCAGCATGTATTTGCACTTACAGTACATCTCAAATTGCACGGTAAATTTTCATTAGAAATACTTGATCTATATTTAGATTTCATAAAATTTGTAGTTGAAGAAGTAGATTCACATATCAAGTTCTTCCAAACATAAGATTTTTCCAATAAATGTATAACATGTTAGTTTTTAAATTTAAATTAGTTTAATTTAAAGTGTATTTCCTGTCACACTTGCCTTGTTACAGTTGCTCAGTAGCTCCATGTAGCACAGCTCTAGAAAAACTCTTGCATATATGTACCAGGAGGAATGTTCAGAAATGTTTGTATCATCATTATAAAAACAAAATACTGGTAACAAACCAATACAGGAATGGATAAGTAAATAAGCGTATTTGCACAATAAAAAGCAGACATCAGTGAAAATGAATGAACTATAGATATATACTTCAACATGGATAAACTTGAAAACTCAATGTTGAGAGAAAAAAGCAAGTCACAGAAGCATATAGAGAATGATTCAAGAACAGGCAAAACTACATTCTATTGTCTAGAGGTATGTGCGTGTGTGTCTGCTGTAGGGGAGGCAAAACCTTAACCATTTGAGGTTTTCAGCTAGCACTCTTTAAAAGACAGATTAACAAAAGAATAACAGTTTATTAATGAGTGTAGTACACAGCATATAGAAGAAACCTAAACAAAGAGTAACCCAAAGTGGCTTATAGTAGCATCTTCAGCAAAGAATAACGAATTTGTGGAGAAATGACGGGACAAAGGAAAACAATGGCGGCGAACTGTGGGAAGGTATGGGAGAAAAATAATGGAGTAAGGCTTATTTGCAGACTCCTTTGGTGCTGATAAATCTGTCTTGAGTAAAAAGAGTTTTATCCTGCCGTAAGGCAGAAAAGAAGTAGGGTAGAGGGAGATTTACTGCATTTGCTGCTTCTTAATTGCCTCCGGCTCAATAGTTTTTATGTCAAAGAGGCATATTTTGGGGTAACATACTCTGATTTCTCTCTGCTAAAACAAATTTCTACAACCAGGCGGTATAAAACAACAGACCTTTATTCTCTCACAGTTCTGGAGATCGGGATGTCTGAAATGTGGGTCACTGGGCTGAAATCAAGATGTCAGCAGGATTGCATTCTCTATGGACTCTCCCTCCGGGAGAGTCCATTCCTTGCTTCTTTAGCTTCTGGTGGTTGCCAGCATTCCCTGGCTGTGGATGCATCACTCCAATCTTCACAGCCAGCAGCTGCACATCTCTCTCTGCCCCATCTTCACATTGAGCCTTCTCTGTGTCTGTATGATCTCAACTTCTGCCTCCCTCTTAAAAGGACACTTGTAATTGCAATAGAGATCCTTGAGATAATTCAAAAACAATCTCTCCACCTCAAGACCATTAATTTAATCACATCTGCAATGACTCTTTTTCCATATAAAGTAACATTTTCCACATTACAGGGATTATGACCTGATACCTTTGGGGGAGGGTCATCATTATGTCTATTATAGTATTAAAAGTATAGAGAATAAAATTTAGGATAGTAGTTATCTCTGGGCATTAGGAAAGGGATACATTTGATATGGGGGGCACAGGAGCCTTTAAAAATATTCCGTTTCTTCAGCTGGACAATGGATACACAAGTGTTCATTGGGCTTTCACGTGCATCTCAGGTTCTATCCTGCTGTAGATGAGATGCTCAAATTATGGTGATTCCTCTACTTACTCTCTTACTTTGAGTCTTTGACCCCTGTGGCACACAGTAAGTACTTAATAACCAGTAACATTTATAGCGTTTACCATGTTACCTCTGGTAAAAATTTATCTATAGATCATCTCATTTAATCCCCATGATAATCCAATATGAATAGGTATATTCTTAATCCTATTTCACAGACGAGAAAAATGAGATTTTTGAGGCTTGCTTTAAAGTCATAGTTGTTATATGGTGGATACTGGAATCAAATCCAGATAGCCTGATTTTACTTCCTGTACATTTTTTTAATTGAACAATTTTTTTAAATTAAGGCAAAATTCATGTACAATAAAATTCACCCTTTTGGTGTCTTGTTCTGGGGGTTTTGACAAAGGCATACAGATGTGTAACCACTACCAAAATCCATATTTAAAATAGTTCCATCTCCTCAAAAAATTCTCCTGTGCCCTTTTGTTGTCAACCCCTCCCCCACCCCTGGCAGCCATTAGTTTTCTGTGCCTATAGTTTTCCCTTTCTTGAATGCCTTATAAATCGAATCACCCTATGTAGTCATTTATGTTTTAGCATAAAATATTCATTTAGCAGTTGAAGGATACTTGAGTTGTTTCCAGTTTGGAGCAATTATGAATAAAGTCACTACAAACATTCATGCATTAGTTCTTGTGTAAACATAAGTTTTCATTTCTCTTGATTGAATACCTAGGGATAGTATTGCTAGGTCATATGGAACCATACATTTATAAAAAATTGCCAAACTGTTATCTTAAGTGGCTTAACTATTTTGCATTCCCACCAGCAATGTAGGAGAGTTCCAGTTGTTCTATATCCTTGTCTGTGCCGGGTATTGTCATCATTTATTTAGATCTTCTTTGATATCTTTCATCAATGTTTTATATTTTTCAGAGTATAGATCTTTATGTTGTTAGATTTATACCTCCATATTTCATGTTTTTAGTGTAATTGCAAATGGTAGTTTTATTAAATTTCAATTTCCATTTATTGCTAGTTTATAGAAATACAGTTTTGATTTTTTTAAAGATTTATTTATTTGAGAGAGAGAGAGAGAGCACCAGCAGGAGGGGTAGAGGGAGAGGGACAGAGAAAATCTCAAGCAGACTCCCTGCTGAGCTCAGGGCTCAACCCACAACCCATGAGATCACCACCTGAGCAAAACCCAAGAGTCAGATTCTCAACCAACTGCACCACCCAGGGGCCCCTATTGTTTTGATTTTTGTATACTGGTCTCCTATCCTGTGAACATGTTAATGATAGCTTTTTTTGTAGAGTCTTTGGGAGTTTTTACATAAACAATATTTTTGTCTGTAAATTAAAACCATTTTATTTCTCCCTTTCCAATCTTTGTTCTTTTATTTTTTCTTACCTTACTGCAATAAGTCGGACCTTTATGCAATGTTGAATTTAAGTGATTAGAGCAGAATCCTTAGAGCACTTTAGACTTCCACCATTAAGTATGATGCTAACTACACATTTTTTGTAAATTCTCTTTATCATTGTGTGTATATATCATATTTTGTTTATCCATTCATTAATCACTGGGCCCTTAGGTTGCTTCCACCTCTACGCTATTGTGAGTAATGCTACTATGAACATAGGAGGACAAACATTTGTTCAAATCCCTGGTTAAGTTTTTTATATACCTAGAGTGGAATTGTTGGATCATATGGTAATTTAATTTTTAATTTTTTGAGGAACCACCATGCTGTTTTCCATAGTAGCTGCATCATTTTATAGTCCCACCAATAGTGCACAAGCGTTCCAATTTTATACATCCTCACCAACCTTTTTTATTTTCTGGTTTTTTTTCAATAATAGCCATCCCAATGGGTGTGATGTGGTATCTCATTGTAGTTCTGATTTGCATTTCTTTAAAGATTATGATGTTAAGCTTCTTTTCATATGCTTGTCAGCCATTTGTATATCATTTTTGAATGCTTATTTACATCCTTTGCCCATTTTGGGGGCAACTAGGTGGCACAGTTGGTTAAACATCCAACTCTTGGTTTCAGCTCAGGTCGTGATTTCAGGATTGTGTGTGTCAGGCTCTGGACTCAGTGCAGAGTCTGCTTGAGACTCTCTCTGACACTTTCCCCTCTCTAAGATAAATAAATCTTTAAATCCTTTGCCCATTTTCAAACTGAATCATTATTTTTTTTTAACGTTGAGCTGTAGGAGTTCCTTATGTCTTATGGATATTAACTCATTCTCAGAAATATGATTTGCAAATATTTTCTTCCATTCTATGGGTTGCCTTTTCAATCCGTTGATTGTGTCTTTTGATGCGCTAAAGTTTTACATTTGATTTAGTCCAATTTATTTTTTACTTTTGTTGCCTGGGGTTTTGGTGTCAAATCCAAGAAGTCATTGCCAAATCCAATATCATGAAGATTTTCCCCCTATGTTTTCTTCTGCTTTATAACTTTAGGTCTTATGCTTAGAGTTTTTTTTCTACCCACTTTGAGTTAATTTTTGTTATTTGCTGTAAGGTAATGGTCCATCTTCATCCTTTTGCATGGATCTCCAGTTTTCCTGACACCATTTGTTGAAAGACTGCTTTTTCCCCATTGAATGGTCTTGGCACCCTTATCAAAAATCATTTGAGGGGCACCTGGTGGCTCAGTCAGTTGAGCATCCAACTCTTGATTTTGGCTTGGGTCATGATCTTGGGGTCATGGGATCAATCTCCATGTCAGGCTCTGAGCTCAGCAGGGAGTCTGCTTGGGATTCTCTCTCTCCGTCTTCCTCTGCCCCTCCCCCTGTTCTCTTTCTCTCTCTCTCAAATGGATAAATAAATCTTTTTTAAAAACCATTTGACCATATATGCAGCAGTTTATTTCTGGACATTCTACTCTATTCCCTTGGTCTATATATCTGTCTTTATATCAGTTTACTGTTTTAATTACCATTGCTTTTGTACTAGGATTTAAAAACGAGAAGTGTGTGCTTTCCAACTTTATTCTTCTTTCTCAAGACTATTTTGGGTATTCAGGGTACCTTGAGACTCCATATGAATTTTAGAATGGATTTTTCTATTTCTGCAAAAGATACTATTGGAATTTTAATAGGGATTGCATTAAATCTGTAGATTAGTTTTGGTAGTATTGATGTCTTAACAATATTAAGTTTTCCAATCCATGAACACGGAATGTCTGTCCATTTATTTGTGTTTTCTTTAATTTCTTCTGAACATTTTGTAGTGAAAATTACAGGTGTACAAGTCTTCCACCTCCTTGATTAAGTTTGTTCCTAGTATTTTATTCTTTTGATACTATTGTAAATGGATTTGTTTTCTTAATTTCCTTTTCAGATTGTTCATTGTTGGTGTATAACACCACGATTGATTTTTTGCGTGTGATTTCATATCCCACAACTTTGCTGAATTCATTTACTAGTTCTAACAGATTTTTCCCCTCTGGATAATTTGCATTTTATTTTATTTTTTAAATTTTATTTTATTTAAATTCAATTAATTAACATATAGTGTATTACTAGTTTCAGAGGTAGAGTTCAGTGATTCATTGGTTGCATATAACACCCACTGCTCATTACATCATGTGCCCTCCTTAATGCCCATCATCCAGTTACCCCATCCCCCCCAATCACCTCCCCTCCAGCAACCCTCAGTTTGTTTCCTATAGTTAAGAGTCTCTTATGTTTGTCTCCCTCTCTGATTTCACCTTATTTTATTTTTCCTTCCCTTCCCCTATGAATCTGTTTTGTTTCTTAAATTCCACATGAGTGAAATCAAATGATAATTGTTTTTCTCTGGTTGACTTATTTCACTTAGCATAATAGTTCTATCCACATCATTGCAAATGGTAAGATTTCATTTTTTTCTGATGGCTGAGTAATATTCCATTGAATATATATATTATATAATATATATGTATCTATATAATATATAACATATATATATATCACATCTTTATCCATTCATCTGTTGATAGACATTTGACAAAATAGGGATAGAGGGAACATACCCCAATATCATAAAAGCCATATACAAAAAGCCCACAGCAAATATCATTCTCAATGGGAAAAAACTGAGAGCTTTTCCACTAAGGTCAGGAACATGACGGGGATGTCCACTCTCACCACTGCTGTTCAACACAGTACTCAGCAACCAGCCAACAAAAAGAAATAAAAGGCATCCAAATCAGCAAAGAAGTAATCAAACTCTCACTCTTCACAGATGACATGATACTCTACGTGGGAAACCCAAAACATTCCACCCAAAAATTGCTAGATCTCATACAGGAATTCAGCAAAGTGGCAGGATATAAAATCAATGCATAGAAATCAATTGCATTTCTATACACTGAGATAGAAGAAAGAGAAATTAAGAACCCATCCCATTTACAATTGCACCAAAAACTGTAAGATACCTAGGAGTAAACCTAACCAAAGAGATAAAGGATCTGTACTCTGAAAACTATAGAACACTTATGAAAGAAGTTGAGAGGGACACAAAGAAATGGAAAAACATTCCATGCCCGTGGATTGGAAGAACAAATATTGTTAAAATGTCTATGTTACCCAGAGCAATCTACACATTCAATGCACTCCCTAACAGTTTTTTCATGTGTGTAATCTTTAGGGTTTTCTATGTATAAGATCTTATCACCTGAAAACAGATACAACTTTATTTCCTCCTTTCCAATTAGATGTGTTTTATTATTTCTTTTTCTTGCCGAATTGCTCTGGCTAAAACTTAGAATATGTTGACTAGGGGCGCCTGGGTGGCACAGCGGTTAAAGCGTCTGCCTTCGGCTCAGGGTGTGATCCCAGTGTTCTGGGATCGAGCCCCACATCAGGCTCCTCCGCTATGAGCCTGCTTCTTCCTCTCCCACTCCCCCTGCTTGTGTTCCCTCTCTCGCTGGCTGTCTCTATCTCTGTCAAATAAATAAATAAAATCTTTAAAAAAAAAAAAAAGAATATGTTGACTAGAAGTGGTGAAAGTGGGCATCCTTGCCTTGTTCCTGACTTTAGAGGAAAACCTTTCAGTCTTTCACTATTGAGAATATTACCTCTGGATTTTTCTTTGTCTTTTTTTAAAAAAGATTTATTTATTTTAGAGAGCGAGTGCATGAGCAGGGGGAGGAGCAGAGAGAGAGAGAGGGAGACAAGCAGACTCCCCGCCTGAGCAGGGAGCCCAACATGGGGCTCAATCCCAGGACCCTGAAATCATGACCTGAGCCAAAACCAAGAGTCAGGCACTTAACCAACTGAGCCACCCAGGCACCCTTCTGGATTTTTCATATATATTCTTTATCATGTCCAGGAAGTGTCTATCTATTCCATGTTTTTTGTATATTTTTATCATGATAAGGTGAATTTTGTCAAATGCTTTTTCTGCATCAATTGAAAGGATCATGTTGTGTTTTCCCTAGGATTCTGTTAATTTAGTATGTTTCATTGATTGGCTTTCATATGTTGAATCATTCTTGCATTACAGGAATAAATCCCCCTTACTCATACTGTATAATCCTTTCAATGTGCTGTTGGATTCTGTTTGACAGTATTTTGTTGAGGATTTTTGCGTCAATATTCATCAGGGATGTTGGTCTATAGTTTTCTTTCTTCCTCTCTCTCTTTCTTCCTTTCTTCCCTTCCTTTTCTTCTTTCTTCTTTCTTTCTTCCTTCCTTCCTTCCTTCCTTCCTTCCTTCTTTTCTTTCTTTCTTTCTTTCTTTCTTTCTTTCTTTCTTTCTTTCTTTCTTTCTTTCTTTCTTTCTTTCTTTCCATTTGTTCTTTTGTAGTGTCTTTACCTGACCTTGGTATCAGGGTAATGGCCTCAAAGAATGAGTTAGGAAGTGCTACGGCTTCTTTAGTTTTCTGGAAGAATTTATGAGGACTTGGTATTATTTTTTTTTTCCTTCACCACTGTGCTATGGGTTAGCTTGTAGTGTTATTTCTCATCACTTGGCTTATCAAACTTTGTTTCCACTCTCCTGTGTTCCTGACTTAAATTTGCTGCTATAGCACCTCCCTCCCTTCCTTTCTTCCATCCTACTTTCCTTCCTCCCTCCCTCCCTCCTCTCCTTCCTTTCTTTCTTTTGCATCATCTCTGTTTCTAATTGTAATATTTCCAGCACCTAAATATCTGATTATTCCTTTTGCAAAAAGGGTTTGCAAAAATCTAAATCTTACTCTTATTGTAAGGAGTATAGAAAGAGTTCAGTTTGTCTGAAACCAAATTGAAAGAGTAATAAAGTTGGAAAAGGTGGAGTGGTGGTTCATCATCTATCAAATTTACTGTGCCCTTTTAAAATATTTTAACATCCCTTTCATTCCTGAGATGAAATTCATAGATAAAATATCTATACTCATACTTTAAATGATTAATGTAAGTGTGAGGGTAAATAAAAGGAAAGTAATTTTATTTCTTTTTTTTTTTAGGAAAGTAATTTCTAATAACAGGCATTTCAATGTGTAAATTCTAGGTCAAACTTCACTAGAAGACATAATAAAGAAGTAGACAGAGGCTTACACCTACATGTAGAATTAAAATAAAGTGAAAGCTACAAATGTAGGTTGATACAAAACCATTTGTGGAAGAGACTGTCATTTCCCATTGCATATTCTTTCCCACTTTGTCAAAGATAATTGACCATATATTTGTGGGTTTATTTCTGGGCTCTCTGTACTGTTCCATTGACCCGTGTGTCTGTTTTTGTTCCAGCACCATACCATTTTGTTTACTACAGCTTTATTTTTTTTTTAGAGATTTTATATATTTATTTGAGAGAGAGAGCCCAAGCAGGGGGAGCAGCAGAGGGAGAGGGAGAAGCAGGCTCCCTGCTCAATGGGGAGCCCGATGTGGGGCTCCATCCCAGGACCCTGGGATCATGACCTGAGCTGAAGGCACACTGAACTGACTGAGCCTCCCAGGCACCCCACTACAGCTTTATAGTATAACTTAAAATCTGAAATTTTACCCCCTGCTTTGTTCTTCTTCCTCAAGATTGCCTTGGTTATGTAGGGTCTTTTGAGGTTGCATACAAATTTTAGTATTATTTGTTCTGGTTCTGTGAAAAATGCTATTGGTAATTTGATAGGGATTGAATTGAATCTGTAGATTGCTTGTGTAGTATGGACATTTTAACGATATTAATTCTTTCAATACATGATGGAATATCTTTCCATTTGTTTGTGCCATCAATTTATTTCATGAATGTTTTAAAGTTTTCAGAGTACAGGTCTTTCACCTCTTTGGTTAAGTTTATTCATAGGTATTTTATTCTTTTTTGTACAATTGCTAATGGGACGTTTTCTTAATCTCTCTTTCTGCTACTTATTAGTCTATAGAAATGCTACCATTTTCTGGGTATTAATTTTGTATCCTGCAACTTCACTCAATTCATTTAGTACTTCTAATAGGGTTTTTTTGGTGGAATCTTTAAGGTTTTCTATATATAGTATCATGTCATCTGCAAATAGTGACGATCTAATTTCTTCCTTACCAATATAGATGCCTCATTTCTTTTTCTTGTCTGACTGCTGTGGCTAGGACTTCCAGTACTATGTTGAATAAAAGTGGTGAGAGTGGACATCTTTGTCTTATTCCTGATCTTAAAGGGAAAGCTCTCAGTTTTTCACTATTGAGTATATTGTTGGCTGTGGGTTTTTCATATATAGCCTTTATTATGTAGAGGTGTATTCTCTCTAAACCCACTTTATTGAGAGTTTTTATGAACAGATGTTCAATTATGTCAACAAACTAAGAATTTATTAATATATCCCCCTTCTTATTCTTATAGGACATTAACATGCAACTGACTGACATACTGCTCAATGTGCAGCGGATAATAAATCGCTACACTCTTGATGAGAACGTGCACTCTGGAAGAAAGATCTCCCTTACAGAATATAAGAAACGGAGAGTAAATTTCCTGGAGAAAATAGTTACTTACACTAAGAATGCTGAAATTAGAGAAAAGACTCTTGTGTACATCCTGGCCTGGTTGGAAGAATGGAGTAAGTTTCCAGAGGTGGTTCAAAGGAAAACCATTACTTAATGAAAAAGCTAGAGAACAGGATCTATAAATTTTTAAAGGACTAATCAGACTAAAGAAAACTAATGAGGTTATTGAGAAAAGTTATCCACTGTTTCAGTAAGTATAAAATAAGAAAAATACAGTCCTGCTCACTTAATGCCAGCTATTCTGGGCTCCTTGCTTTTCTTCTAGCATGCCAACATGCTGCTGCCCAGTGTCTTTATGCTTACTATTCCTTTGCCTGGAACATTGTCCACAAGTAGCCATGTGGCTCATTCTCTGCTTATATCTCACTTTAAAATGATCGGTTCTCTGACCATCTCCATTCCCTACTCCTTGGCACTGTCTTTACTCTTTATTTTTGTCTGTAGCATTTCTTACCATCTGACATACTATATAACTAATTTTTGTCTGTCTCCTTTCACTAGAATGCAAGCAGTTTGAAGTCAGGGAATTTGTTTTATTTAGTGCTGTATCCTCAGCATCTAGAACAATAGATGACAAAGGAGACATTGGTTGAATAAAAGAATGAATAAGCTTAGAATACAAAAAGGGGAACGTCATTAAGTTGCAAGAAATATCATGTAATGAGGGTTTAAAAATATTAGATAACTTATGAAAGGAATTAATTGGGTTTAGTTCCTCAATATTAAAACACATGCTCACATTTTTAGATACCAAGTCTTTTCATGTCCAAGATTTACTGTTCAGCTTTCTATTGCAAGTCTCTTCCTTTTTCATTTCTTCATAGAGAAAAGCTTCAGAATAGCAATAAGTGTGAGATACCTACATTCCCCAATACTACAATATGGAGTAGCTAGCCAATATTATAAGCCTATATAGTTATAATTTTTCTGCACAAAAGTTTTTGTTTTTTTTTTTTACTCTCCTCAAGATGCCATTTTATCTGAGATGACTGCAATTGATATTGAGGAACACCACCACTGGATAGCACAAATGGAGTTTTTACCAGAAATGTTCAAAGCTATTGAGAACAATGTCAAGAAACTGAGTAGAATTTGTGTATCTTTGCTTGAAGAAAAGAAGCGACAAAAGAAAAAAATAAGTAAGGGTGCTTTAAGACATTGGAAACAGATTTTACTTTTTCTAAAAAACAGCTTTATTAAGGTACAATTTAAATACCATAAAACTCATATATGTTAAGCGTACAAGTCAATGACTTTTAGTAAATTTAGAGTTGTGTAACTCTCACCGCAATTCAATTTTAGAACATTTCCTTCATCCCAAAAAGATCCCTCATGCCCATTTGCAGTCAGTCCTCATTCCCACCCCAGTTCCAGACAAGCACCAATTTATTTTCTGTTTCAATAGGTTTGCCTTTTTTGGATGTTTCGTAAGATGGAATCATATTATATGTGTTTTTTTAAAATATCTGGTTTCTTTTATTTAACATAATGGTTTTGAGATTCAGCCATGTTAAAGGATGTATTAGTAGTTTCTTTCTATTACCAATTGTATATCACTGTTTGCATATACCACAATTATTATTATTATTTTTTTTTACGTATTCACCATTTCATGGACATTTGGAATGTTTCTACATTTGACTTTCGTGAATAGTGCTGCTATGAACACACATGTATAAGTCTTTGTGTGGACATATGTTTTCATTTCTTTTGGGTAAACACCCAGGAGTAGAATTTCTGGATCATTTATCAATTCCTGGTAAGTCTATGCTTAACTTTTTAAGAAATTGTTAACTTATTGCCCAAGTGACAGCACCATTTTACATTCCCATCAGCAATCTATTAAGGTTCGGGTTTCTCCACATCCTCAACAACACTTGTTATGGTCTTTTTTAGTATAGTCTTTCTAAGAGGCGTGAAGTGGTATCGTATCCCATTGTGGTTTTAAATTGCATTTCCCTAAAGACTAATGATGTTGAGCATCTTTTCAGCCATTCACATATTTATTTTAAGGAAATGATTACCCAAATACTTACCCATTTTATTATTGAGTTTTAAGAGTCTTTTATGTATTCTGGATACATAAAAGTATTCAGTCCTTTATCAGAAATGTGATTTTCAGGGTGCCTGGGTGGCTCACTCTGTTAAGCATCTGCCTTAGGCTTGGGTCGTGATCCCAGGATCCTGGGATTGAGCCCTGCATTGGGCTCCCTGTTCAGTGGGAAGTCTGCTTGTGTTCTCACTCTCCTGCTCACTCTCCCTCTCTCTCAAATAAATAGATAAAATCTCAAAAAAAAAAAAAAAGAAATGTGATTTTCAAATATTTTCTCTCAATCCGTGATCTTTTCACTTTCTTAATGGGGCCTTTGAAGCCTAACGGTGTTTGATTTTGATGAAGTCAAATCAATTTATCAATGTTTTCTTTTATAGATCATGGTTTTAGTGTTGTATTAAAAACTTGTATTACTCAGTGTTCAACCAGAGAAGCAGAACCACTAGGAAATTATATACTGTTTATTTACCCATTACAAAGTATTTTGGGGAATATACTTTGTATTCTTCTGATCCTTTTACATTTATTGGGACTTGCTTTATAGCCTACCATATGGTCTATCCTGGAGAATGTTCCATGTGTGCTTGAAAAGAATATGTATTTAGCTGTTGTAGGGTGGAGTATTCTATAGTTGACTTATAGTGTTGTTTTAGTCTTCTATATATATCCTTACTGATTTTCTGTCTAGTTGTTCTATTACTGACAGTGGGATATTGAACTTTCCAACTATTATTACTGAGTTGTCTATTTCTCCCTTTAATTCTGTCGGTTCTTGCTTCCTGTACTTTAAGGCTCTGTTATTAGGTACATATATATTTATAATTTTGATAGCTTCCTGATGAACTGACCTTATCATTATAAAATATCCCTCATTGTCTCTAGAAACATTTTTTGTCTTAAAGTCTATTTTGTTTGATATAAGTGTATTCTTTCCAGCTCCCCTGTGGTTACTGTTTGCAAGGCTGAGGCAAAGATGGTTGCTAATAGTTGGATCTTGTCAGCTTTTAAATACACACACACATACACACACACACACACAACACATATACACACATAAAATTTGGCAATCTTTGACTTATGATTGGAGTGTTAATTCATTCATAGTTAATGTAATTATTGATATGGGTGGATTTACACCTGCCACTTTGCTGTTTGTTTTTCATGTCTCATCTCTTTTGTTCCCCTGTTCTTCTTTTACTACCTTCTGTGTTAAACAAATATTTTTTAGTGTCCCACTTTAATTCCATTTTTCCCTATATTTTTAGGGTAATTTCCTTAGTAGTGGCTCTAAGGGATTGCAGTATACATCATAAATTATCACAATCTACTTCAGATTAGTATTAACACCAGCAAAATACAGAATCTTTATTCCAATAGCACCATTCTCTTCCCCTCCTTTGTGCTTTGTCATATATATTACATTTTTATGTATCATAAGCCCAACAATATAGTTTCATAATTATTGTTCTATATGATTGTCTTTATAATCAGTTAAGAGAGAAAAAAGAAAAAAATATTTTTACTTTCTTTTATATTTCCCTACATATACTGGTGTTCTTTATTTCTTTGTGTGAATTTGAGTTATCCTCTGGTATCGTTTCCTTTCAGCTTGAAGGACTTCTTTATATTTCTTGTAAGGCAGGTCTACTAGAAGCAAATTCTTTCCCTCTTAGCTTATCTGGGAGTGTCTTTGTTTCACTTTCATTTTCTTAAGGCAGTTTTAGATTTAGAGAAAAATTGAGAAAATAATACAGAGAATTCCATATATCTCTTCATAGTTTCCCTTATTGATACATTACACTAGTATGATACATTTGTTACAATTAACAAACCAGTATCGATGCATTATTAACTAAAGTCCATATGGACTGAAGTCATAAGTCCTTGTTTTTACCTAATGTCCTTGTGTTGTTTCAGGATCCCATCCAGGTACCTGATTACATTGTTGTCATATCCCCTTAGGCTTTCTTGGCTGTGACAGTTTCTCAGACTTTCCCTTCTGTTTGATGTTCCTGACGGGCTTGAGGAGTACCAGTCAGATATATTATAAGATGCTCCCCTATCGGAATTTCATGTTTTTTCTCATGTTTACCCTGGGGTTCTGGGTTCTGGGAGGAAAGATCACAGAAAGATCACATAGGTAAAGTACCGTTGTCATCATATAATTTCAAGGCCACATCTAATCAAGTGATTTATGACTTAATGTTGACCTTGATCACCTGGCTAAAGTAGTGCTTGTCAGGTTTCTCCCCTGTAAAGTTACTCTTTTTCCTCATTTTTCCAAGCTGTGCTTTTTAAAAGTAAGTCTGTATGTGCAGCCCACACTTAAGGAATGAGGAGTTATGCTCCCTTTTTTTAGGATGAATATCTACATAAATTATTTGAAGTTCTTAGGCACTCGAGTTTATCTCTTCTTCCTTGTTTATTAATTTACTCAATTATTTATATCAAAATGAACTCACAGATATTTATTTTGTACTTTGAGTTATAATCCAATACTACTTTATTTTCTTGCTCAAGTTGTTCTAGTTTTGGCCATTGGGACCTCTTTCATTGGTTCCTGTGCCCCTTTAACATAACCCCATCAATGTGTTTTTTCTTTGTTCTTTTTTTAGCACTTCCTTACTTTCTGGCACTACAAGATGCTTCAGGTTCATCTCACATATGTCCTGCCCCAATCCTAGAATCTGCCATTTCTCCAAGGATTTCTGGTTCCTTTTAGTGGAGAATAGTATTTAAAAGCCAAGTCTGGTTGCTAGGAGTGCTCATTGCTACTGGGGTGTCATTTCTGTTCAGTTTTCTCATCTGACAGAGCAAAAAAAAATGTGTATAGAACCAATGTGTATACACATATCTATAAATATATATTTATATACATATAAATATATATACATATATATAATCTAACTACTTTAAACGTAAGTTCATACTGATTTCTTTAATTCTAATTCATTATCATATATGGATCATTCTAGCTTCTTCCTCTTGCTTATCTATAAATTACAACTCAATGAGAAACTGCCTCCTACCATCTGTTTTACTTAATTGTTCAATTCCAGTATACATGCATAGCAGTATCAGAATTATTAACCCATACCCATTGAGGAATAACTTATCAACTAGAGTACAGTACTTATGTGCAGTTCCCTTTGCATTCAGTCTTAGACTCCATTTCCAGGAACTTAGGTCAGCACTCTCCCCTCCCCATCATTCCTTTCAGTGAGGTTGTGTCATACATTTCTTATACAGTTAGACTATCTTACCATAATCTACATTCTTTCCTGGGATCCCCTGACCTCCTAAATGGGTATTTAAAAAATTTTGCATTCATTAAGTTTCATTCTTTGTGCTATAGAGTTCTATGGGATTTGACAAATGTATATTGTCATGTAGCCACCATTATAGTATCATATGGAATAGTTTCTCCATCCTAAAAATCCCCTGTGTTTCACCCATTTATCCTTCCCTTTTGTCCCCAAACTCCTGATAACCACTGATTTTTTTAATGTCTCCATAGTTTTGACTTTTCAAGAATGCCACATAATTGGAATCATGCAATATGTAGCTTTTTCACACTGTCTTCTATCACTTAGCAACACACATTTAAGGTTCCTCCCCATCTTTTTGTGGTTTAATAGCTTATTTCTTTTTACTGCTGAATAATATTCCATTGTATAGATGCACCAGTTTGTTTACCTACTAAAGAACACTTGATAGCTTCCAGGTTTTGGTGATTAAGAATAAAGCTGCTATATAAAAACATTCTCATGGACATAAGCTTTCAAATTAATTAGGTAAATGCCTAGGAGCATGATTGCTAGGTCATATGATAAGACTACATTACTTTATAAGTAACATTATAAGAAACTGCCAAACTGTCTTCCCAAGTAGCTGTGCCACGTTCCATTCCCACCAGCAACAAAAATTTCCTGTTGCTCCATATCCTTGCTAGCATTTGGCATTATCAGTTTTTTGGATTCTAGCCATTTTCATATATGTGTAATAGTATCTCATAATTTGCAATTCTCTCTCTCTTTTTTTTTGTTTCGAGTTTTTAATTAAATTCTAGTTAGTTAACATACGGTGGAATATTGGTTTCAGAAGTAGAATTTAGTGATTCACCACTAAATATAACATATAACACCCAGTGCTCATCACAAGTGCCCTCCTTAATCCCCATCACCCACTTAGCCCATCCCCCACCCATCTTCCCTCCAGCAACTCTCAGCCTGTTCTCCATAGTTAATAGTCTCTTATGGGTTTGCCTCCCTTTCTTTTTCTTTTCTTCCTTTCCCTGTGTTCATCTGTTTTGTTTCCTAAATCCCACATATGAGTGAAATTATATGGTATTTGTCTTTCTCTGACCGACTTATTTCACTTAGCATAATATACTCTAGCTCCATCCACGTCATTGCAAATGGCAAGCTTTCATTCTTTTTGATGGCTGAGTAATATTCCATTGTATACATATATATACCACATTTTCTTTATCCATTCATCAGTTGATGGATATTTGGGCTCTTTTCATAACTTGGCTATTGTTCATAATGCTGTGATAAACATCATGGTGCATGTGCCCCTTCAAATCACTATTTTTGTATCCTTTGGGTGAGTGCCTACTAGTGCAATTGCTGGGTAGTAGGGTAGTTCTATTTTTAACTTTTTGAGGAACTTCTATACTGTTTTCCAGAGTGGCTGCACCAGTTTGCAATTCTCTAATGACAGACAACCCTGAGCATCCTTTCATATCCTTAGATGCCATCTGTATGTCTTATTTCTTACCTTCACTAAAAAAAAAATAATTGTTCATGCCTGGTACTTTGAAAAGAGTTATTTCAGGGAATGGATGCAATAGACATTCTGTAACGCATTTGGAGAAGTATTGAAACCAAATGCATTAACTATAGACATATAAGTGTTCACTGCAAGTTACTTTGACAGGAGTGTTATTTCAATGAATACGGTAATATATTTAGAGAACTGTTTAAAAACACATATAATAAGGATAGTTATAAGAGCTCTATGTGCATACTACTTTGAGAAGAGTTATTTCAGGGAATGGATGTAATAGAAATTCTGTAATGCATTCAGAGAAGTATTAAAAGACACATGTAATGAAGATGGTTATGAGAGTTGCATGTGCATGCTACTTTGGGAAGAGTGTTATTTCAGGGAATGGATGTCTTAACTTCATTTTTTGAAGAGTAGTTTAGGATATAGTAGTAGAGTATAGAGTAACCAAGGATATAGAATTCTTGGTTAGCAGAATTATTCTTTCAGCACTTTGAATTTGTCATCTCACTGTCTTCCGGCCTCTATTGTTTCTAATAAGTAGTAAGCTATTAAATTTACTATGTTTCCCCTGTACTTTGATTTTTGAGTCTCATTTAATTGTGATAAGTCATTTTTCTCTTTTTGCTTTAAAGATTCTTTGTGTAGCTTTCAATAATTTGACCATGATGTATCTAGGTATGGATCTTTTTATGTTTATCTTACTTAGAGTTCAATAAGCTGCTTGAATGTGTAGATTAATGTTTTTCATCAAATTTGAGATGATTTGGCCATTATTATTTCCTCAATATATTTTTTAAGATTTTATTTAAAAATCTCAAAATATTTTTGAGAAACAGAGCATGAGTGGGGTAGGGGAGGGGTAGAGGGAGAAAGAGGAGCAAACTCCCCACCCTGAGTGGGGCGTCTGACGCAGGGCTCAATCCCAGGATTCTGAGATCATGACCTGAGCTGAAGGCAGATGTTTAACCAACTGAACCACCCAGGAGCCCCTATTTCCTCAAAATTTTTAACGTCCGTCTCTCTCTCTTCTTCTCCTGGGACTTCTATCACTTGTACAAGGGTATGTTTGATGGTGTCCCACAGGTCTCTGAGGCTTTGTTCATTTTTTAAAAATTCTTTTTTCCTCCCTGTTCTTCAGATCAGACAATCTTTACTAATCTAGTGTCAAATTTGCTGGTGATTTTCTTCTGTCATTTCAAATCTACTGTTGGGCCCTTTTGGTAAATTTTACATTTCAGTTATTTTACTTTGCAAGTCTAAATTTTCCACTCGGTTTTTCTAATTTCCATCTCTTTACTGATATGCTCTATTTGATGGTAACTGTCATTATATTTTTCCTTTATTTTAAAATTTGGCTTCCTTTAGTTCTTTGAACATAGTTATAATTCTTCTTTTCAAAGTCTTTTTCTGATAAGTGCAACATCTGCTCCCCTCCCAATCCCTGAGACAATTTCTACTGACTGCTTTTATCCCCTGTGTATAAGTCATACTTTTCTGTTTCTCTGCATGCTCCTTTTATGTTAAAAACTGGACATTTTAGGAGCAACTGGTGGCTCAGTCAATTAAATGCCTGACTCTTGATTTCAACTCAGGTCATGATCTCAGAGTTGTGAGATCAAGCCCCACGTTGGGCTCCACACTGGGCAGGGAGCCTGCTTGAGATTTTCTCTCTCTCTCCCTCTGTACCTCCCCTCCTCTAAAAAAAATGGATATTTTAGATAACATATTATAGCAAATTTATTTTTTATTTTTAAGATTTTATTTATTTATTTGTGAGAGAGAGGGGGAGAGACAGAGAGAGCATGGGGGGAGGGGCAGAGGTAGAAGCAGGCTCCCCGCTGAGCAGGGAGCCCGATGGGGGGCTTGATCCCCGGACCCTGAGATCACAACCTGGGCCAAAGGCAGACACTCAACTGACTGATCCACCCAGGCGCCCCTTATAGCAACTTTAGATTCTGATTTTCCCTATAACCTCCAGGGTTTCTTTTTGTCCCTTTTTTGGTTTGCTTTTTAGTGACTTCCCTGAACTAATTCAGTGGAGTCTGTCTCCCCAACAATGTGCAGTCATTGATATCTCTGCTCAGTTATTCTTTTATTATTTTTTCATTTTTGTTTTTATTTTAAGGCCTGAATTCCTAGGGGTCACCTTTGGGTCAGCATAGCTTAGTGGTCAATAATTGGCCAATCATTAAGTGATCCAGATTGATTCAGTAAGTCTTCTATTCTTTGCTAATGGGTCTGTGTATAGGTTAAGGAAGTATTGTTTTAGACAAGGCCCCTAAGATTGGCTTTTTCCCTGCTTTGTTCCTGATCAAATCAGCCCCCCTAGCCCCTAGAGCTGTCAATCTTCACAGCCTGCCTCACTTTAGTAGAACACCCCGGCCACTGGGCAGGGAGTTAGAGACAGAAGAAGCTCCAGGCTAAAACATCACAGGCTTCCACTGTTCTTATTGAAGTTTAGTAATTTTTCTTGAATAAATGCTTACCAAATTGTTGTGTGCCTTTAGTCAATTTCCAAAGTCCTAAAATGGTCGGTTTTGGCAGCTTTGTCAAGCTTTATCATTGCTTTTTTGGGGCAAAAAATGTGCTGAGTTTCTCATTCAGCCATTCCAGAAATCCCTTCAAATATTTGGCTTTTGTCTGTTCTTTTTTGACTCTTCTGAAAGAACCAAGATTAAGTGTGATTCAGAAAAGTGAGAAAAGAATGACAGAAACCCAAGAGAGAAAATGGAAAGCACCAAGCATAATCAAAGCCAAGTGAAAGTTTTGTTATATCTAATCCCAAACTTGTCACTGAAGGTAAATTGAAATTACAAATAAAGAACAAAGACTAAATTTTGGAAGCAAAAGTTCTAGGTGATTTTGGGAAAAGAGTTATTCCTTTAAAAATAATACATTTATTTTGGAGGCAAAGCTTTTTTTAATTTTTATTATTATTATTTTTTTTTAAGTAATTTCTACACGCAACGTGGGGCTCGAACTGATAGCTCTGAGATCAAGTCGCACACTCTACAGACTGAGCCAGTCAGGTGCCCCATGGGAGCCAAGGCTTTCTGATGAATCTTTATTCTATAGCTATCTATAAGTGTAGGCTAAATTCCTTAGGTTTTAGCATAGATAGAACACAACACAGAACAAGAAATGCAATCTCATTATTTTATGTTTTATGGGGTTTTTTCTTTTAGCATCTAGAGGTACTCTATGGAAATCTTGGAAAGAAAGAGTTATAAAGCGACCTGCAACAGCTCATGCTTTAAGACCAGATCAGATGATTAGCGATGAATTTGCAACAAATACAAAGGTTTCAGAAATCCAGTATATGCTACAGGAACTCATAAACAGTATGATGTTCAATAAGTTGGAAAACAATGCTATTAAATATATATCATCAACAATAATAAACCTTTCTAAAGCTTTGAGTACAGTAAATGATGAACTAAAAGTTTTTAACCTCCAGAGTGCCAATATGTATATAAGTGAGACAAGTGAAGAGGAAAAAGAGCTCTCCCTGAAGATAATGCGAGAGCTCAGTGAAAAAAATGAAATGCTTCAGCAGAAACTTCAAGATGCAGAAGAAAAATATGAACAATTTATTAGGTCCAAACGTGTTGTAGAACCCCAAGTAGGTACAGCATTACCCACATCAACCTTGAAAGTGTTGCCGGAACTTTCTTCACAATCATCCACTAGCAAAGCTGACATAGAAGACAGTGTAGATGATATTTTGGTTAAAGAATTTGAAAATATTATAGATGAGGCCCAAACAAAAGGGACCAAAGGCTTGGGGACCAAGTGGGACTCAGCTATTTCATATACAGCCCCAGTCGAAATGACTCCAGATTCAATTGACGAGCGATATCCTTTACTTGAAAAAAAACAAAAAGAGTCTTCTGGAGATATCACTGAAGATAAGATATCACTGAAGAAAGGTGATGACTATCAGAAAGATGGGACTGACCAGTATCAATCACAGAAAAAAAAGCGAACTAAAGGCCCATACATGCATGAGACCTCTGGATTAAATGTGAGTGATGATAAAGGTAAAGAAAAAGACTCAGAGACCAAACTTGATTACTATTTGGAGCTACAGTCACGGGAAAAGAAGAGAAAAGAAATAAAATCCTTTTTGGAAGACAAATCAAAGTCATCCACTGAATCAAGAAGTCAACATGTCCCTGCTGATTACCCTTCTGCTGACACAAAAAGCCCAGGGTTCAGAAGTGGAACAAGTAGCATATGGGAACAACTCAGGAAGCTTAAACCTGAGTATTCACGTGACAAAAGCCAGATTTCTTCAGAGAATAAAGAGGAATCCACCACTGAGTCAATGGACAAAGAGAGCAAAAGTGAGACAAGCAGCCCGGCAGAGCAATTCGCGTTCACCCAACTTGGCGATCCCTCTGAGAAAGTGAAAACAAAAGGAAAGAAACACCACATCTCTCCAGGAGCCACCACAAGCAAACAGAGAAAAGCTGAAGAGGACATATCAGTCTTCGCCAAGAAAGTCAAGTCTCACGGACTTGTGAAGCCAAAATCTAGGGTAACAGAAGAGACTTCAGAAGCTACCAGAGTTCTAGGAAGTCCAGACGGCAAAAGTGAAGAGAGTAACCTAGAAGAATTTCAAAAAGCCATAATGGCTTTCCTAAAAGAGAAAATTGATAACATAGGAAAGCCTTTGGATAAAAAGACTGTGCCAAAAGAGGAGCTATTATTAAAAACAGCAGAGGTTGAAAAATTAGGAATCATAAAGGCAAAAATAGAGGAATATTTCCAAAACGTGGCTGAAACTGTGACAAAAACCTTGAGGAAATACAAAGATATAAAAAGTGCAGGACAAGTTGAGGAAAAACCTATTAAACGAAAAAAAGAAGTCTCATTTATGCCCGGAGTGCATTTTCAGAAGCCCATTAGTGCAAAGTATGAAATTAGCACCTTGCTGTCACCTAAGAGCATGGACCCGCTAACTCACAATTTAATACAAGCGATCTTGACTGAAATAGAAGGGGAAAAAGACGCTCCAGTAGCCTCAACAGTAGGGAGAGACCACAAGGAAAAGGAAAAGCAAAGGCGGGAGGAACAGTTGCAAGAAGGTCAAGAAAAAATATTTGGTAAGGGTCTCAAACACCAGTTGCAAGAAGGGAGTTTCTGGAAGAAGAGCTATGAGATGACAAATAAAAAATTGCAGGAGGAAGAGTCATGGCTCCAGACAAAGGAAGGAAAGCAAGGACAACAGAAGCAGAAACAGTGGCAGGAAAAGGAAATGTGGAAGGAACAGCAGAAACAGAGGATGCAAAAGCAAACTGAGCAAGATGAGGAACAAATGCAAAGTGAAGAGGAAGAAGATTACCAGAAGCCAAAACAGCAGCAGCTGGAAGCATGGAATAAAAAAATGGAAAAACAAGGGGTGCCCTTGGAGAAGGAGAAGGGACAGCAGAAGAGGCATGTTCAGAAGGAAGTGAGACATCAGGAGCTGGAAATAAATTGGGAGAAAGAGCAGAAGCAGAAGCCAAGGAGAAATGTAGAGGACCATGAAAGGCAGAGGCAGAAAAAACCAAAGGATCAGATGAAGATTAATGAGAAAAACTCCGAAGAACAAGAGATGTTCAGCCAAACTTCAATGACAAGGTCTCCCTGGGGGAAGAGCATACCAAAAGTAGCATCCCAGTTACGCCAAAGAAAAGAGTTCCATGGGCATCCTAAGGCATTACACATTCTTGCTGATGGAAAGCACGCTATACCATTCACTCCTCCTTCCTCCACACAATCGCCCTCACCCGAGGCCTTTCCAGTTTCTGGACAGTCTCCCACAAAGTTCCTCACTCTAACTCCTCAACAGGCCCAGGCACTGGGGATCAGTGTCACCACTGAGGAGGCCCGGGCACTGGGGATCACTCTCACCCCTGAGCAGGCACAGGGGATCACTCTCACCCCTCAGCAGGCCCAGGCACAGGGGATCACTCTCACCCCTCAGCAGGCCCAGGCCCTGGGGATCACTCTCACCCCTCAGCAGGCCCAGGCCCTGGGGATCACTCTCACCCCTCAGCAGGCCCAGGCCCTGGGGATCACTCTCACCCCTGAGCAGGCCCAGGCCCTGGGGATCACTCTCACCCCTCAGCAGGCCCAGGCACTGGGGATCACTCTCACTCCTCAGCAGGCCCAGGCCCTGGGGATCACTCTCACCCCTCAGCAGGCCCAGGCACAGGGGATCACTCTCACTCCAGAGCAGGCCCAGGCCCTGGGGATCACTCTCACCCCTGAGCAGGCCCAGGCCCTGGGGATCACTCTCACCCCTGAGCAGGCCCAGGCACAGGGGATCACTCTCACCGCTGAGCAGGCCCAGGAACTGGGGATCACTCTCACCCCTGAGCAGGCCCAGGAACTGGGGATCACTCTCACCCCTGAGCAGGCCCAGGCACTGGGGATCATTCTCACCCCTGAGCAGGCCCAGGCCCTGGGGATCGCTCTCACCCCTGAGCAGGCCCAGGCACTGGGGATCGCTCTCACCCCTCAGCAGGCCCAGGCACTGGGGATCGCTCTCACCCCTGAGCAGGCTCAGGCACAGGGGATCACTCTCACCCCTGAGCAGGCCCAGGCCCTGGGGATCACTCTCACCCCTCAGCAGGCCCAGGCCCTGGGGATCACTCTCACCCCTCAGCAGGCCCAGGCACTGGGGATCACTCTCACCCCTGAGCAGGCTCAGGCACAGGGGATCACTCTCACCCCTGAGCAGGCCCAGGCCCTGGGGATCACTCTCACCCCTGAGCAGGCCCAGGCACAGGGGATCACTCTCACCCCTCAGCAGGCCCAGGCACTGGGGATCACTCTCACCCCTGAGCAGGCCCAGGCACAGGGGATCACTCTCACCCCTCAGCAGGCCCAGGCACAGGGGATCACTCTCACCCCTCAGCAGGCCCAGGCACTGGGGATCACTCTCACCCCTGAGCAGGCCCAGGCCCTGGGGATCACTCTCACCCCTGAGGAGGCCCAGGCCCTGGGGATCACTCTCACCCCTGAGCAGGCCCAGGCCCTGGGGATCACTCTCACCCCTCAGCAGGCCCAGGCACAGGGGATCACTCTCACCCCTCAGCAGGCCCAGGCCCTGGGGATCACTCTCACCCCTCGGCAGGCCCAGGCACAGGGGATCACTCTCACCCCTCGGCAGGCCCAGGCACTGGGGATCACTCTCACCCCTGAGCAGGCTCAGGCACAGGGGATCACTCTCACCCCTCAGCAGGCCCAGGCACAGGGGATCACTCTCACCCCTGAGCAGGCCCAGGCCCTGGGGATCACTCTCACCCCTGAGCAGGCCCAGGCCCTGGGGATCACTCTCACCCCTCAGCAGGCCCAGGCCCTGGGGATCACTCTCACCCCTCAGCAGGCCCAGGCACAGGGGATCACTCTCACCCCTCAGCAGGCCCAGGCCCTGGGGATCACTCTCACCCCTGAGCAGGCCCAGGCACAGGGGATCACTCTCACCCCTCAGCAGGCCCAGGCACTGGGGATCACTCTCACCCCTGAGCAGGCTCAGGCACAGGGGATCACTCTCACCCCTCAGCAGGCCCAGGCACAGGGGATCACTCTCACCCCTCAGCAGGCCCAGGCCCTGGGGATCACTCTCACCCCTGAGCAGGCCCAGGCCCTGGGGATCACTCTCACCCCTGAGGAGGCCCAGGCCCTGGGGATCACTCTCACCCCTGAGGAGGCCCAGGCCCTGGGGATCACTCTCACCCCTGAGCAGGCCCAGGCACAGGGGATCACTCTCACCCCTCAGCAGGCCCAGGCCCTGGGGATCACTCTCACCCCTCAGCAGGCCCAGGCCCTGGGGATCACTCTCACCCCTGGGCAGGCCCAGGCCCTGGGGATCACTCTTACCCCTCGGCAGGCCCAGGCACTGGGGATCACTCTCACCCCTCAGCAGGCCCAGGCACTGGGGCTCACTCTCACTCCTCAGCAGATCCAGGCACATGGCATCACTCTTACCCCTGAGCAGTTCAAAGCATTGGTAGTCACCCTCACCCCCGAGAAATGCCAGAGCTTGGGTTTTGCACTCACCCCTGGGAAAGTTCAGGCAAGGGGTTCTCCTCTCACTGGAGCACAGGCCTGGGAACTGGGCATCCCTATTACTCCAGAAAGTGCCTTGTTGTCAGCTGTCACTCTTACACCTGAACAGACCCAAGCTTTAGGTGCCCCTCTCTCCTCAGAACAGGCTCAAGCATTAGGCATTTCTTTCTCTCCAGAACACTTCTGGAAATTTGGGGTCCCTCTCACCTCAGATAAATTCCAAGAGTTTCCCTTTGAGCAAGTGCAAACTTTGGGAGCCCCCTTCATCCCAGGACAATCCCATCCCATGGGTATTACTCTCATGTCTGAGGAGGACCAACAATCAAGTGAACAGCCCTCACCACTTGGGGCCCACCCTCCTTTAGAACAAACCCTGAAAGTTGGGATCATTCCTGTTACTGATAAGTTCATTACACCAGGTGCTCCTCACATTTCTAAGCAGTTCCCCAAATTGGCTCCTTCCAGTCTTAGATCATTTCAAAGATTGGCTCCTATTGCTGAGAAGTCCTCTGTATTTGAGTTCTCTTCTACTCCTTTGCAGATATCAGGGTCTCCTCTTTCCCAAGCCCCTGGGAAATTGCTAGGAATGAGAATTCCTTCTGACCCTGGGAAGCTCCTGGTACCACAGACTTTTCCCTCTTCTAAACAGTCCCTGATTTCTGAAGGTCAATCCACCTCTGTTCGGTTTGCAGCACCAGAGGTACCTCTGGCCCCTGGGAAGCTTGCACTGGAGACCCTTCTTCATGCTAGAAAGTTCTTGAGAGACTCTTGGACTCCTCAGCTACCTCTGATATCAGAGGACCCTCTTGCCCCCAGGCAGCCCTTTATATCTGGAGTCCCACTCTCCTCTGCACAAATTCCCAGTCTCTTGGCTCCTCTTTCCCCTAGGGAGCCCTTAGTTCCTGGGACCTCTTCCATCCTGGAACCTAGACCCTTAACACTCTCTGAGAAGCCCCAGGCATTCCAGCCCCCTGCCACCTATAAGCAATCTCTCTATCTACAAGTCCCTTCTCCTCTTGGGCAGGATCAAGCTTCCCCACTATGGATCCCTCCCATCCCTGGGCATCCTCCAACACTATGGACCTCCCCAACCCCTGGAAAACCCCAGAAAGATATGTCCTCTTCTGTATCTAAGAAAAGTAAGGAAAGATTAGCAATCATTTCTTCTCTGAAATCTAAATCAGTCCCTTTTACTGCTAAGAACTTCCAAATATCAGAGGTCTCTGACACTTCTGAAGAAATCCAGACACTCCATGATACTATTGCCATGGAACAATTTCAGTCCTATCTCACCGATTACAGGACACCAGTATCACAAGGCCCTTACATTGGTGGGAGGGCCCTTCCCCCTCTCACGAAGCCTCTTACTACTAAACTACCCAAAACATCACAGATCTCATCTTCTGAATGGGACCGGAAAACCCAGTTCCCCCCTATAGACAAGTCCTGGATACTGACTTCAGATTCAGTTACCAAGAAACCCAAGAGGATGGTGCCCCCTTCCTCTCCCCAAGAGCTCAAAGAGCAGGGGTATTTTGTTGATGTGGAAGCTCAGAGAAAGAACCTGATACTCTTAAATCAAGCCACAGAATCTTCTGGACTCCCTTCACAGCTACACACAACAGCTAGGAATCTCATAATTGAGACCCTTCATACGGACACAGTTCGGCTGGGTTACCTATTCCGCAAGTACATTGCTTACAGGCTGATCCAGCGTGCAAGGTAGATGCAAATATTGAATGTCCAGTTTTCTGGTTTAGTCCTGATTTCAAATATCTTCCTTTCATTGTCCTATAAGTATATATGTGTCTGTCATACTAGATGTTCTAGAATATTATCTTATAGAAGGTCTGTGGGATGAAGCCTATTTAAGATACCAAAAGGAGATATAATCTTTTGGAAATAAAAAATGTCATATAACATGATCTATTTCATCGATTTATATCTCTAGTAGAGATGCTAAGATACATTTTGTGGATCATGGATGATCTCCAAAATATCCACTTTAAAAGCTTGCTTCCAATTATCCTAAACTTCTAAGTATTTTAAATTTCTTTCATCTTCTTGGGTTCATCAAAAGAGGTATGATTCTTAAAATGGGAGATGGCAGGTTATATACAAGGTGTTGCCATGGCGACTTTGCTGCTGAAGTGACATGGAGGAAATAGATCCTGGTCTTGATTTTTAAAAATTGCAGAAATAGGGAAAGTGACAATTGTGCTGCTACCTTAGCATTTATGTTTGAGGTTGCCACCGTATTATTATTGTGGATATCTTTTACCTAAAATTATAAGATGCCAAACTAAAACTATACTAGAAAAGGTTATCATGAATATTATTCATTATTATTTATATACCATTAATTATAGGAACAACTTATACCATTTATTCAACAAATATTTATTGAATGTGGCAAGTATTGTATTAGGGTCTAGGGATACAGCAGTGAGTAAAACAGGCAAAGTTACCCTGTTCTCATGAAATGTACATTTTTGAGGACTGAATTAATGTGGGAACTAAGGATTAGAACAAGGTACAAAAACAGACTTATTCAAGACAAAATCAGAACATGTATTTATTTATTATTCATTCTTTCAAAATTTTATTTAAATTCAAGTTAGTTCACATATAGTGTAGTATTAGTTTCAGGGGCAGAATTTAGTCATTCATCAGTTGCATACAGTACCCAGTGCTCATTACATCATGTGCTCTCCTTAATGCCCAGTGCTCATTACATCATGTGCTCTCCTTAATGCCCATCACCCGGTTACCCCATCCCCCCACCCACCTCCCCTCAGTTTGTTCCCTATGTTTAAGTGTCTCTTATGGTTTGCCTCTCTCTCTCTGTATCTAATTTTTCCTTCCCTTGCCCTACGTTCATCTGTTTTGTTTCTTATGTTCCACATTTAAGTGAAATCATATGGTATTTGTCTTTCTCCGACTGACTTATTTTGCTTAGCATACTCCATCCACATCATTGCAAATGGCAAGATTTAATTCTTTTTGATGGCTGGGTAATATCCCATTACACATGCGCACGTGCACGCACACACACACACACACACACACACACACACACACCCCACATCTTCTTTATCCATTCATCAGTTGATGGACATTTGGGCTCTTTCCATAATTTGGCTATTGTGATAATGCTGCAATAAAAATGGTGCATGTGCCCCTTTGAATCACTTTTTTTTTTTTTAATCCTTTGGGTAAGTGCCTAGTAGTGCAATTGCTGGGTTGTAGGGTAGTACTATTTTTAACTTTTTGAGGAACATCTATACTGTTTTCCAGAGTGGCTGCACCAGTTTGCATTCCCACCAACAGTGCATGAGGGTTCCCTATTCTCCGCATCCTTGCCAACATCTATTGTTTCCTGAATTGTTAATTTTAGCCATTCTGGCAGGTGTGAGGTGATATCTCACTGTAGTTTTGATTTGTATTTCCCTGATGATGAGTGACATTTAGCATCTTGTCATGTATCTGTTAGCCATTTGGATGTCTTCTTTGGAAAAATGTCTATTCATGTCTTCTGCCCATTTATTTTTTAAGATTTTGTTTATTTATTTGACAGAGAGAGAGGCAGCAAGAGAGGGAACACAAGTAGGGGGAGTGGGAGAGGGAGAAGCAGGCTTCCCGCTGAGCAGGGAGCCCAGATATGGGCTTAATCCCAAAACGCTGAGATCATGACCTGAGCCAAAGGCAGATGCTTAACGACTGAGCCACCCAGGTGCCCCTCCGCCCATTTTTTAATGGGATTTTTTTGTTTTGGGGCTTTATTTTTTTAAGTGGGCTCCATGCCCAACACAGGGCTTGAACTCACAGTCCTGAGAGTGAAAGTCACATGCTCTACCAACGAGCCAGCTAGGCACCCCAGGTTCATAATTTTTAATAATATTTTGTACTTTATTTAAAAAGGCCCTCTCCACTCTGAGAAATATACAAAATTCTTTCTAGGTTCTTTTTGATACTTTTATGGTTGGTTATTATCTTTTTTGTTTTACATTTAAGTCTCTGATTCGCAACTTTCTGTTGAGAAATATGATGTGACTTTTTTCCACATGGCTACCCAGTTGCCACATCACTACTTACAAAATAATCTACCTTTTCCCTACGGATTTGAATGTATCATCATAGATTCTTGTATCATTTAGGTCCATATATACACTTTCCATTATTTTTTGTTGATTGCATAGAGATGAGTCACTTCTATTTTTTATTATTCATTGTAGTTTTACTGTTATGATGACGAATCTTTGGATTGTCATTAGTGCTGTTTGCCAGGACTTTTTCAATGAAATTTAAGCAGAATTGATATATGTCATTTCTGGGCTGAGCTTGTCATTGTTAGTTTGAGACCCTCCAGAGTCTCCTTTTCCTCTGACATAACCCACATTGTTCAAGGTGATGGCTGTTCAGATAGCCTGTGTCCTTGAGAGTATACAATGAAGCTCACTCCCTGACGAACCATGGTGGAGTCGTAGTATGAGCAACAGATTTTGTTGTTAGCCACGGAGATTTACATTGTTCTTTCTGAGAAAGTTGCACTTTCACTAGAATTTGCATTTTCAATAAGCACCACCAACACCACCCCCATCACCCCTGCCCAGATGATTCAGTCCAGGTGATCAGGGTCCACATTTTGAGAAATACTGGTATTGTAGAAATAGAGAAGATTTGGATTTGCTTCCCAAATCTGATATTTATTAATTGTATAACTTCAGAAAACTACTTAACATTGTTCAGATTCCTTTTCCTCTCCTGTAGAACAGAGATGGCAAAACACTATCTGTTCAGAAGGCTCAAATGTGGTGGTATACATTATAGTAGAAAGAGAGTATATTTTTATGACTGTTCCTCGAGATCCTATGTAACATCTTCCTATGAAGCCTTCTTTATTCCTCTTGTCAGTATGAATTATGCTCTCTTTTTTGCTCCAACAGCATGTTTGTATTTCTATTTAGCATTTATTTCATTCTCTTTGACACAGTTAATTTATTAGTCTCCTATTCTGGCTTGTAAGTGCTTTGAAGGCAAGGACAATGCCTTTTTCACAATTGTATTAAGTACTTTCTATATGTCTTATACATATCAATACCAAAATTCTAATATTAAAATAATATATTAAACACATCTATATTAATAAACAGATTAAAATATGAAACTATTAAAATAATATTAAATATTAAAATAAGCAACACTATTGTAACACTAAAAAACTCTAAAGTGAATGAAAACTTGGCAGCCATATAGATTTTTGAAAGTTTGGTCATATAAAAAACTAGATTAAGGTCTCATTAAGCAAGTCTCCCACCCCTATCACATCCCACTCAACTTACTAAGTATGTAACTGAAAGTAACTAGGCCCAGGTTTGCTGAGTTAGGGTCAGTCATTATATCAATCTCATTCTTGTTTTTTTCAAGAAACAATATAATCAGACGATTACAAGCCATCCAAAACACTGGGAAAGGTTATGAGACCCAGAACCTCTTCATAATGCTAAGCAGAATTGATGACTACCAGAAAAAGATGATGCAGGTCTGGACCAACAAGCAGAAGTCTTTAGAGCAGAAACGGAATCAGTGCCTGAGGAAAATGATGCTCTTATTTAGCCAGGTAACTTGTTTCCTATTACCCCTCCGCAGTGTGTTGTAAGAAAAATGAAAGTGGTAAGCTTGGAAAATAACATTTCCCTGGAGATACCATGTATATTAGTCTCCTAGGGCCACTGTAACAAATTACCACAAACCTGATGGCTTAAGACAACACAAATATATTCTCTTACAGTTCTGGAGGCCAGTTCATGAAATCAAGGTGTTGGCAGGGTTGGTTCCTTCTGGAAGCTCTGAAGGAGAAATTTGTTCCATGCCTCTCTCCTGGACTCTGGCAGCTGCTGACAATCCTTAGCATTCCTTGGCTTGTAGCTGTATAACACCAACCTTTGCCTCTGTCCTTCCCCAGGCCTTCCTCCCAGTGTGTCTTATGTCTTCTCTTCTGTCTCTTATAAAGCCATGTGTCATTGGATAGAGGACCCACCTGGTTAATCCAGGATGATCTTATCTTGAGATCCTTAATTACATCTGTAAAGACGCTTTTTCCAAATAATGTCACATTCATAGATTCTGGGAAACATATCTTTTGAGGAGTTCACCATTCAAGCCAGTACAACAGGACCTCAGTGAAAACTCCTAACTTGACAACAGGGATACTGGCTGGACTCTCTAGATGGGAAAAGATTAGAATAGGGGAGACTTCCATAAATGCTCAACTCCTTCCTAGTCAACCCACTTCTACCAGCCTCTAGATATGAAACCTCTTGAAGTCACCACTCTCCAACTGATTCATGATGGTTACTTCTCTCCTCAAAACTATCAGAAAGTGGGGTACCTGGCTGGCTCAGTCAGTGGAGGATGTGACTCTTGATCTCAGGGTTGTGGGTTCAAGCCCCCCATTGGATGTGGAGATTACTCAGAAATAAAATCTTTAAAAAAAGGAGATAAGAGTTTATTTAACTTGCTTACATAGCACCAGGCACAGAAGATCCTGTTAAACTCTGACATTCACTAATTATGTCCCAGAGCTCATCTGAGATAACCATTAATATGCTTTGGGAGTGATAATGACCTTGCAAAAAGTTATAAAGCTGAGATTAGAGTTCTTTGCTCTGGGATTACATGCTTACATTATATGCTCTAGCATGGAATTCTAGAACATTCTTAGTGTTCTAGGAATATTTTATATCTATATATCCTTTTCTTCCACTAAATTAATTTATAAAATTACTTAGTGCTTTAGAAGGTACAAAGAGATTTTTTTATCAGAGCTGATCCAAATCAGACATATTCTAAATTTTCCAGAACAGTTATATTTCAAATATTAAAGCTCTTTGACCAAAAAAAAAATGATATATGGCCAATGTAGGTGGAATAAGGCAAGCTGAGTTGGCAGTGTCATGACCTGTCTAACAGGATGAATAAGGCTCTGGGGCCAGGGGATCAACAATCTAGATGACGAAGTGGTTATCAAGGCATAAGAGGGGAGAGGAAAAAGCAAAAGGGAGAAGAGCGTAGAAATGAATAAATACCTTACACTGGTCAAGAGGTTGGTTCTCCTACCAGATTGTCTGGGTTCAAATCAGCTCACCACATATTAGCTAAGAGAACCTGGGCAAGGTCTAAATTTTCTGAGCTTCAGTATCCAAATATAAGATGAGGATAATAACAGCACCCACCTCATAAGATTTTGTAAATAACAAATGAACTAATATGTAAAAAGCATGTAACATTCAGCATGTATTCAGTAAGTGTCAGCAATCATTAGATTTGCACAATGCTTCATAATTTATGAGGTGCTTCCATAGATACTATCTTATACAACACTCACAGCAACCTTGTGTTATTATCCTTGTTTTAGAAATGAGAAGAAAGGTGCAGATAAAATTAGCAACTAACCCAAAGTCACACAGCTAGGAAATGAGAGGACTAGGACTACAGCTTATGCAGGACCAAGGGGGTTTTCTGTTTGTTTGTGGTTTTTTTTGTTTGTTTGTTTGTTTTTTAAGAGATTTATTTATTTGAGAGAGAGAGAGCAAGCAAGCAGGAGAGCGTGAGGGAGAGGGTCAGAGGGAGAGGGTGTCTTAAGCAGACTCCACGCTGAGTGCGGAGCCCCACTTGGGGGTCGATCCCACAACCCTGAGATCATGACCTGAGCCAAAACCAAGAGTCAGATGCTTAACCGACTGTGCCACCGAGGCTCCCCAGGGCCAACGTTTTTATATAACATCGTGGCACCTCTGAAATTGGGTGTTGGAGGTGGAGGTGTGATTGGAGGAAGAGAGAGAGGTTGGAGAAAAAGGATTTGCTAGTCCATGGAAAAGAAAGAGTGATAGTTTAGCTAGGGCCAGCTCAGATCTTCCTAAAGAGTCTGACCCTTTTTTCCCATGGTTTCCTTTTCTGATTTATTTATTTTTAGCTTCAAGGGATGTATAAATTGAATCTTAGTCAACCTATCCCTTTGATCATCGACAAAAAGCAGATACCTGCCTCTACCAAATTTGTTCAACAACCATTCCTAGAGCTGCTAATAGAAGAAGACAGAAAGTCTGACACATTCAAGAAATTTCGGTATGTACTTGAAAAAGACTGACATTAAACCTTCTTTGGATGATATGTGGGACCTAATACTTTTTTTTTCCTGCCCAAGAGTTTCCCCTTCCCCACAATTAGGATATGGTGCAGTAGAGAGTTTAAGGTAGTATTGATTTCCTTAGCCAATTTAACAAGAAGCTTATTTACATATATTTCTACTTAAATATTTAACATCTAATTTTGAGTTCCTTTTAAAAAATGGTTCTGGTCTGCTTCTTGTCTGCTCTTTTCCAGGAATGATGAAAGTCCAGTTTTCCCTTTAGAGGCTCCCCTTTGTAACAATCCCAAGATAGGGGCTCTCTTGTTCCTACAGGTGACATGACAATTATGGTCCTGGAGGGAGATAAGCTGATGACATCCCTTCCTTATAATGTGTCTTGGGTGCCTCATTTCACATGCATGGACTTACCCCAAAGATTCAGCTAGGTGTCTATTTTTCCATGTCATTAATTGTGAATGCTAAAGGCTTTAAATAAATTGTTGGACCAGGCAGAACTTTTTTAATAAAGTGTTAGAATTCTTTTTCCCATACTTTTGAACTTATATCTAAATGAATCATAATTAGTGTCAAAAGATTTTTCCAGATGAAAGATTAATTTCATTAATCATATGAGGACATACATTTATAGATTTGTGGAACATTTGTTAATATGTGATGTTCTATTTGAATTTGAACTGTTTTACTTTTGCTCGCTTAATATATTAGTTCAACTTCAAAAAAATTTTTAAAATTTGAAAAATTAAAAAATAAAGCTGGCCTTGTAAAAAAAAAAAAAAGGAAAAGAAAAAGGAACTGATTTTCCTTACCATGAAACAAATTATTTTAACAGAATGAAGAAACTTAGAAACATTATTTTTCTCCCCCTTTTTTTTTTTTAAGAAAGTAGGAGCTTTGGGAAGGAAGAGGAAAAGAACATTGCTGGGGAAAAAAACAGTTTGGATATGGTCTATATACTCCACGAAGCTAAGAAGATAGTTTTAAAATAGATTACTAGGTGAAGTAATGAAAATGCAGCTTTCAGGGAAGAAAAAAAGCTATTTCAGCAAATTCTGCTATTTTAATCCATCACTCAGTCAACGTGGGCATAGCTAAGGTTCTTCTGTGCCAGAGAGGACATTATAGGACAAGATGGTAGGGAAGAGAGAAGGGGAAAATAAGATTCATATATTTTAATTGGATATGGAGTTCAGGAGAGTTTGGCGCTTTCAATTAGTGTGTCTGATTCTCTAGACAAGGAGACCAAATGGGAGCTATCTGGAATACTGATCTGTCAACTTCAAGCTACCCAATAACAGAGAAGACAGCAATACATTCGCCCTGGGCCCAGCTGGGTGGATACCCAGATATTCCTATGCTACTCCAGTTAGATGTTCAGTCTACCTTCAGAAAATCTCTTGCATCCATTAAATCACAGTAAGTTAAGGGATGGGAACACTTTGGTATTCGGGCCTTTGGTCATACCTTCCGTTTCCCTAACTTGACCTTATCTTATAGTACCAGGGAGTGACCAAAAGCAGGTGCTTGGTGTGAAGTTAGACATTACTTTTTCCAGAATGCCATATAAATAGAAGTATACAATATGTAACCTTCTGAATCTGGCTTTTTTCACTTAGTGTAACTCCTATGAGATTCATCCATATATTATATGTATCACTAATTCATTCCTTTTAATTTACTGACTGGTATTGTTCCATTGTATGGCTGTACCACATATTTTTATCCATTCACCAAGTAAAAGACATTTGAGTTGTTTTCAGGTTTGGGCAATTATAAATAAAACTGCTATAAAAATTCATAAACAGGTTTTTTAAAAAAGATTTTATTTATTTACTTGAGAGAGAGAGCAAGCGAGGGAGAGGGCACAAGCAGGGGGAGCAGCAGGCACAGGGAGAGGGAGATGCAGACTCCCTGCTGAGCAGGGAGCCCAATGTGGGGCTTGATCCCAGGACCCTGAGATCATGACCTGAGCCAAAGGCAGATGCTTACCCAACTGAGCCACCCCGGCGCCCTACAAACAGGTTTTGGGGTGAATGTAAATTTTCACTTGTCTTAGATAAACACCCAGGAGTGAGACTGATGGGATAGATAAGTGCTACGTTTAACTTTTGTAAGAAATTGCCAAGCTATTTTCCGAAGTGATGTTTCATCTCTACATTTATTAAGCAGGGCTAGTTCTTGTCCTGCCTCTGGATGAAAACCTAGGTGGTTCTGTGACATTTCTGGTAACTTCTCAGTAATATGTTTATCTGGTTAGTAAAATGTCCAGAACAATGTTTAAGTAAACCTTTGTTTTGTTTTAAAGTTGAGGCTTCTCTCTTCCAGCTAAGACTATTACAACCTATAGTCAGAAGGAGGATATGAACAGCTTATTTTTTCTGGCCTACTGCTTCTGTTCCTACTTTTTTAGCTTGCTACTATGGGACCCTTTAGGGATTAGAGCTCTGAAGAAGAGAGAGAGGAAATGGAAAGTTCTTATTGACTATTACTGTTGTGTTTTCTAACATCAGTGCTTCCTGGATGTGGCAGATTTCTAAAGCTAACTCTTTCATGAGGTACTTTGGTCAGTTCCTTGGAGATCGCCATCACTGGAGATCTCTTATCTGCAGATTTCTTGATCTTGTCAAATATATTTCTATTCTGGGGCATCTGGGTGGCTCAGTCAGTTAAGCATGCGACTTTTGATTTCAGCTCAGGTCATGATCTGAGTTGTGAGATCAAGCCCCGCGTCAGGCTCCATGCTCAGTGCAGACTCTGCTTGAGATTCTCTCTCCCTTCCCTCTGCTCCTCCCCCCAGTTGCACTCTCTCTCTAAAATAAATAAATAAATAAATAAATAAATAAATAAATAAATAAATAAATAAATATTGCTATATATATTTCTATTCCAGCCGGTTGTTGACATTTGTGATACCTCCAGCTTTTCTCTGCTGAGATGTGTTTGCATATTGATGCAGTCCTCCTGGACAGAATCCATGACAACCCTATGCCATCTTTCTTGGGTAGATGTATATATATGGCCCACATCTAGTCTACAGAAAATAGTGGAGCTTACTTTGTCCAGGTAAACTCTGAGGTCGAAGGCTTATCCCAATGCAGTAGCAGCCTCTTCTTTGCTTCTACTATTAGTGCAACTAGCCAACCAATCACTGCCTTAGCCTTTTTTCAGGGACTGAATCAGGCCCCATTCTATGGGCCTCCAAAATGTGGGGGCCTGTGGTAAGTTCTTAGAGTGGAGAAAGGGTAGGAATGCTCTCAAATTCTCTTCTCCTTGACCATTTCATACTCTGAGAGTGAGTTAGATGATTAAGAGTCAATGAGTTTGTAAATCCCAGTTTGGGACTCCTCTTTGAAATCCGGTATCTATTGTTAGGGTTTCCAAATTTAGCAAATAAAAACATAGGACACCCAGGTAAACCTGAATTGCAGATAAACAAAAATGTTAGGGATGCCCGGGTGGCTCAGTCGGTTAAGCATCAAACTTCAGCTCAGGTCATGATTTCAGGGTCCTGGGATCAAGCCCCATGTTGGGGTCCCCACTTGGGCAGGGAGTCTGCTTGTCCCTCTGCCCCTCCCCCAACTCATGCAAGTACACTTGCATTCTCTCTCTTTCTCACTCAAAAAAATAAACGAAATACTTTTTAAAAATACACAAGTGATTTAGTATAAGTATGGTCCATGCAATTTTATACTTACACTGAAAAATTATTTGTTGTTTATCTAACATTCAAATTTAACCAGTCATCCTGTATTTAATCTGGAAACCTTTCCATTGTGCTTTGTCAAAACTTCTGTTTTCATGTGCTACTACATACAAAATATGTATTAGGAGTTTCTAACTTGCACAGTTAGACGCCTGAAAACTTTCAGAGTAGGAGATGGTAAAAACAGTGAAAAAAACTAAGACATTATAGGGAACAGGAGAACTGAAGTCTTGGATTTTTGCTATTTTTTCACTAAAATAGAAACAGAGAAAATATACAGTTTAAAGACATCTTAAATTAGTAATAATAGGCACTATATGATCAATTACTATCTGCCATCCTCCCCTTTTTTTCCTCACTAGAATCTCTTCAAGGTCTTCCTCCCTCAAAAAGGATTATATTTGTTTTACTTTGTGGAAGTTAAAGTACAAACTAAGAGGCTTTCTTTCCCTCTGGGTTTAGTTAGTTCTACCATCCTTTAGATCTCAGTTTAAACAATTATTCTTTCTGAGCTGTCTTCTCTAATTCCTCCTATGTGCTCCCACAGTATCTTGTAATTAACAGTATCCTAGCACTTACCATTCTATATTGTGATTGCCTCATTACTTACCTCCCCTGATTTTACACAATATGTTTTGGAGAGATTAGTTGTGTTGAACTGACTCTACTTTTGCTCTGCCTGCTTTCCTTCCAAAAATATTTACTGACTACTTACTATTTACCAGATACTATAACTAGGCACTGAGATACAATGTGTGAAAAGGGTTTAGGAGATCATAGATGCCAGGCAGAAGGAAAAAATATATGTAAATATCCAGGGCCAATAGCACATTGCTTCATTTGCTTTATCTCCTAAAACAAAAACAAAAACAGGGGTGCCTGGGTGGCTCAGCCGTTAAGCATCTGCCTTCGGCTCAGGTCATGATCCCAGGGTCGTGGGATCAAGCTCTGCATCGGGTTCCCTGCTTGGCAGGAAGCCTGCTTCTCCCTCTTCCACTCCCCCTGCTTGTGTTCCCTCTCTCACTGTCTCTCTCTCTGTCAAATAAATAAATAAAATCTTTAAAATAAATAAATAAACTCTCAGACTTGTCCATACTGAACCTCCCACAATTCATCAATTAAAGTGTAAGTTTTCAGGGAGCTTGGGTGGCTCAGTTGGTTAAGCATCTGCCTTCAGCTCAGGTCATGATCCCAGAGTCCTGGGATCGAGCCCCCCCATTGGGCTCCCTGTTCAGCGCGGAGCCTCTTTCTCCCTCCCCCTCTCCCCCCTGCTTGTGCTCTCTCTCAAATAAATAAATAAAATAAAATAAAATAAAAAGTGTTAAGTTTTCTACCACACAGATTCCTTCAGAAGTGTCTGCTCATGGGTTTCTGCTCCAGTAAGTTGTGATTCTCTGTATTGCTGTCTCTCCAATTTGGGGGGCATTGGTTTGTCCTGTGGCCTCACTTCTCTGAAGGATCTAAGAAGAATTGCTAGCTTTCAGTTTGTTCAACTTTTTACATGTTGTTAGGATGGAGTAGGAATTTCTTGCATATATTTTCAAAAGATTTCTGTGCACTTGCTTTTGAGTTACAAAAATGGGCTCCTATGAACATGTTTTTTAACTTGCTTAAGTGTTTCACTTGACAGTACATCTTTAAAATTTTTCTATAGTAATATAGACTTACATCATCATTTTTATTGATTGCATAATATTCATTGTATAGTTCTATCACAGTTTATTGAACTGTCCTACTGATAGAAGTTTCCTATTTTTCAACATTACAAACAATGCTGCAGCAAATATCCTTGCATAAGTTTGTATACTTATATGGTGATTTCCCCATGAAAATTCCATTAAAATAATATTCATTTTTTTCCAATTACAAAAGCAAGGTACATTCATCATAGAAAATTTTAAAAATACAGATAAGTCCATGCCCAGAAATAACCATTGTCAATATTTGGTCATGTTCTAACGTTAGGTATAAGAAGACTGTCTAATAAGTAATAAGCTATTGCCAAACCCTGCTCTTCCTGGGAGGCATTCTGCCTTGCTAAGGTGACTTTTATAAATAGAGATTACATATCAATTTTACTAGTTTAACTTTGTGAGTTCTGAAGGCACTCTTATTTTCCCTATTAATCATTTATATTCCTACAAATGCATTTAAAGGCAATTTGTAATAAGATTAATTTTCTTGTCTTGTTTCCAGGCTTAAGAAGATTCCCAAGTGACTGTAAAATTAAACACAAGCATGTTGAAGGTAAATTCCAGTGTTGCAGTAAAATTTCTATTTTGCTCTTTCATGTATATGCATTGCTTTGCCTATTCTTTTTTTTTTAAAGATTTTTATTTATTTATTTATTTATTTGAGAGAGAGAGAGAGCATGAGCGGGAAGAGAGGCAGAGGGGAAGGAAGACTCCCCACTGAGCAGGGAGCCCGATGCAGTGCTCTATCCCAGGACCCCAAGACCATGACCCCAGCCAAAGTCAGAAGCCAGACGCTTAACCAACTGAGTCACCCAAGCACCCCCACTGCTTTGCCTATTCTGTGCTTTTACATTCTGCCTATTGTTCTTTAGGTTAAACATCTTCATTTCCAGACTATTAATATGACCACTCAAGAAAGAATATCCTTCGCTTTAGATTACTAGAAACACAAAACTTCAACAAACACTGTGGTAGGCTGTCATAAAAGGTACATAATATGGCCACTGACATGATGGCAAGGTGGCACAGTCTACATCCCAGAACCTAAACCCAAAGATGCCTCAGAAATAAGAAATGAATGGATATTTTAAAAAGACAGAGAGAAAGAAAACCAGTAGAAACCCCTGGAGGGTCAGAAAGTGATTATGATTTGGTAAAGAAGGGAAATAGTAGCCCTGTACAGAGGAAAGCCAGGCCCCCAATCATGGGGAGTGAATTTGCAGAGAAATTTTGAGCTGGGCTCTTTTCTACCCCCAACATTGCCCAGACTCAGATCACTGCCTTCCTTATCAGCCCTGCCACAATACTGGAAAGCAGATTCATAGGGGACACTATTGGGATGTAGCGTAAAACAAGCACAGTAAATGCCTGACTTAGCCAATAAGCATCAAAGGGATTCCTCCTATCTCCCCCAAACCATAGACCTTCTTTTCATCCAGAGGACTAGACGATAAAGTCTTAGAAAAGAAAAGGCTAGAGTAAGATACAGAGAAGTTCGCTAAAGGGCAAAGCCTCCTGATGAGAATGAGGATATTCAAAGCCAGAACCCTGCTCACCAGGGGTGGCACAAGCTAAGGCTTAGGTTTTAATTCCTCTCACCCCTCTCTCCATCCATTACCTACCAAGATGACTGATAATTGATACCCATGAGGGAAAATGACCTCGCAGGGAAAATTAACTAGAAAATTAGAAAGGCAATAAACTAAATAACCTACTCTAGATGACAAGAATTAACAGAATACATGCCAAATAAATGTCCCTAAAGAGGATACTGATAATGAAGCAGAAACAATAATAAAGAAACAAGTAGGATTACTGAATATTCAAAACACAGTTGTAATAAACTCATTAGATGACATAAACAGCAAAATGGACATAGCCCAAGATCAGGTCAAGAAATGTTTCCAGAAGACACTGAGAAGGAATTAGAGATGAAAAATATAAAAATTAAGAAATATGGAGGCTAGACATAGAAATATCAGCATTTATATAATAGGAGTGCTAACAGAAAGAAAAAAGTAAACGGAGGGAAGATGATACATGAAAAAAATAAGGACTTCCAAAGAAAGATTGATATTGAAAGGGTATACAGGGTGATAAATAGGGTTGATATGGGAAAATGAATACTTACTGATTCAGTATTTCAATGAAATTTAAGAACTCCAAAGGCAAAGAGAAAATTCTACAACCTTTCTAAGAAGAGCAGCTCACCAATAAAGAAAATGAATCAGATGGTGTCAGACTTCTCAAGAGCAACATTAGGAGCAGGACAGCAGTGAAGAAATATTTTCAAAATATTAAAAACAGAAAGTTTTTTAAAAGATTTTATTCATTTATTTTTGAGAGACAGAGAGACTGAGAGCACATGCAGGGGGAGGGCAGGCAGAGGAAGAAGCAGGCTCCCTGCTGAGCAAGGAGCCCGATGAGGGACACCATCCCAGGACTCTGGGATCATGACCTGAACCAAAGGCGGACACTTAACCAACTGAGCCACCCAGGCATTCCTAAAAACAGAAACTCTGACTCTAAAATTTTATATTCAGCTAAGCTATCAATTAAATGTGAGGGTATAATAAATATATTCTCAGACCTTCAAGGTCTCAGCAGATTATCATAAAGACCCTATGAAAATATTCCTGGAGGAAATAATCTACCAAACAAAAATTTTAGGAAATGCTATAAAATATAAGATAGTAAGAATGAGAAAATAACTTTCTGAAGTTTATTGTCTAAAAAAGCATTGTATAGGGGCGTCTGGGTTGGCTCAGCCAGTTGAGCACTGGACTCTTGTTTTCAGCTCAGGTTGTGATTTGGGGATTATGCGATAGAGCCCCACACTGGGCCCCATGCTCAGCAGGGAGTCTGCTCAAGATTCTCTCTCTTCCTTTCTCCCTGCCCCTCCCTCCAATTTGTGCGCTCTCTCTCTCTCTTTCTGGAATGGATGAATAAATCTTAAAAAAAAAACAAAAAACATGGGGATCCTGGGTGGCTCAGTCGGTTAAGCTGCTGACTCTTGATTTCGGCTCAGGTCATGATCTCAGGCTCTGCACTCAATGAGGAGTCAGCTTGGGGTTTTCTTTCTCCCTCATCCTCTGCCCATCTTCCTGCTGGTATTCTCTCTCTCTCAAATAAGTAAATAAATCTAAAAAAAAAAAGGCATCTTAGGGGCACCTGTGTGACTCAGTCGGTTAAACATCTGCCTTTGGCTCAGGTCATGATCCCAGAGCCCTGGGATTGAGCCCCACGTGGGGCTCCCTGCTCAGCAGAAAGTCTGCTTCTCCCTCTGCCATTTTCTCTCTCTCTCAAATAAATAAATAAAATCTTTTTTTAAAAAAAGGCATTTTATACACCTACATACACACCCCAGATATAACAAAGTAGAGTGCAATATCCAGAGATAGGGAAGAGTGCATGTGTTAAAGTATTTATCCTACTAAGTAGGAAGATACAGATGGGTATTGATAAATTTCATAAATCAGGGGAAGAAATACAAGTAAATCCCTTAACAAGTTAGGGATAACCAATGAAGAACAAATGTAAAATGCATACCTTTCAAACCCATAGATAAAACTGATTTCTCCAAGGAAATGAGCAAGAAGCAAAAAAAAAAAAAAAAAAAGAGAGAGAGAGAGAAAATTTAAACAGTTCTAACATAAAAGTAATTTAATATATTAGTTAAACTCACCAAAGAAAAGATAAAGTTCTCAGATTGAAGTAAAAAACAAAATCTAGGTTAGGATGGCAGAGGAATAGAGGTCCCCTTTTTCAGCTGGTCCCCTGAGTCGAGCTGGATAGGTACCAGACGATCCTGAACAACCACGGAATCAGCCTGAGATGCAGGAAGATAAATCTGGATCTCTACAAATGAACATCTCCAGCGCTGAGTATTGAGGTACAAAGCGGGGAGCCGTGAATCTGCGCACAGATATCAGAAGATAAACAGAAGGGGGAGGAAGCCACTGTGTTCGGGCGCCGGGAAGTGGTAGCCAGCTGCACTGGGGAGCGGGCTGACTCATGGACCGGCACCCGGGAGAGAGCAGACTGAGATCGTGAGCCGGGGAATGTGCGTGACCAGTCTGAAAACCGGAGCTCCGGAGTGCGTGCAAACCACACTGAAATGGAGCTCCGGAGCGCGCGGGGGTGGCTGGCAGCTGGTGGTGTTAGAACACAAAGGACAGAGACGTGCCGGCCCTGGAAGTGAGGGCTGGGATGCCGGCTGTGGGGCGCACATCCCGGGACGCTGTAGGGTTTAGCAGCACCAACAGAAACAGAGTTAAAGTGGCCAGAAGAGCTCAGTGGAGAGCGGACTGCGATCCCTCTTTTCTGAGACAGAGGCTGGGATTCGGCGATTGCTGCTCTGATTCTCAGAAGAGGCACAGCAAACCACCAGGGAAAGCCACCAGAGAACAAAAGCCTGGAAATACCGGCTCACAGTGTGCCCATCCCCACCCCCCCTCGCAGGGGACAGGGAGACTCTACCCAAACAGGGTGGCCTGAGTATCGGCACAGCAGGCCCCTCCCCCAGAAGGTAGGCTGAAAAATCAAGAAGCCCACATCCCTAAGGTCCCTATAAAACAAGTGCACACTGCCTGGGTCCTGGTCAATAATTTGGGCTCTGGACAACCCCACAACCTCTCCTCATCAGAATGACAAGAAGGAGAAATCCCCCCAGCAAAGAAAAGACAATGAGTCTGTGGCCTCTGCCACAGAACTAATGGATATGGATATAACCAAATTATCAGAAATGGAATTCAGAGTAACAATGGTCAAGATGATGTGTAGACTTGAAAAAAATATTAACGAGAATAATAACGAGAATATAGAATCTCTAAGGGCGGAAATGAGAGTGAATCTGGCAGAAATTAAAAATGCTATGAATCAAATGCAGTCAAAACTAGATGCTCTGACGGCCAGGGTAAATGAGGCAGAAGAACGAATCAGCGAAATGGAGGATGGGTTGGTAGAAGAGAAAACTAAAACAGAAACTTGGCTCAAAAAAATCCAATCTCAAGAATGTAGGTTACAGGAGATCACTGACTCAATGAAACGTTCCAATGTCAGAATCATTGGCATCCCCGAGGGGGTGGAGAAAAACAGAGGTCTAGAAGAGATATGTGAACAAATTGTAGCTGAAAACTTCCCTAATCTAGCAAAGGAAACAAGCAGTCGTGTCCAAGAGGCAGAGAGGACACCTCCCAAGCTCAACAACGACAAACCTATGCCACGTCACGTCATAGTGCAATTCACAAATATTAGATCCAAGGATACAGTATCAAAAGCGGCCAGGGCAAAGAAATTTCTCACATACCAAGGCAAAGATATCAGGATTACGTCAAACCTGTCTACACAGACCTGGAATGAGAGAAAGGGTTGGGGGGGGCATTTTTAAAGCTCTTTCAGAGAAAAACATGCAGCCAAGGATCCTTTATCCAGCAAGGCTGTCATTCGGAATTGATGGAGAGATAAAGACCTTCCAGAATCGCCAGTCACTGACCAATTTCGTAACCACGGAACCAGCCCTACAGGAGATTTTAAGGAGGGTTCTATAAGGTAAAAAGGCCCCAAGAGTGATACAGAACAGAAAGTTACAATCTGGGGTGCCTGGGTGGCACAGCGGTTGAGCGTCTGCCTTCGGCTCAGGGCGTGATCCCGGCGTTATGGGATCGAGCCCCACGTCAGGCTCCTCTGCTATGAGCCTGCTTCTTCCTCTCCCACTCCCCCTGCTTGTGTTCCCTCTCTCGCTGGCTGTCTCTATCTCTGTCAAATAAATAAATAAAATCTTAAAAAAAAAAAAAAAGAAAGTTACAATCTATAGAAACAAAGACTTTACAGGCAACATGGCATCATTAAAATCATATCTCTCAATAATCAGTCTCAATGTAAATGGCCTAAATGCTCCCATAATGCCACAGGGTTGCAGATTGGTTAAAAAGACATGATCCATCCATTTGCTGTCTACAAGAGACTCATTTTGAACCTAAAGATACATCCAGACTCAAAGTAAAGGGATGGAATACCATCTTTCCTGCCAATGGACCTCAAAAGAAAGCTGGGGTAGCAATTCTCATATCAGACAGATTGGATTTTAAACTAAAGACTATAGTTAGAGATACAGAAGGGCACTATATTATTTTTAAAGGACGTATCCAATAAGTGGATATGACAATTATAAATATCTATGCCCCCAAGAGGGGAGCAGCAAGATACACAAGCCAACTCTTAACCAGAATAAAGAGACATATAGATAAAAATACGTTAATAGTAGGGGATGTCAACACTCCACTATCAGCAATAGATAGATCACCTAAGCAGAAAATCAACAAAGAAACAAGAGCTTTGAATGCCATACTAGACCAGATGGACCTCATAAATACATATAGAACACTACACCCCAGAACAAAAGAATATTCATTCTTTTCTAATGCACATGGAACATTCTCCAGAATAGACCATGTTCTGGGACACAAAACAGGTCTCAACTGATACCAAAAGACTGAAATTATTCCCTGCATATTCTCAGACCACAATGCTTTGAAATTGGAACTCAATAACAAGGAGAAATTTGGAAGAAACTCAAACACTTGGAGACTAACAACCATCCTGCTCAAGAATGATTCAATAAACCAGGAAATCAAAAATCAATTTAAACAATTTATGGAGACCAACGAGAATGAAAACACAATGGTCCAAAACCTATGGGATACTGCAAAGGCAGTCCTAAGGGGAAAATACATAGCCATCCGAGCCTCACTCAAAAGAACAGAAAAATCTAAATGCAGTTTTTATATTCTCACCTCAAGAAGCTGGAACAGCTACAGAAGAACAGGCCTAATCCACGCACGGGAAAGCAGTTGATCAAGATTAGAGCAGAAATCAATGAATTAGAAACCAGGAGCACAGTAGAGCAGATCAACAGAACTAGAAGCTGGTTCTTTGAAAGAATAAATAAAATAGATAAGCCACTGGCAAGACTTATACGAAAGAATAGAGAAAGGACCCAAATTAATAAAATTATGAATGAAAAGGGAGAGGTCACAACCAACACCAATGAAATAGGAAGGATTATAGAAACTTTTATCAACAGCTTTATGCCAATAAATTAAGCAACCTGGGAGAGATGGAGGCCGTCCTGGAAACCTATAAACTACCAAGACTGAAACAGGAAGAAATTGATTTTTTTAAACAGACCAATTAATTATGAAGAGATTGAAACAGTGATTAAAAACCTTCCAGAAAACAAAACTCTAGGGCCTGATGGATTCCCCGGGGAATTCTACCAAACATTCAAAGAAGAAATAATACCTATTCTCTTAAAGCTATTTCAAAAAATAGAAACAGAAGGAAAACTACCAAACTCATTCTATGAGGCCAATATTACCTTGATCCCCAAACCAGGCAAAGACCCCACCAAAAAGGAGAATTACAGACCGATATCCCTGATGAATATGGACACCAAAACTCTGAACAAGATCCTAGCTAATAGGATCCAACAGTACATTAAAAGGATTATCCATCATGACCAAGTGGGATTCATCCCTGGGATGCAAGGGTGGTTCAACATTTGCATCTATCAGTGTGATAGATTATATCAATAAGAAAAAAGCCAAGAATCATATGATCCTCTCAATAGATGCAGAAAAAGCATTTGACAAAATACAGCATCCTTTCCTGATTAAAACCCTTCAGAGTGTAGGGATAGAGGGTACATTCCTCAATCTCATAAAAACCATCTATGAAAAGCCTACAGCAAATATCATTTTCAATGGGGAAAAGCTGGAAGCCTTTCCCTTAAGATCAGGAACACGACAAGGATGCCCACTCTCGCCATTATTATTCAATACAGTACTAGAAGTCCTTACAACAGCAATCAGACAACAAAAAGGGATAAAAGGTATCCAAATCGGCAAAGAAGAAGTCAAACTGTCTCTCTTCACAGATGACATGATACTCTATATGGAAAACCCAAAAGACTCCACCCCCAAATTACTAGAAGTTATAGAGCAATTCAGTAATGTGGCAGGATACAAAATCAATGCTCAGAAATCAGTTGCATTTCTATACATGAACAATGAGACTGAAGAAAGAGAAATTAGGGAATCCATCCCATTTACAATAGCACCAAAAATCATACGTTATCTTGGAATTAACTTAACCAGAAATGTAAAGGATCTATATTCTAGAAACTACAAATCACTCTTGAAAGACATTGAAGACACAAAAAGATGGAAAAATATTCCATGCTCATGGATCGGAAGAATTAACAGTTAAAATGTCCATGCTACCCAGAGCGATCTACACTTTCAATGCTATCCCGATCAAAATACCAATGACATTTTTCAAAGAACTGGAACAAACAGCCCTTAAATTTGTGTGGAACCAGAAAAGGCCACGAATCGCCAAGGAAGTGTTATTAAAAGGAAAAACAAAGCTGGGGGCATCACAATGCCCGATTTCAAGTTGTACTACAAAGCTGTGATCACAAAGACAGCATGGTACTGGCACCAAAACAGACACATAGACCAATGGAACAGAATAGAGAACCCAGAAATGGACCTTCGGTTCTTTGGGCAACTAATCTTTGATAAAGCAGAAAAAAACATCCAGTGGAAAAAAGACAGTCTCTTCAATAAATGGTGCTGGGAAAATTGGACAGCTACAGGCAAAAGAATGAAACTTGACCACTCTCTCACACCATACACAAAGATAAACTCCAAATGGATGAAAGACCTTGATGTGAGACAGGAATTCATCAAACTCCTAGAGGAGAGCATAGGCAGCAACCTCTACGACATCGGCCACAGCAACCTTTTTCTTTTCTTTTCTTTTTTAACATTTTATTTATTTATTTGACAGAGATAGACAGCCAGCGAGAGAGGGAACACAAGCAGGGGGAGTGGGAGAGGAAGAAGCAGGCTCACAGCGGAGGAGCCCAATGTGGGGCTCGATCCCACAATGCTGGGATCACGCCTGAGCCAAAGGCAGACGCTTAACGACTGTGCCAGCTAGGCACCCCCACAGCAACCTTTTTCATGACACATCTCCAAAGGCAAGAGAAACAAAAGAAAAAATGAACTTGTGGGACTTCATCAAGATAAAAAGCTTCTGCACAGCCAAGGAAACAGTCAAAAAACTAAGAGGCAGCCCACAGAATGGGAGAATATTTGCAAATGACACTACAGATAAAAGACTGGTATCCAAGATCTACAAAGAACTTCTCAAACTCAATACACAAGAAACAAATAAACAAATCAAAAAATGGGCAGAAGATATGAACAGACACTTTTCCAATGAAGACATACAAATGGCTACCAGACACATGAAAAAATGTTCAAAATCATTAGCCATCAAGGAAATTCAAATCAAAACCACACTGAGATACCACCTTACGCCAGTTAGAATGGCAAAAATTGACAAGGCAAGAAACAACAAATGTTGGAGAGGATGTGGAGAAAGGGGATCCCTCCTACATTGTTGGTGGGAATGCAAGTTGGTACAGCCACTCTGGAAAACAGTGTGGAGGTCCCTTAAAAAGTTAAAAATTGAGCTACCCTATGATCCAGCAATTGCACTACTAGGTATTTACCCCAAAGATACAGACGTAGTGAAGAGCAGGGCCATATGCACCCCAATGTTCATAGCAGCATTGTCCACAACAGCTAAATCATGGAAGGAGCCAAGATGCCCTTCAACAGATGACTGGATTAAGAAGATGTGGTCCATATATACAATGGAATATTACTCAGCCATCAAAAAGAACAATTTCTCAACATTTGCTGCAACATGGACGGCACTGGAGGAGATAATGCTAAGTGAAATAAGTCAAGCAGAGAAAGACAATTATATGGTTTCTCTCATCTATGGAACATAAGAACTAGGAAAATCGGTAGGAGAAGAAAGGGATAAAGAAAGGGGGGGTAATCAGAAGGGGGAATGAAGCATGAGAGACTATGGACTCCGAGAAACAAACTGAGGGCTCCAGAGGGGAGGGGGTGGGGGAATGGGATAGGCTGGTGATGGGTAGTAAGGAGGGCACGTATTGCATGGTGCACTGGGTGTTATACACAATTAATGAATCATGGAACTTTACATCAAAAACCAGGGATGTACTGTATGGTGACTAACATAATATAATAAAAAAATATTATGATAAAAAAACACAAAATCTAGCAGTATAATAGACTTTAAATGAGACACATTTAAAAGAAAGGTTGGTCAACTTAAAACAAAAAGATGGGAAAAGGCAACTATGAACCAAAAGAAAGCAAAGCAGATGTCTAATATCAGACAAAAATAGAATTCAAGGCAAAAAGCATCATTAAGGACAAAGGGAGACTATAGATGAAGAATGTGTAATATACAGAAAATATAATGCATCGATATTAACATAGATGTTATTACAATATAACTTCAAAATATACAAAATAGTAACTGACCGCTGGCTCTCCCTGCAGCCCTCTAAAATGATGTCTATCTTTTTTAGAGCAGGGGGAGGGGACCAGGAAGAGGATGAAAGAGAATCTTAAGCAAACTCCATGCCCAACATGGAGCCCAATGCAGGATTCAATCTCACAACCCTGAGATCATGACCTGAGCAGAAATCAAGACTCGGATGCTTAACCGACTAACCACCCAGATGGACGTCCCTAAAATGATGTCCATTTTAACTCCTATACCCCCCTCATCAGCTGGCCTGGAAATGAAGTGGGGGTCTTCCTCACTCCTCAATGCTACTTCTAGATCAGTCTTCCCTACTCTCTAATAACACCCAACTTTTAATCTCCTGTCATTACACTATCTACCACTCACTGCCTTCTCTGGTGCAGTCCTTTACCTCCTCCTTGCTTACTGTCACTCTATCCAGTACTTCTGCCATAATCCCTAGCAATTTCAATATTCATTTAGTTCTTTCTAACACCTGGCCTTGCAATGTTTTGATCTGTTCTTCTTCAGTGACTTAATCCTCTAGCCATTTAGTCATACCCTTGACCTTGTCATTGCAAAAACAAAACAAAACAACCCCTCCCAACCATTCCATAATCCAGTTTCAAATAACTCATTCTCCAAACATCACCTCTCTACAGCTCACCCAGCTAGTACCCCAACTCTAACAATCCTTTGATCTCCACAGAGACCTTTTACTTCATTGATTCTACCACCTTCATAGTGTCCCTCACCCTTTCATGTCCTCAATTCCTTTGTAACCTACTTTAAATTCCATGGTAGATAATTATAATCAGTCCCTTGCATATGCTCTCAACTCACACTCACTTGCTCCTCTTCTTGCTCCAGAGTACACCTTGGGTGACCACAGCCCAGCTTAAACCAAATTTTCTCAGCCTAATCCATTCCTGTACCCCGGAAGCGGAATGTATCTTCAGAAAAACATTCAAACTTGCTGACTAGCCTTACATTTAATAATCACTAACCTTAACTGGCCCCATAATGCTGCCTGGCAAACATACTATATTTCCCTAATCCATTTACTCTGACTTTCCTGGACAGCAATTTTATATTTTCTCCTATCTCCTCAAATTTCTGAGACATTCTCTTTCATCTTCTTTCTTGGCTGATGACTAAGTTTCCTTTTTACACTGAGAAAATGGAAGCAATCATTATTAACTCCACATATTTCTACCACCATATCTCCCTACCTATCTGCTTTTGTACCCATATATCTACTACATTCGCTCTTGTTACCTGTGGATAGTATCTGACTCCTATCTAACGCTAGCCCCTCCCTTGAACACTAGATCCTATCTCTTCTCTTTTGTTCAAGGACATTGCTTCAGTAATTCTCCCATCCCTCTCTGTACCATCATTTCCCCCCTAACTTGTTATTTTTCTCAACTTTGAAAAAAATAACAAAAACCAAACAATTCTCTTAGGCCCACTTCCTCCACCACTTATTGCCCCATTTCTCCCCCTTCCTTTCATACCAAAATTCCTTTTACAAATCATGTAAACTAACTGTCTCTAATTTCTCTCCACCCCTGAACCTACTCTAATCAGGTCTTTGTTCCTACTCCGTCATCAGACTTGCTCTTGACAAGGTCACCAACAACCTCCATACTGTTAAATCCAATGGTCAATTTTCAGTCCTCTTACTTGACATATAAGCCAACATTGAAACTACCAGTCACTCTGTTTCTTTGAAATAATTGTTTCACATGGGTTCCAGGACGTTATACGCTCCTGGTTTGCCTCCTAACTTTCTGGCCCCCTCTACATCTTTTTTGCTGGTTCCTTTTCATCTCTCTGACCCCAAAATGTTGGAGTAATTTAGTTTACTTCTTGGACTTCTTGTCCTGTCTATACGCCCTTGATGGTCTCACTCAGTCTTATGGCTTTAAATACTATGTATATGCTGATGACTCCAAATTTATATCTCAGCTTTGACTTTCCTCCAAACTTTGTCCCTGAATTTTAGTCCCATATACACAACTATCCACTTGGTATCTCCACTTAGCTGAACTCCTGACAGCACTAGCCCTGTCCCTTATGCTTTGTCCCTGATGATACTTTTTGCCTTGAATTTGTAGCTTCAATTTATCTTATATAAAATAGCTACCTGTCTTATTTCTGTTTTTCATTTGTTTTGTTTTTGGTGTTTCTGTTCATATTAGCCTGGAATACCTACTTATATCTCTTTCAACTTGTCCACAGACTTTCATTTTAAGTGTGTCTCTTATAGATAGCATATTGATAGACCTTAATTTTGAAATCCAGTCTGAGATCTAACCTGAGTTTCTGCCTTCTCACTGATGGAGGTAACTGATTAACATTTATTGTAATTTCAGTTATATTGGGACTTTTTTTTTGCCATCTTATAAAGATGAATAAGATGGATAACTCTCTAATGAGCTAATTAGGAAAAAAAGAAGATTCAAATATTCAAATAATCAAATCACATAATGAAATCATGAGAACTAGCTACAGATACAACAGAGATAGAAAAGAATATGATGAGATTAAAAGTTTCTGCACAGCCAAGGAAACAATCAGAAAAACTAAGAGGCAGCCCACGGAATGGGAGAAGATATTTGCAAATGACACTACAGATAAAGGACTGGTATCCAAGATCTACAAAGAACTTCTCAAACTCAATACACGAGAAACAAATAAACAAATCAAAAAATGGGCAGAAGATATGAACAGACACTTTTCCAATGAAGACATACAAATGGCTACCAGACACATGAAAAAATGTTCAAAATCATTAGCCATCAAGGAAATTCAAATCAAAACCACACTGAGATACCACCTTACGCCAGTTAGAATGGCAAAAATTGACAAGGCAAGAAACAACAAATGTTGGAGAGGATGTGGAGAAAGGGGATCCCTCCTACATTGTTGGTGGGAATGCAAGTTGGTACAGCCACTCTGGAAAACAGTGTGGAGGTCCCTTAAAAAGTTAAAAATTGAGCTACCCTATGATCCAGCCATTGCACTACTGGGTGTTTACCCCAAAGATACAGACGTAGTGAAGAGAAGGGCCATATGCACACCAATGTTCATAGCAGCAATGTCCACAATAGCTAAATCGTGGAAGGAGCCGAGATGCCCTTCAACAGATGACTGGATTAAGAAGTTGTGGTCCATATATACAATGGAATATTACTCAGCAATCAGAAAGAACGAGTTCTCAACATTTGCTACAACATGGACGGCACTGGAGGAGATAATGCTAAGTGAAATAAGTCAAGCAGAGAAAGACAACTATCATATGATTTCTCTCATCTATGGAATATAAGAACTAGAATGATCAGTAGGGGAAGAAAGGGATAAAGAAAGGGGGGGTAATCAGAAGGAGGAATGAAACATGAGAGACTATGGACTATGAGAAACAAACTGAGGGCTACAGAGGGGAGGGGGGTGGGGGAATGGGACAGGCCGGTGATGGGTAGTAAGGAGGGCACATATTGCATGGTGCACTGGGTGTTATACACAACTAATGAATCATCGAGCCTTACATCGAAAACCGGGGATGTACTGTATGGTGACTAACATAATATAATAAAAAATCATTATAAAAAAAAAAAGAAAAGAAAAGAATATGATGGGGTGCCTGGGTGGCTCAGTTGGTGATGCACCTGCCTTCAGCTCAGGTCATGATCTCGGGGTCTTGGGATCCAGCCCCATATCAGGCACAGAACTTGACATATGATAAAGGTGGCATCACAAAGGTGGCAAAGCCATCTTCATAAGGAAAGAACAAATTGCTTAGAAATTATGTTGATATATGAAGAAAAATTAAGTTAGATCCCTACCTTACACTGAATACAAAGGTGAACTTCAGATAGCTTAAAGATACTAATAAAAAAAAAATAAAACTATCAAGCTAATGGAAGAAAATGTAGGTAAATATCTTTGTAACTTATTCCTCAATTATATCTAAATAAAGCTGAAATTAAAACAAAAACAGAAACAAAGTGAAACTTGAGGCCAAAACTTGATGAATTATTTGCCAGCATGGCAAAATTTAATAAGAGTACCAAATCTTGGCAAAATGTGTGGGGAGACTGACCTCTTGTGTATAGGATGTGGAAGTGTAAGCCGTCTTAGCCATTCTGAGAAGCAACCTGAAAATATTTAATGAAGTGTGTGTGTGCCTTGGAATCCCAAGATCCCATCTCTTGGGTATATGTCCTAGAAGAAAATGTCATATGGGTTAACATGAGAACATATACAAAAGTTCACTCAGCTGTTTTCAAGATAGTAGGGAGGTAAAAGCAATCCAGGCATTTTAACCAGGGGATCAGTTACATAAAAGAGCGTGGATGCAGACTGTGGAAGAAATGTAGCAACTAAAAGCAACAAACCAGGTGTACATATGACAAACAAATAGATTTTAAACACATAATGTTAAGTTAGAAGAAAGAAAATAGAGGGGTGCCTGGGTGGCACAGCGGTTGAGCGTCTGCCTTCGGCTTGGGGTGTGATCCCGGCGTTCTGGGATCGAGCCCCACATCAGGCTTCTCCGCTGGGAGCCTGCTTCTTCCTCTCCCACTCCCCCTGCTTGTGTTCCCTCTCTCGCTGGCTGTCTCTATCTCTGTCGAATAAATAAATAAAATCTTTAAAAAAAAAAAAAAGAAGAGAAAATAGAAGGCTATTTAAAGCATAACACTATTTATTCGTATTAAAAACAAATAGACACCTTGTATTATTCCCACACCTCTTCCCATAGCTCTTCCTAAAAACTACACACAGGAGAAAAGAAAGCAAATAAAAATTCCTACAACTGATACTAAAATGCGGGGGGGGGAGGGGGCGGCCGGGAATCCTACAGTCTCTAATTTATTTTTTTTAAGAAAGTGAGCACAGAGGGAGAGGGAGAAGCTGACTCTCCGCTGAGCAGAGAGCCTGACTTGGGGCCGGATCCCAGGACCCTGAGGTCGTGACCTGAGCTGAAGGCAGACACTTAACGGACTTAGCCTCCCAGGCGCCCCCTTCAGTGTCTGATTTAAATGCAAGTTGGGAAAGATAAATTAGAGACCATCCAGAACCCCCCAAGTGTGTCAAGGTCACTGAATCTGCTTGAAAAGAGTGGAGACTATGTAGTCTTAGTGTTGGTAGAACCTGGTAACATCAACAAGGGTTTGCCCTAGTAGGAAAATACCCAGCCATTAGTGGGAACAGCTGAGAGCTGGTCTGAAACCTGGCAGATCAGCACTGGCAACAGGAGTAAAAACATATGGGCTTGGAAAAGTCAATAGGAACAAGGGTACAGTCTTGGGAAATTGCTACCTTCAGGAGAAAGAGGCACTTTGGAAAGTAGTCATTGTTCCTTGAAGACAGCAGCCAGTGGTAAATGGAAGAAAGAAAAGAAGTAACTGGTAATAAGTACCCCCACTGAAAAAACAAATAGGAGAATCAGAAAAGTGACCACAGGGACGCCTGGGTGGCGCAGTCGTTAAGTGTCTGCCTTCGGCTCAGGGCGTGATCCTGGCGTTCTGGGATCGAGCCCCACATCAGGCTCCTCCACTAGGAGCCTGCTTCTTCCTCTCCCACTCCCCCTGCTTGTGTTCCCTCTCTCGCTGGCTGTCTCTAACAAATAAATAAATAAATAAATATTAGAAAGAAAGAAAGAAAGAAAGAAAGAAAGAAAGAAAGAAAGAAAGAAAGAAAGAAAGAAAGAAAGAAAGAAAGAAAGAAAAGTGACCACAAAAAAAAAGCACTTAAGAAAACTGCTTTTCACTATAGCAACAGAAGAGGGAGCCCTTGAGCTGAAGAAAAACCAGGGAGGCCCTTGAAACCCTGTCCATTCTCCCTTGAAAGATCGGTTAAAAGCTGACTCAGAAAAATCCAGCATGCTCAAGGATGAATAACAATAACAACGAAAATTCAGTATCCACACAAAGTTACTATAAGAAAACATGCACACACAATCACAAGTTTTGACAGATGAAAAGCATACCAGAAAAAAAATGCTGTCTCAAAGCAAAACCCAAGACTAAACTACAAGATACATAAGCGTAGTGGGCCCTGTGGAATCCTCTCCAGACACCCTCTTCAGGACTGAAGCACTCATACTCCAAGTTGCTAGAATGCTGGTGGCTGAGTCCTTCTTCTGGAATATCCTCTGGACAAAAAAATTTCCTTCACCCAAGGTCAAACCCTCTTCCCAATGTCTACCTGTATCTGATGACTTGTTCATGCCAAGATATCTGAGGGCCTTGCCTCAACGTGGGGCCTTTTTTTTTTTTTTTTTTTTTTTTTTAGGGTAGGAATGGCCTTTATTGTTTGCAATAGGGAGTGAAAGAGGAGGGAACACAACAGCTCTGGCTGGGGGGGGGGGTATTCCAAAGACCTCTTCTGTCGTTGTCCCCCAAAAGCAAGGTGGGACAATTCTAAAGGGCCATCCCAACTTCAAAACTCCTCATGGGATGAGCTGAGACCTTTGTTGTGACTGATCATGGTCAACGGTATACTGGAGCTGGCTCCTACTGGCCCATAAGAGCCAACTGTTTACATTTTTAAAAATTTTGCAAGCAGAGGGCACCTGGATGGCTTAGTCAGTTAAGCACCCAACTCTTGGTTTTGGCTCAGATCATGATCTCAGTGTTGAGGAATCAGGCCCCGTGTCAGGCTCCATGTTCAGCAGGAAGTCTAAGATTTTCTCTCTCTCCCTCTCCTCCTGCTCCTCCCCCTGCTTGTGCTCTCTCCTGCTCTCTCTCATAAATGAATAAATCTTTAAAAAATTTTTTTGCAGGGGCGCCTGGGTAGCGCAGTCGTTAAAGCGTCTGCCTTCGGCTCAGGGCGTGATCCTGGCGTTCCGGGATCGAGTCCCACATCAGGCTCCTCCGCTGGGAGCCTGCTTCTTCCTCTCCCACTCCCCCTGCTGTGTTCCCTCTCTCCCTGGCTGTCTCTCTGTCACATAAATAAATAAAATCTTAAAAAAAAAAATTTTGCAAGCAGGTTGTTAAACACAGCTACTACAACTTAAATTATATAAACTCAATACTAAATAAATTCTATTCAAAACCAAGGTAACAAATACTCATCACTTCCTAATTATTTTACTGCATTTATTATTATCTATGCCCTTGAGGTAACATCTATTGTTTCTGTATGGGTGTTACTATGCATTTCTTTCCAGATCCATGTTCAGTGATGTCATGTTTGTAGCTTAAGGTTGGCCATGATAGAAGTATTTATATGCTGGAAAATGTTACAAATCAGAGCTTTTTATCCCTTTGAGAATTGGTTATTAAAAATTTAGCAGCACACCACTAATTACAGTTCAGCATCTCCTCCTGTCCCATCCTCCTTCCTTCACATCATCTTTAAGTGTTGATCCCAAGGGTAATCTCTAATAAACCTCATGCACACAATTCTCTGTCTCAGAGTCTGTGTCCCAGAGAATGCAATCTAAAATGACAAAGAAGAATAGCTAGGATCAAATGTATCATATAGGACATAGAGGATGGAAATAAGAAAAGCCAAGAAAAATGAAATAAAGAGATTAAAACAATCAAGGAGAAAATAATATAAAAATCAGACACCCAACATCCAACATGCATTGAAGAAGACAATCAAAATAATAAAATAGAATTAATAGTTACAACTATAATTCAATAACATTTCTTTTGTAAGGGTGGAGGGAAAGAAGACATGAATCTACATACTGAAAAAGACCTAGATTAGTCAACAGTTAGATTTATCTTAGAAAATTATACTTTAATATAAAGGAAAAAATTACCTGTTCTTTCTGTCAAAAAGATCAAGTCGCTTTCTAAGGATAGCAAATCAGTTTGGCATCAGAGTTCCCAGCTATTTTCAAAGCCAGAAAACAGTAAAGCAACAGCTATAATATAATCAAGGGAATAGAATTCTAAAGGCAGACAAACCATCCTGCAAGTAGCAATTTTTCATGTTGATAAACACCTGGGATTATTATACTCATGAGTCCTTCCTGAGGACAAACTGTACCCAACTAAGAGAGGACCTAGAAAACTTCACCAAAGATACTGGTGGTGTGCACTGAATACACCTAGCTATACAGCTAAGACTAAAGCAAAAGTGGGAGTTAAGAATAGCATATAAATTTTCTATGCTCTGACAGTGTAGTAATAACTTTTAAAAAAATGAAAGAAGTGGGGAGAGAGAAACAGGTGGAACAGCTCACTAACAGGTAAAAAGTGAGAGTTAAAGGGGGTCATTTAAAGCCAACAGATTGTAATCCAAAACATATTCAGGACAAGAATCAACATTAAGAAAAAGAATACTGTTAACTAAAATTGAATGGTAGAGGGCACAGAAGAAAGAGAGGAGGAGGTGGTGTCAAGTTCTTTCATTATCGCTCTGAGTAGGAAACTAATAGCCAATGTATAAAGGAAAAGAGGACCAAGGTATTATGTGAGTATTGCTATAAAGGGAATTTAGAACAAAAACATAAATTTCTGTAATCGTTAAGAAAAACACACACACAAAGAAAAATACACACAAATAAAGCAACAAAGAGCAACGGAAACTGAACACACAGTTACTAGAAGACCATGCATTGATTTGGGCATATAAAGATGACATCACTGAGATCAAACATAGTAGTTCTATAAATGTATACATATAAGTGGTCTTAAATCACTTATTAAAAGATTTTCAGACTCACAAAATGAAACCCAACTCTGGACTGTATATAGGAGAGCCTAAAATAAAAGAATATGGGCAAATGCAAATTTTAAAAAGGGCAGTATCAGGCAACATAACATTCAAGCAAAAAAAATATTAAATGAGACAAAGAAGGACACTTCATAGTGCTAAAAGCTACAATTCACTATGAAGATATAAGTCATGAATATCCATGCAATAAATAATACAGCAACAACTTTTTGTAAAGTAGTAACTACAGAAGATTAGAGAAATAGAAAATGCTAATAATGACTTTAATACATCTCTCTCAGCCCAAGACAATCCAAGAAATAATAGCAACAAAAAAAGTAAGAATTAGGAGAACTAAACAATGTTGGTCTGTAAGACAGAAAAATTTTATCAGTTTCACTGTAAAATATTATATAATGGTATACCAGTTATCTATTGCTGCATAACAAATTACCTCCAAAATTTAGTGGCTTAAAACCACACACACATATATGATCTCACAATTTCTGTGGGTCAGGAGCTCAGTACTGGCTTGACTGGCTGGTTCGGGCTTAAAGTCTGTCATGAGGTTGCAGTCAAGAGGTTGGCTGGGGCTGCAGTCATCTGAGGGCTTGACTCTGGCTAGAGGATCTGCTTTCAGATTGGCTCAGGCACATAGTTTTTGGTGAAAGGCCATATAGACATCTCCAAAGAGCTTCTAGATACGTGACACTCAAGGGAGTATGACAAATGATCCAAGAGAGACAGAAAGGATGAAGCCACAATGCCTTTTTATGACCTAGTCTCAAAAGTACCACACTGTCATTTTTGCCACATTCTGTTCATTAGAAGCAAGTACCTAAGTACTGTCCTTGTTCAAGCATATAAGACAAATACCATAGGACTTCACTCATACGTGGAATCTAAGAAACCATACAGATGAACATAGGGCAAAGAAGAAGAAAAAAAGGGGGTGCCTGGGTGGCTCAGTTGGTTGAGCGACTGCCTTCTGCTCAGGTCATGATCTTGGAGTCCTGGGACCGAGTCCTGTATTGGCTCCCTGCTCAGCAGGGAGTCTGCTTCTCCCTCTGACCCTCCCCCTTCTCGTGCTCTCTCTCTCTCTCTCTCTCATTCTCTCTCAAATAAATAAAATTTTTTAAAAAAGAAAGAAAAGAGAGGGAAACAAACCATAAGAGACTATTAACTATAGAGAACAAACTGAGGGTTGATGAAGGGAGGTGGGTGGGGATGGGCTAAATGGGTGATGGGCATTAAGGAGAGCACTTCTTGTAATGAGCACTGGGTGTTATATGTAAGTGATGAATCACTGAATTCTACTCCTGAAACCAATACTACACTATATGTTACTAGAATTTAAATAAAAACTTGAAACATAAAAATATGTGTGTGTATATACATATACAAAATGATTAAGATGTATATACTTCAAAGCCATACTAAGGGCAGTTAAGGGGGAGAGAAAAAGAATGAGGAAATTGTATTTGAGATAATTCATTCAATAAATATTTTCATATCTACACATGTGCCTTTAAGCACTGGTGATATAATAGTGAACAACCAGATAATCCCTGCTGTCATGGATTGGAAGAAAGTAGTAAAGGAGACAAATAAGATTACCATATTTTTAAAAATGTTATTTAAATTCTAGTTAGTTAACACACAGTACAATAAAGATTTCAGGAGTAGAATTCAGTGATTCATCACTTACATACAACACCCAGTGCTCATCACAAGTGCCCTCCTTAATGCCCATCACCCATCTAGCCCATCCCCCACCCACCTCCCTCCGTCACTCCTCAGTTTGTTCTCTATCGGTAAAAGTCTCTTACGCTTTGTTTCCCTTTCTCTCTCTTTCTTCCTCCTCCCATATGTTCACCTGTTTTGTTTCTTAAATTCCACATATGAGTGAAATCATATGGCATTTGTTTCTCTGACTTACTTTGCAATTATAATATTTTTTGATAAATTCAATAATAATGGGTACATTTACAGGTTAATGAGAGATTGCAGAAGGGGTGTCAAAGGAAGATTTCCAAAGGAATGACAACCGGGATGGTGAATGAGGAAAAGGAATTAATCAAGTGAAATAGCGGAAGAAAAAAATATTACAGTTTAAGAGACTTTCATGCAAAGATTCAGAGGCCATATTGAGCATTGTGTACTTGAAAATCTAAAGGTCAGAAGTGCTGGGACCTACCTTGTAGGGAAGTGGGAATGAAGGTAGAGAACTAAGAAATGAGGCTAGAGATGTATACAGGCATCAGGTCATAGTATGGGTTTTAAATTTTATACTGAGAATAATGAGAAGCTGTGGATAGATTTTAAGCTGAGAAATAACAATAAAATTTTCATTTTAGAGCACATACTCTAGTGGTATACAGAATGGACTGGAGGGGACAAGACATAGAAAAACTAGCTAATGAAATTGTGCTTGCCTAATCCATGTGAGAAGTGGAATGTACTGGTACCAGCTGGTACCAGGTAGAGCACACTATACCAACTACTGAGTTATTCTCTCTCAGTTCCAAATCCTTCCCCCCACCCAAATCCTTCTATAAGGATTATATAATCCTTCTATAAATCCTTCTTTGCTTTGTGGTGCTGTCTGCAGAAGTACTTTACTAAATCTGGAATTTATTTGATAGGAGATAGGGATGGTATTTCCTATTTTTCCATTTTAACAGCCAATTGTCCCAACACTCCTTACTGAATAACTCACCAGCCAGTGATCTGAAATGTCATCTCTAAACATATATCAAATGAATCCTTAAAGATAGAAAAGGCCCTATTTTCTGTTTCACTGATTTACACACATTAATACCAATAATACCATATTGTGTATTACAATGACTTTTATTTATTCTATAACTGAATCTTTTCTTGATTTTTTTCTGATTTTTTAAATTTAAGTTCAATTAATTACCATACAATGTACTATTTGTTTCAGGGGTAAAGGTCTGTGATTCATCAGTCTTATATAATAGCCAGTGCTCATTACAGCACATACCTCCACCCCCATCCCCTCCAGCAACCCTCAGTTTGTTTCCTATGATTAAGAGTCTCTCATGGTTTGTCTCCCTTTGTGGTTTCATCTTGTTTCATTTTTTCCTCTCTTCCCCTAGGATCCTCTGCCTTGTTTCTTAAATTCCACATATCAGTGAGATCATATGATAATTGTCTTTCTCTGATTGACTTATTTTGCTTAGCATAATGCCCTCTAGTTCCATCCACGTCATTGCAAATGGCAAGATTTCATTTTTTATGGCTGCATAATATTCCTCTGTGTGTGGGTGTGTGTGTGTGTGTGTGTGTGTGTGTGTGTGTGTATACACACGCCACATCTTCTTTATCCATTCATCTGTCAACGGACATCTGGGCTCTTTCCATAGTTTGGCTATTATGGACATTGCTGCTATAAACATTGGGGTACAGGTACCCTTTGGATCACTACATTTATATCTTTGGGGTAAATCCCTAGTAGTGAAATTGCTGGGTCGGGGGGTAGCTCTATTTTCAACTTTTTGAGGAACCTCCATACTGTTTTCCAGAGTGGCTGCATCAGCTTGCCTTCCCACCAACAGTGTAGGAGGGTTCTCCTATCTCCGCATCCTTGCCAACATCTGTTGTTTCCTGATTTGTTAATTTTAGCCATTCTGACTGGTGTGAGGTGGCATCTCATTGTGGTTTTGATTTGTATTTCCCTGATGCCAAGTGATGTGGAGCACTTTTTCATGTGTCTGTTGGTCATTTGTATGTCTTCTTTGGAGAAATGCCTGTTCATGTCTTTTGCCCATTTCTTGATTGGATTGTTTGTTCTTTGGGTGTTGAGTTTGATGAGTTTTTTATAGATTGTGGATACTAGCCCTTTATCTGATATGTCATTTGCAAATATCTTCTCTCATTCAGTGGGTTGCCTTTTAGTTGTGTTGACTGTTTCCTTTGCTGTGCAGAAGCTTTTTATCTTGAAGAAATCCCAATAGTTCATTTTATCTTTGTTTCCCGTACCTTTGGAGACATGTTTAGCAAGAAGTTGCTTTGGCCAAGGTCATAGAGGTTGCTGCCTGTATTCTCCTCAAGGATTTCGATGGATTCCTGTCTCACATTTATGTCTTTCATCCATTTTGAGTCTATTTTTGTGTATGGTGTAAGGAAATGGTCCAGTTTCATTCTTTTGCATGTGGCTGTCCAATTTTCCCAACACCATTTGTTGAAGAGCCTATCTTTTTTCCATTGGATATTCTTTCTGGCTTTGTTGAAGAGTAGTTGACCGTAGAGTTGAGGGTCCATTTCTGGGTTCTCTATTCTGTTCCATTGACCTATGTGTCTGTTTTTGTGCCAACACCACACTGTCTTGATGATTACAGTTTTGTAATAGAGTTTAAAGTCTGGAACTGTGATGCCATCAGTTTTGGTTTTCTTTAACATTCCTTTGGCTGTTCAGGGTCTTTTCTGGTTCCATACAAATTTTACAATTATTTGTTCCAGTTCTGTGAAAAAAGTTGATGGTATTTTGGTAGGGATTGCATTATGTAGATTGCTCTAGGTAACATAGACATTTTAACAGTACTTGTTCTTCCAATTCACGAGCATGGAATGTTTTTCCATTTCTTTCTGTCTTCCTCAATTTCTTTCATGAGTATTCTATAATTTTTTGAATACAGATCCTTTGCCTCTTTAGTTAGGTTTATTCCTAGGTATCTTGTGGTTTTGGGTGTAATTGTAAATGGGATCGACTCCTTAATATCTCTTTCTTCTGTCTCGTTGTTGTGTATAGAAATGCAACTGATTTCTGTGCATTAATGTTATATCCTGCCACTTTACTGAATTCCTGTATGAGTTCTAGGAATTTTGGGGTGGAATCTTTTGTATTTTCCACATAGAGTACATGTCATCTGCAAAGAATGAGAGCTTGATGACTTCTTTGCTGATTCAAATGCCTTTTATTTCTTTTTGTTGTCTGATTGCTGACACTAGGATTTCTAATACTATGTTGAACAGTAGTAGTGATAGTGGACATCCCTGCCATGTTCCTGACCTTAGGGGAAAAGCTCCCCATTGAGAATGATATTCGCTGTGGGTTTTTCATAGATGGCTTTTATGATATTGAGGTAGGTATCCTCTATCCCTACACTGTGAAGAGTTTTCATCAAGAAAGGATGCTGTGCTTTGTCAAATGCTTTTTCTGAATCTATTGAGAGGATCATATGGTTCTTGTCCTTTCTTTTATTTATGTAGTGTATCACATTGATTGATTTGTGGATGTTGAACCAACCTTGCAGCCCAGGAATAAATCCCACTTGGTCATGGTGAATAATCCTTTTAATGTACTGTTGGATCTATTGGCTAGTATTTTTGGTGAGAATTTTTGCATCCATGTTCATCAGGGATATTTGTCTGTAATTCTCCTTTTTGGTGGGGTCTTTGTCTGGTTTTGGATCAAGGTAATGCTGGCCTCATAGAAAGAGTCTGGAAGTTTTCCATCCATTTTGATTTTTTGAAACAGCTTCAGGAGATTAGGTATTAATTCTTCTTTAAATGTTTGGTAGAATTCCCCTGGGAGCCATCTGGCCCGAGGCTCTTGTTTGTTTGGAGAGTTTTGATTACTGTTTCAATTTCCTTTCTGGTTATGGGTCTGTTCAGGTTTTCTGTTTCTTCCTGGTTCAGTTTTGGTAGTTTATACGTCTCTAGGAATGCATCCATTTCTTCCAGATTGCCTAATTTCTTGGCATATAGTTGCTCATAATATGTTCTTGTAATTGTTTGTATTTCTTCAGTGTGGGTTGTGATCTCTCCTCTTTCGCTAATCATTTTATTTATTTGGGTCCTTTCTCTTTTCTTTTGGATAAGTCTGGCCAAGGGTTTATCAATCTTATTCTCTCAAAAAACCAGCTCCTTGTTTCGTTGATCATTTCTACTGTTCTTTTGGTTTCTATTTCATTGATTTCTGCTCTAATCTTTATTATTTGTCTTCTCCTGAAGGGTTTAGGCTTTATTTGCTATTCTTTCTCCAGCTCCTTTAGGTGTAGGGTTAGGTTGTGTATTTGAGACTTTTCTTGTTTCTTGAGAAAGGCTTGTACTGCTATATACTTTCCTCTTAGGACCTCCTTTGATGCATCCCAAAGATTTGGAAGAGTTGTGTTTTCAGTTTCATTTGTTTCCATGAATTTTTTAAATTCTTCTTTAATTTCCTGGTTGATACATTCTTCTTTAGTAGGATGGTCTTTAGCCTCCATGTATTTGAGTTCTTTCCAACTTTCCTCTTGTGACTGAGTTCAAGTTTCAAAGCATGTGGTCCGAAAACATGCAGGGAATGATCCCAATCTTTTGGTGATGGCTGAGACCGATTTGTGACCCAAGATGTGATCTATTCAGGAGAATGTTCCATGCGCACTCAAGAAGAATGTGTATTCTGTTGCTTTGGGATGGAATGTTCTGAATATATCTGTGAAGTCCATCTGGTCCAGTACGTCATTCAAAGCCCTTATTTCCTTGTTGATCTTCTGCTTAGGTAATCTGTCCATTGCAGTGAGGGGAGTGTTAAAGTTCCCTACTATTATTGTATTATTATCAATGTGTTTCTTTGATTTTGTTATTAATTGGCTTATATAATTGGCTGCTCTGTTAGGGGCATAAATATTTACAATTATTAGATCTTCTTGTTGGAAAGACCCTTTAATTATGATATAGTGTCCTTCCTCATCTCTTTTTACAGTCTTTGGTTTAAAATCTATTTTGTCTGATATAAGAATTGCCACCCCAGCTTCCTTTTGATGTCCATTAGTATGATAAATGGTTTTCCACCCCCTCACTTTAAATCTGGAAATGTCTTTGGGTCTAAAATGAGTCTCTTGCAGACAGCGTATCAATGGGTCTTGCTTTTTTATCCAATCTGATACCCTGGGTCTTTTGATTGGGTCATTTAGCCCATTTACATTCAGAGTAACTACTGAAAGATATGGACTTAGTGCCATTGTATTGCCTGTAAAGTGTCTGTTACTGTATCATGTCTCTGTTCTTTTCTGGTCTATGTTACTTTTGGGCTCTCTCTTTGCTTAGAGGACCCCTTTTAATATTTCTTGTAGGGCTGGTTTTGTGATCATAAATTCTTTTACTTTCTGTTTGTCCTGGAAGCTTTTTATCACTCCTTCTATTTTGAATGACATCTTAGCTGGATTAAGTATTCTTGGCTGCATATTTTTCTCATTTAGCACCCTAAATATATCATGCCAGTCCTTTCTGGCCTGCCAGGTCTCTGTGGATGGGTCTGCTGCCAATCTAATGTTTCTACCCTTATAGGTTACAAACCTCTTGTCCCAAGCTGCTTTCAGGATTTTCTCTTTGTCTCTGAGATTTGCAAGTTTCACTATTATATGTCAGAATATTGACCTATTTTTATTGATTGGGGGGGTGTCTCTGTGCCTCCTGGATTTTGATGCCTGTTTCCTTCCCCAGATTAGGGAAATTCTCTGCCATAATTTGTACCTTCTGCCCCCTCTCTCTTTTCTCTTCTTCTGGGATCGCAATTATTCTAATATTGTTTTGCTTTATGGTAACACTTATCTCTCAAATACTTCCCTCATGATCTAGTAGCTGTTTATATCTCTTTTTCTCAGCTTCTTTATTCTCCATCGTGTGGTCTTTTAATCACTAATTCTCTCTTCTGCCTCATTTATCCTAGCAGTTAGAGCCTCAATTTTATTGCATCTCATTAATAGCCTTTTTGATCTCCACTTGGTTAGATTATAGTTTTTCTATTTCTCCAGGAAGGGATTCTCTAGTGTCTTCTATGCTTTTTTCAAGCCCAGCTGGTATCTTTATAATTGCTATTCTGAACTCTAGCTCTAACATCTTACTAATGTCCATATTGATTAGGTCCCTGGTAGTCAGTACTGCCTCTTGTTCTCTTTTTTGAGGTGAGTTTTTCCATTTTGTCATTCTTGCAGAAAGTGGTCGCTTTTCTATTTGTAGAGCTGAGTCTGTTCTTTTCTTCAATCTCCAGTTTGAGTTCACAGGTGTTCAGAATGATTTGATAGCAATCTAGCTGAATTCCTGGGACCAAAGGAAATTAAGGTCTTCTACTCCTCTGCCATCTTGGACTCCCATCTTACTATGACTTTTAGAATCACTTGTCAAGTTCTTGGAAAAATACTGTTGGGATTTTGATTGGATTGCATTGAATTTATAGATCAATTTGGGAAAATAGTTTTTTTTTATGTGTGTGGAAAATAGATATTTTTGATATTGAGTTCTCCTATACACAATATGGTATATTTCTCTATTCATTCATAGCTTTTTATTTTTTTTTAAAGATTTTATTTATTTATTTGACAGAGATAGAGACAGCCAGTGAGAGAGGGAACACAAGCAGGGGGAGTGGGAGAGGAAGAAGCAGGCTCATAGCAAAGGAGCCTGATGTGGGGCTCAATCCCATAACGCTGGGATCACGCCCTGAGCCGAAGGCAGACGCTTAACCGCTGTGCCACCCAGGCGCCCCAATTCATAGCTTTTTAAATGTTGTTCAATAAAATTTAAAATTTCTCCTCCATCTTGTATAAATTTTGTTAGATTTATTCCTACATACTTTATTTTTAATGTTATTAAAAATGCATTTTAAATTTTTTTCTCACCATTTGTGGCTGAAGTATAGAAAGTTATTTGATCCCGTATATTGATCTTATACCCAGCCACCTTGCTAAACTCAATTATCATTTCTAATAATTTATGGTTACATACTTCGGAGTTTTCTGTGAGGATAAGTATATTACCTGTCAGTTATTTTCCTTTTCAGTTCTTGTATCTTTTTTCTTTTCCTTGACTTATTGTCCTGTCTAGGACTTCCTGTAAAATTCTGTTTAGAAGTGGTAAGGGGTGCCTGGGTGGCTCAGTCAGTTAAGCGCCTGCCTTTGGCTCAGGTCATGATCCCAGGGTCCTGGGATCGAGCCCAAGAGGTCGAAAGGTCAGGCTCCCTGCTCAGTGGGGAGTCTGTTTCTCCCTCTGCCCCCCCACTCCCTTGCTCGTGCTCTCTCTCTCTCTCTCACATGCACACACACACACACTCTCTCTCTCAAATACATAAATAAAATATTTTTTTTAAAAAAGGGAAAAAGGGGTGCCTGGGTGGCTCAGTTGGTTAGTGTCTGCCTTCAGCTCAGGTCATGATCCTGGGGTCCTGGGATCAAGCCTGGCATTGGGCTCCCTGCTCAGTGGGGGGTCTGCTTGTCCCTCTCCCTCTGCTCCTCCCCTCCCTGCCCCCACTTGTGCTATCTCTCTCGAATCAATAAAAAAAAAAATTTTTTTTTAAAGTGCTAATAGTAGACATTCTTATTTTGTTCCTGGTGTTAAGAGAAACTTTTTCTAATGTTTTAATGTTGAGAATAATGTTCACTTTAAGTTTTTTATAGATTTCCTTTAACAAATTAGGAAAGTTTCCTTTTTAGTTTGCTAACAGCTTTTATCATGAATGAGTACTGAGAAGGGAGGTCCAAGATGGTACCATAGGAAGATGAACTCACCTCTTCCCACAGACATACCAGATCTATAGCTACATTTGGATAATTTCCCCCAGAAAAAGATCTAAAAACTAGATGAACTTCTCTCCACAACAAAGGATAAAAGGACCACATCGAGATGGGTAAGAGAGACAGAGGCACAGTCTTGCAAAACACCCCAACGCCAGTGCAGCAGCACACAAAAAGGGACCTCACCAGACAGGCACTTCTCCTGGGGGTGCAAGGGGTTGGTGCCCTACACTGGGCACTCAGGGGCCTGAGAGACAAGCCTCTAGAGATAAGCCCCTAGAACATCTGGCTTGGAAAACCAATGGAGCTGATGTCCAGGGTCCCAAAGTACTCCAGGAAACTAAGATTTCCCTCTTGGAGGGCTTGCCTGCAATCTCACTCACACTGAGACCGGGTGAAAAAACAGCAGTTGGAAAAGCACCTAGCACAACCCACAAGCAGGAGGGATATCATAGGCGTGGAAGTCCTCCTTGAAGAGTGAGGGGTTCAAGCCCTACACTGGATACCCTCAACCTTCGTACCAGGAAGACAAGCTCCCATAATGTCTGGCTTTGAAATTCAGCAGGGCTTACCTCTGGAAGAACTAGAGGGGTATAGGAAAATGAGACTTCATTCCTAAAAGGCCCACACACAAATCCACTCTGTCTGTGACGCAGCATAGAGGCAGCAGTTTGAAAAGTACCTGGGCCATATGTGAAGGAGATTTACTAATTTTAGGTCATGTGCCGGAGGAATAGGAATCTGTAGGAAATTTCTCTGGGAACAGAGGTGCTGGCAGGTGCCATTTTTCTTGCTCTTCTTCAGCCTAGCTCACCTGACACTGGTGGGTGCCAGTTCTGACAGTCTTCATCTACCCTGCTCACAAGGCTGGCTTTGTCCTGGCATTCCCCTGCACACCCACACTGCCCAACCCACCTACCCCAGCAGGCATCCTCTGCAGGTACCGGTGCACCTCTAAAATGACTGCCGCCTGGGAGTGGGGAAGTCAGCCCCACTTACCAGCACACCTGCAACAGTCCTAGAGGGCCTTCCAGCCAACCACACCATGTGCTAACCCTACCCACCAGCATGCCTGCAATAGTCACGACTGAGCCTCTTAGCCAGCCTTGCTGGGGGCCCGCCCTGACCACCAGCATGCCTACATTAGTTGCAGCTAGGCACTGCAGCCAGCCAGGCCAAAGGCCAGTTCCACCCACCAGCAAGCCCACAGCAGTTACAGCCCAGTCACAAGGAGGGCACATGCAGCCCACACACAGGACACACCTGGAGTGCCTGGTTCTGGTGATCAGAAAGGACTGCACTTCCAAACCTCACAGGATGCCTTCTACAGAAGACAATAACCTTCAAGACCAGGAGATATAGCTAACCACAGATAAGTTGCACAAAATGAGGAGACCAAGGAATATGTTACAAACAAAAGAACAAGACATAGCCCCAGGAAAAGAAATAAATGAGATACAGATAAGCCAACTGCCTGATAATGAGTTTGAAGTAATGGTCATAAAGATGCTCATTGAACTTGGGGAAGAGTGGGTAAACTCAGTAAGAACTTCAACAAACAGAAAAATATAAAAAAAGAGCCAATCATAGCTGAAGAATACAATGACTAAAATGAAAAATACACAAGGGAAGTAGATTAGAGGATGCAGAAGAGCAAATTAGCAATCTGGAACACAAGGTACTGAAAATCATCCATGCTGACTAGCAAGAAGAAAAAATCTAAATGATAATAGGTTAAGGGCCCTCTGGGGCAATATCAAACATACTGACATTTGCATTATAGGGGGTCTCAGAGGGATGAAAGAGAGAGAAAGAGGTACAAAACTTATTTGAAGAAGTAATAGCTAAAAACTTCCCTAACTTGGGAAAGAAATAAACATCTAGGTCCAGGACACACAGACAACCCCAAACAAGATGAACTCAAAGAGGTCCACACAAAGAGAGACACATACTAATTAAAATGTCAAAAATTAAAGGCAGAATCTTAAAAGCAAGAGAACAGCAGCTAGTTACATACAGAGGAACACCCAAAAGACTATAAGCTGATATATTCAGCTGAAACTTTGCAGGACAGAAGAGAGTGGCATGATATATTCAAAGCGCTGGAAGAAAAAACACCTACAACCAAGGATACTCTACCTAGCAAGGTTATCATTCAGAATTGGAGAGAAAAAGAGTTTCCCTGACAAACAAAGGTTAAAGAAGTTCATCACCACTAAACCAGCCTTACCTAGAAGTAGAAAGTTACGAAAGAAAAAAATTTCACTGGTAAAAATAAACATATAGTAAGGGTAGTAGTAGATCAATCACTTATAAAGCTACTATAAAGGTTAAAAGACAAAAGTAGTAAAATCAACTATCTACAGTAATTAGTTAAGGGATATACAAAATAAAAAGTACAGAATAAGAAATCAAATACACAAATTGTGGGTAGTGGGGGAGTAAAAATGTAGAGCTTTTAGACTGTTTTTGAACCTAAGTGACCATCAACTTAAAATAGACTGCTATATACATAAGGAATTATACATGAACCTCATGGAAATCACAAACCAAAAGCCTGTAATAGACACAAAAAATAAAAAGAAATCTAAGCATAACACTGAAGAAAGTCATCAAACCACAAGGGAATACAGTTAAGAAAATAAAAAAGGAACAGAAAACTACAAAAACAACCAAAACAATTAGCAAAATTGCAATGAGTACATACCTTATTTTAAAGATAAATGATTACTTTAAATGTAAATGATGAAATGCTCTCATCAAAAGACACTGGGTAGAAAGAGGCTGGGAAGATACAACAAGATAACATTCAAATCGTGTAAATAACCTGGAAAACAACATGAAGACTGGCAGAACAAGCTCCACAACTAAAAGTAGAAAAGAGGCCACATTGGAGAAGATAGGAAGGGCAAAGATGGAGTTTGGGAGTGAAACAGATCATGTGCATCCACGGTAGGGAGCGAACCAGTGGTATAGAGAAGGGCAAAAACCAGATTATCATACAGGGGAGCCCACACAGGGAAGACAAGGCCACATAATATTTGGCTTTGAAATTGAGAGAGGCCGAACTTCATGAGTCCTTACAACCAGTGGGACTTAAAGCCTGGAATTTTAAAAAATCAGTGGGCTCGGGGCACTTGGGTGGTTGTCAATTGAGCATCTGACTCTTGATCTCAGCTCAGGTATTGATCTCAGGGTTGTGAGTCTGAGCCCCGCATAAAAATAAATCAATAAACTGGTGAGCTTAACTCTGGGAGAGCTGAGAGGCCATTAGGAACTGGAGTCCCTACCCTTAAAGAGATAGCACAACAAACAGCCAGTGGAGATACAATGTGGAAGCAGCAGCTTGAAAAACACTGGGGGCAGACAGGAGGGAGAGTTATTTACTCATTTTGGAACTCCCAGAGAGGCAGGGATCACAGGGAGACCCCTCCAGGAAAAAAGGAGCTCGCAGGCACCATTTCACTCTCCCAACCCCCAAAATAAACACGTGGCCACCTGCAGAAACCAGCACAGTGACGACACTGCTACCTGACTTGCTTACACCAAGCCCCATCCCTGCATGATTCAGTGAATCTGCCCTTGCAGTCATGCTTGCCTCAGTACCAGTGCTCTGGGCCCCCTTCCCCAGAAGACTGGCACAAACTCCAACAACACCTTGTCTCCCCCCCACACGTTTTGCAGGACATCAGTTCCAGCAATGGAGACAGGTTTCATTTTGCAAGCAGAGCAGGACACACCTTGTTAGAATGTGCTCCACCCAGCCAAGGACCAAACACTGCCCACAGCAGAAAAACAGAGTCTCTGCAGACAACTGCACTGAAGGAAAAAAGCAGCTAAGACTCAAAAGCAGGGCAAATGAGACACATATGGGAGACACTTCCTGAAACACTGGGTCCTGGGGAACAGGGAACACTGCACTGCAGGGCACTACAGGACTTCTTCTTCATAAACCCATTACCTTTAAGAGCAGGAGATGTAGCTAACTCTCCTAACACATGGAAACAGAAACAGAGAGTTAAGACAAAATGAGGAGACAGAAAAATATATCCCATATAAAAAATATATATAGGACAAAACCATCCCATGACCTAAGTGAAACAGATAAATAATATGTCTGATAGAGAATTCAAAGAAATGATCGTAAAGATACTCACTGGATTTGAGAAAGAGTGGAGGACATAAGTGAGACCCTTAATGAAGAGATTTAAAAAAGAACCAATCAGAGATGAAGAATACAATAAATAAAATTAAAAATACATTGATGGAATAAATAGCAGGCTAGAATGAATTAATGACCTGGAAGACAGAGTAATGGGCTGAGCAAATGAGAGAAAAAAGAATTATGCAAAACGAGAACAGATGTAGGGAACTCAGTGACTCCATCAAGCATAATAACATTTGCATTATAGGGATCTCAGAAGAAGAGAGAAAAAAGGGGGTAGAACATTTATTTGAAGAAATAATAGCTGAAAACTTCTCTAATCTATGGAAGGAAAGGTATCCAGATTCAGGAGGCAAGAGATCCCCCAATAAGTTCAACTCAAGGAGGCCCACACCAAGACACACAGTAATTAAAATGGCAAAAAGTAGTGATAATGAGAGAATTTTAAAAGCAGCAAGAGAAAAGAAGACAATTACATATAAGGGAAACCCCATAAGGCTATCAGAGGATTTTTCCAGCAGAAACTTTGCAGGCCAGAAAGGAGTAGCACAATATATTCAAATTGCTGAAAGGGAAAAATCTGCCGACAAGAATACTCTACCCAGGAAGGCTATCATTTAGAATAGAAGGAGAGATAAAGAGTTTCTCAGACAAAAACTAAAGAAGGTCATGGACTCCACTCATTTAGTGGTCATGGAATATTAAAGGGGACTCTTTGAATAGAAAGGAAAGACCATAAGTGAGAGTATGAAAAGTTGGAAGCACAAACGCAGTAAAAATAAGTATACCTGTAAATATCTATCAAGGAATTCACAAAATTAAATGATGTAAATTATGATACCATATACCTAAAATGTGGGGCAGGGAGAGGAGTAAAGAATGGGTTCAACTTAAGGGACCATCAATTTAATATAGGCTGGTATATGCAGAAGATGTTATATACAAACCTAATGGTAACCACAAAACAAAAACCAGTAATAGATATGCAAAGAATAAAGAGAAAGGAATCCAAGTATATCACTAAAAAGCCAACAAACCATGAACAAGAGCAAGAGAAGAAAGGATCAGAGAAAAACTATGAAAACAACCACAAAACAAGTAACAAGATGGCAATAAATACATATCCACCAATAATTACTTTGAATGTTAATGGACTAAATGCTCCAATCACAAGACAGGGTAACAGAGTGGATTAAAAAAACAAGATCCAGGGGTGCATGGGTGGCTCTGTCATTAAGCGTCTGCCTTTGGCTCAGGTCATGATCCCAGGGTCCTGGGATCGAGCCCCGCATGGGGCTCCCTGCTCAGTGGGAAGCCTGCTTCTCCCTCTCCCACTCCCCCTGCTTGTGTTCCCTCTCTCGCTGTCTCTCTCTCTGTCAAATAAATAAATAAATAAAATCTTTAAAAACAAAACAAAAAAAGAAACAAGATCCATTTATGGCTGCCAACAAGAACTCATTTCAGACCTAGAAACACATATAGATTGAAAATGAGGGAGTAGAGAAACCTTTATCATTTAAATAGGGGTCAAAAGAAAGCCAGGGTAGCAATACTTATATCTGACAAAATAGACTTTAAAACAAAGACTGTAGGGGCACCTGGGTGGCTCAGTTGGTCAAGCATCTGCCTTCGGCTCAGGTCATGATCCCAGGGTCCTAAGACTGAGCCCCACATCAGGCTCCCTGCTCAGTGGAGAGCCTGCTTCTCCCTGTCCGTCTGCCACTCCCCCTGCTTGTGCTCTCTCATTCTCTCTCAAATAAATAAAAAAAATTAAATTAAAAAGACTGTAACAAGAGATAAAGGACACTATACAATACAGAGAAAAATCCAACAAGAAGACATAACAATTATAAATATTTATGCATTCAACATGTGAGAACCCAAATACATAAAACAGGTAATAATAAACATAAACGAACTGATCTATAGTAATAAAATAATAGTAGGGGACTTTAACACCCTACTTATGTCAATGGACAGATCATCTAAACAGAAAATCAACAAGGAAACAATGGCACTGAATGACACTGGACCAGATATATTCAGAACATTCCACCTAAGACAGCAAAATACCTATTCTTTTCAAGTGCACATGGAACATTCTCCAGAATAGATCACATACTAGGCTACAAAACAAGTCTCAACAAATTAAAAAAAAAAAAAAAACTGAAGTCATTCCAACATCTTTTCTGACATTTGAAACTAGAAATCAACCACAAGAAAAAAAATCTGGAAAGAGCATAAATATATGGAGGTTAAATAACATGCTATTGGGGCACCTGGGTGGCTCGGATGGTTAAGTGTCTGCCTTTGGCTCAGATCATGATCTCCAGGTCCTGGGATTAAGCCCTATGTCAGGCTCCCAGCTCAGTGGGGAGTCTGTTTCTCCTGCTCCCTCTGCTTCTCCCCCTGCTTGTGCTCTCTGTCTCTCTCTCAAATGAATAAATAAAAAATTTTAAAAAATAAATAACATGTTACTAAACAATGAATGGGTCAACCAAAAAATCAAAGAGGAAATCAAATACACATGGAGACAAATGAAAATGAAACACAATAGTCCAAAATCTTTGGGATGCGGCAAAAGTGATTCTAAGAGGGAGGTTTATAGCAACACAGGCCTACCTCAAGAAGCAAGAAAAGTCTCAAATAAACAACTTAACCTCACACCTAAAGAAACTAGAAAAATAACAACAAATAAAACCTAAAGTCAGCAAAAGGAAGGAAATAATAAAGATCAGAGTAGAAATAAATAATACAGAAATTAAAAACACAACAGATCAATGAAACCATGAGCTGTTTCTTTGAAAAGATCAACAAAATTGATAAACCTTTAGACAGACTCATCCAAAAAGTGTGTGCACAAGAGAGACAGAATGCAAATAAACAAAATCACAAATGAAAGAGGAGAAATAACAACCAATATCACAGAAATACAAATGACTATAAGAGAAAATTATGAAATATTATATACCAACAAATTGGAAAATGAAGAAGAAATGGATAAACTCCTAGAAACATATAACCTTCTAAAACTGAAACAGGAAGAAATAGAAAATTTGAACAGACCAATTACCAGCAATGAAATTGAACTATTAATCACAAAATTCCCAACAAACAAAAGTCCAGGACCAGAAAGCTTTACAGGTGAATTCTACATTTAAAGAAGAGTTAATACCTACTCTTCTCAAACTATTCCAAAAAAGAGAAGAAGGAGAAAAGCTCCCAAATTCATTCTATGAGGCCAGCATTACCCTGATACTAAAACCAGTTGAAGACACTACAAAAGACAACTATGGGCACTATTTCTAATGAACAAAGATGCGAAAATCCTCAATGAAATATTAGCAAACTGAATTTAAGAATACGTTATAAAAATCATTCACCACAATCAAGTGGGATTTATTCCCAGGATGCAAGCATGGTTCAATATTCATAAATCAATCAACATGATACATCACATCAATAAGAGAAAGGATAAAAACCAAACAATCATTCCAATAGATGGAGAAAAAGCATTTGACAAAGTACGACATCCATTTGATAAAAACCTACAACATAGTAGGTCTAGAGGGAACATACCTCAATAAAATAAAGGTTTTACATGAAAAACTCATAGCAAATATCATCATCAATGGTGAAGAACTGAGAGCTTTCCTCCTAAGGTTAGGAATAAGACAAGGATGCCCACTCTCACCACTTTCATTCAACTGTAAGTCCTACCCATAGCAATCAGATAAGAAAAAGGAATAAAAGGCATCCAAATTGGTAAGGAAGAAGTAAAAATGGCACTATTTGCAGATGACATGATACTATATAGAGAGAACCCTAAAGACACCAAAAAACTACTAAAATTGGTAAATGGATTCAGTAAAGTCACAGGATATAAAATCAACTGAGCCACCCAAGCACCCCACACTACTGGGTATTGACCCAAAGAATACAAAAACACTAATTCAAAGGGACACATGCACTGCTATATTTATTGCAGCATTATTTACAATAGCCAATTATGGAAGCATTCCAAGTACCCATCAACAGATGAATAGAGGGGTTGGGGTGCCTGGGTGGCTCAGTCAGTTAAGTGTCTGCCTTCGGCTTGGGTCATGATCCCAGGGTCCTGGGATCAAGCCCCACATTAGGCTCCCTGCTCAGCAGGGAAGCCTGCTTCTCCCTCTCCCTCTGCCTGCTAATCCCCCTGCTTGTGCTTTCTCTCTCTGTCAAATAAATAAATAAATAAAATCTTTAAAAGAAATAGACGAATAGATAAAGGATATGCTATATATATACAGTGGAATATTATTCAGCCATAAAAAGGAATGAAATTTTGCCATTTGCAATGACATGGATGGAGTTAGAAAGTATAATGCTAAGTGAGATGTCAGTCAGGGAAAGATAAATACCATATGATTTCACTCATATGTGGAATTTAAGAAACAAAACAAATGAGCAAAGGAAAAAAGAGGCAGAGAGAGACAAACCAAGAAATAGACCCTTAACTAAAGAGAATAAACAGATGGTTACCAGAAGGAATGTGGGTAGGGGGGATGGGTGAAATAGGTGATGGGGATAAAAAAGTATAGCTATCATGGTAAGCACTGAGTAATGTATAGAATTGTTGAATCACTAAATTGTATACCTTAAACTAATATAACACTGTATGTTATCTACACTCAAATAAAAATTTAAAAATACTAGAAAAGAACAAGTACGAAAAAAAGATATTGGGGGATGGAATGGATAAAAATGGAAGACCCATCTATATATGTTTTCCTATAAGAGAGTCACTTCAGACTTAAAGACACATACAGACTGAAAGTGAAGAAACAGAAAAAGATATTCCATGCAAACGCAAAAAACAAAAAAGCTAGGGTACCAATACTTATCAGGTACAATAGACTTGAAAACAAAGACTACGGGGCACCTAGGTGGCTCAGTCATTTGAGCATCCAGCTCTTGATCTCAGCTCAGGTCTTGATCTCAGGGTTGTGAGTTCAAGCTCTGTGTTGGAGTCCTGTGTGGCAGCTACTTAAAAATCAATCAATCAAAGATGATAACAAGAGACAAAGAAAGGCATTGCATATGATAAAAGGATCAATCCAACAAGAGAATATAACAATTGTAAATATATACCCAACATAGGAGCACCTAAATATGTAAAGCAAATATTAACAAACATAAGGGGAGAAATGACTTAATACAATAATAGTAGGGGATTTTAATACCTTCACTTATATCAATGGACAGATAATCCAGACAGAAAATCAGTAAGGAAACAGTGGCTTTAAGTGACACATTAAACCAGATAGATTTAACAGATATATATATTCCATCCAAAAAACATCAGAATACACATTTTTTTCAAGTGCACATGGAACATTCTACAGGACAGATCATATACTAGGCCACAAAACAAATCTCAGTAAATTTAGGAAGACTGAAATCATATCAAGCATTTTTTCCTACCACAGTGGTATGAAACTAGAAATCAATTACAAGGAAAAAAACTGGAAAAAACACAGATATATGGGGGCTAAATAACATGTTCATAACAACCAATGGGTTAATGAAGAAATCAAAGAAGAAATTAAAAAATGCCTTGAGACAAATGAAAATGTAAAGACAACAGTCCAAAATCTTTGGGACACTGCAAAAAAATAAAAAGAAAGAAAATTATAAGCCAAAATCCCTGATGAACATAGATGCAAAAATACTTAACAAAATATTAGTAAACCCAATTCAACAATACATTAAAATTAAATACATTTACCACAATCAAATGGGATTTATTCCAGGGATGTAATGTTGGCTCACTATCTGCAAATCAACCAAACAATATTAACACAATGAGGATACTAATCATATGATTATCTCATTCCTAAATCAGGAAAAGCATTTGACAAAATTCACCATTCATTCATGATAAAAACTCTCAACAAAGTGGGTTTAGAGGGAACATACCTTAACATAATAAAAGCCGTGCATGACAAACCCACAAGCTGAAAGCTTTTCTTTTAAGATCAGGAACAAGACAAGGATGTCCCTCTTGCCACTTTTATTCAACATAGTACTGGGAGTTCTAGACACAGCAATCAGATAAGAAAAAGAAATAAAAGGCATCCAGATTGCTAAGGAAGAAGTAAAACTCACTGCGCAGATGACATGATATTATACATAAGAAACCCTAGTGACACCAGCAAAAAACTATTAGAATAATTCCTATACAGAAATAAGTTGCATTTCTATACAGTAATAAAAAAAGATCAGAAAGAGAAAAAATATAATCCCATTTATAATTGCATCAAAAAGAGTAAAATACCTAGACATAAATTTAACCAAAGAGGTGAAAGACCTGTACTTTGAAAACAATAAGGTATTAATGAAAGAAACTGAAGATGACACAAATAAATGGAAAGATATACCATGGTCATGGATTGGAAAAACTAATATTGTTAAAATGTCCATAATTCCCAAAGTGATCTACAGATTCAATGTAATCCCTATGAAAATACCAAAAGGCGGGGCGCCTGGGTGGCACAGCGGTTAAGCGTCTGCCTTCGGCTCAGGGCGTGATCCCGGCGTTATGGGACCGAGCCCCACATCAGGCTCCTCCACTAGGAGCCTGCTTCTTCGTCTCCCACTCCCCCTGCTTGTGTTCCCTCTCTCGCTGGCTGTCTCTATCTCTGTCGAATAAAATAAAATAAAATCTAAAAAAAAAAAAAAAAAAGAAAATACCAAAAGGGGCGCCTGGGTGGCTCAGTCGTTAAGCATCTGCCTTCGGCTCAGGGCATGATCCCAGCAGTCTGGGATCAAGCCCCGCATCAGGCTTCTCTGCTGGGAGCCTGCTTCTTCCTCTCCCACTCCCCCTGCCTGTGTTCCCTCTCTCACTGGCTGTTTCTCTATCAAATAAATAAATAAAATCTTTAAAAAGAAAAAGAAAATACCAATAGCATTTTTCACAGACCTAGAACAAATAATAGTAAAATTTGTATGAAACTACAGAAGACCCTGAATAGCCAAAGCAACTGTGAGAAAGAAAAACAAACTTGCAGGTATCACATTCCAACAGGTCAAACTATACTACAAAGCTATAGTAATCGAAACAGTATGGTGTTGGAACAAAAATAGATACATATATCAATGGAACTGAACAGAGAGCCCAGAAATAAACCCATGCTTATATGTTCAATTAATCCAATTAATCTATGACAAAGGAGGCAAGGATATACAATAGAGAAAACACAGTGTCAATAAATGGTGTTTGGAAAACCTGACAGCTACATGCAAAAGAATGAAACTTGATCACTTTTCTCACACCATATACAAAAATAAACACAAAATGGATGAAACACCTAAACGTAAAACCTGAAACCATAAAACTCCTAAAAGAAAACATAGGCAGTAAACTCATGGACATTGGTTTTTGCAATAATTTTTTGGATCTGCCTCCTCAGACATGGCAACAAAAAGCAAAAATAAACAATTGGGACTATGTTAAACTAAAACTCTTTTGCACAGCAAAGAAAACCATCAACCAAATGAAAAGGCAGCCTACTGAATGAGAGAAGATATCTGCAAATGATATTTCTGATAAGGGGCTGATATCCAAAATATATAAAGAACTCCTAAAATTCAACACCAAGAAAAACCAGAGAATCCAATTTAAAAATGGGCAGAGGGCCTGAATAAACACTTTTCCAAAGAAGACATACAGATAACCAATAGGTACATGAAAAGATGCTCAACATTATTAATCATCAGGGAAATGCAAATCAAAACCAGAATGAGATACCACCTCATACCTGTCAGAATGGCTATTATCAAAATACCAAAAATAGCAAATGCTGGCAAGGATACGGAGAAAAGGGAACCCTTGTGCACTATTGGTAGGAATGTAAATTGGGAGCAGCCACTATGGAAAACAGTGTGGAGGTTCCTCAAATACTAAAAATAGAAATACCGGGGTACCTGGATGGCTCAGTCAGTTAAGTGTCCAACTCTTGATTTCAGCTCAGGTCATGATCTCAGGGTCATGAGATCAGGTCCTGTCGGGGGCTCCAAAAACTGTCTCTCCCTCTCTTTCTGCCCCTATCCCCCTCTCCCTCTCAAAAAATAAAAATAAAAATAAAAATAAAAAAAAAAAAAATAAAAATAAAAATAAATGGAAATACCATATAATCCAGCAATTACACTTCAAGGTATTCACCTAAAGAAAACGAAAACACCAATCCAAAAAGATATATTCACTCCTATGTTCACTGCAGCATTATTTATAATATGGAAGCAATCGAAGTGTCCACAGATATATAAATGGATAAAGAAGATATGGTGTATACACACACACACACACACACACACACACACATATGAATATTACTCAACCGTAAAAAAGGAATGAAATCTTGCCATGTGTGACCACATGGACATATCTAAAGGGTAGTATGCTAAGGGAAATAAATCAGAGAAAAGACAAATGCCATTTGATTTCACATATATGTAGGGAAAAAAAACCCAGGAATACTCATAAATACAGAGAAGAAACTGATGGTTGTCAGAGGGGAGGGGCAATGGGGACATGGGTGAAATAGGTAAGAGGGATTAAGAGGTACAAACTTACAGTTAAAAAATTAATATGTCACAGAAATATAAAGTATAGCATAGGGAATATGGTCAATAGTATTGTAGTAACTTCGGTGACAGATGGTAATTATACTTACTGTGGTAAGCATTTTGTAATGCATATAAGTGTTGAATCACTATGTTTGTATACCTGAAACTAATATAACATTGTATGTCAACTACACTCCAATTAGAAATACACTGAAAAAATTACAAAGAAATAAAAACTTAAATTTAAAAAATGAAAGGGTACTGAATTCAAACGCTTGTTCTACCTCTATTGAGATGATCATAGCTTTTTCCTTATTATTCTGTTAATATGATAATTTACATTGAAAGTTTGTTTTGTTCTGAATGTTAAACCACCCTTGCATTCCTGGAATAAACCCAACTAGACCTTGTTTATTATCTATTTAATACACTGTTGGATTCAGCTTACTAATAATTTACTTAGAATTTTTGTGTCTGTGATAATGAGATTGGCCTGTAATTTTCTTTCTCTCCCTATCTGGTTTTGGTATCAAGGCTATCATGGTCTTATGTAAAGAGCTGGTGAATATTTCTAATTCTTCTCTGTTCTAGAAAAGTTTATACAAGATTTAACTAAGCTGGTCTTTGAATATAAATAAATAAATAAATAAATAAATAAATAAATAAATAAATAAATAGTAAGAAGTTAGTCTTTGAAAATATGGAAGAACACCTAATAAAGCTACCTAAGTCAGGTACTTTATTCCTGACTGAGTTTATTTAACGGTGCTTTCAGCAGCAAATACCAGAATATCCGTGTAACAACGGCTTAAACAATAAAGATATTTAGTTATTTCTTCTGACTAGAACTCTCACCAGAAAAAAAGTGTTAACAACTGAGTGTTTTTCTTACTCTTGAGAGTGTTACATTTGAGTATGATACTATAACAGGAAGTATAAAATGTTTTTATATACATCTGAGCAGGCTCAAATTTATACATGAACCAAAGGAGAAAAAGGAATGAGCTTTTGGAAATCAAACAATAAAATATTATTTGATAGGTGTTACAGTCTAAGTTAAACATACATACATACATACATACATGGGAATATATTTTATATATAGAATCAGAGAAAGAGTTCAGTATATTTTTGTCTGAGATAGATCTAATGCACTATGCCATTAAATTTTTGTACATGTGAATAAACAGAATTAGTGATTTTGAATTCTAATTAGCTCGCTTTCCTTATGACTGAAGTATTAAGGTCCAAATCTTGTACTTTTGTATTCTCAGGGCCTAATACGGTACATAAACAGTTTATAGAAAGTCTGTTCTTCATTAGAATAAGAATATTGATACACACATAAAAAAGTTAGTATGATCAGTCTGATTGAGAGTATTTTGTGTTACAACAGATAGTCTCAAAACAGGAATTGGTAATTCTTCTGCAATATCCCAAACGTACATTAAGATAATTGTACACATAATTGAGAAACTGTTGTTTGCTAATAGTGATGTCCAGATCTTCCTAATAAATAGCTAGAGCATTTTGAAAAGTTTTTACTGCCTTTAGGAATGAAATTAATTGTGAAAGGGCAGATGTGTTGGGGAGCAGGGAGGAACCAGAAACAACTATCTCTTAAATTAAGCAGTACCACTATCTCTTTCACAGGATAAAGGTGGGAGGAGGTAAAGAGGGTCAGAATCTGGTAATTTAAGGTGACAGGCACTAATAAAAAGTGTCTTTGAATTTAAAAGCTACAGCAAGAGAGGACATAATTAAATTACACAAGGACAAAGAAGGATAGAGAAAGTCTAAAGGGTGTTCTCAGGTCAGCCTTCCACTACAGCTGAGTACTGTTCTCACAGAGTTCCCTAGAGAGTCTTCTCCCATCAAGTGACATTTGAAGTATTAAACATGTGAGATAGGATTGGACACCTTGAGCATATGATCCTTAAGGGGTTGACAGTGCATACTTCCTGCTGAACTAGTTTCTTATCCTAGAGTCTGATCCCTGAGCTCAGATGTTCTCCTGTTTTCCAGTACTCTACAAACTTCTATCATTCTGTTACTAAAAGAATGAGGAAGAACCAACAGATCAGCTTCTGCTGTGGGGTATGCAAGTTACCTCCAGAAAATTAAGCCTATATGAGGAAGGACTTGGTGAAATGGAAAAGGAATCTAATATTTACTCAGTGTATTTACATGCGAAGCAGAGTACTAGGTGTCATTTAATTTAATCTTCATGATAACACTATCACCCAAGTATTATTATTGCCAAGGAAGAAGCTGAGATTTAGAGAAGCTAAGAAACTTGCCCCTTGACTCATATTAAGAAGTCAAAGAGATGAAATGCAAATGAATTCTGACTCCAAAGCCTACACTTATTCCAGCAGAGCAAGGAATTCTTCCTAGCGAAGGGTTAATGCATGGGTGTTTCCCTCCCTCTTAATAATGCATCATCCCCCTGGTTCTGTAACATTTCTACAAAGAGCAACTTTTTACTGAAACAATTTAACATTCTGCAAACTAAGAATCTGACAAAAACCCAAACGTTTATGAAGTTCAGGAATATTTGTATACATGTATTTAAAATCCTAAAGGGTTGAAAGGAAGTATACTAATCTGCCAACAATAAGTTTTTTTAAAAAGGAAAATCACTTCCTCCTTCATTTATTGGAATTGCTTGGAAGCAGAAGTCAGGAAATCCCCTTCCTTGATTTGTGGTATTTATGGTTATTCCCAAAGAACAGAATTTATTCTGCTTTATCCTCTGAAAATTTCAATATTTTTTTTCATTCTTCATTAATAGAACATAGTTTTGGTTGCTTTAAAGATTTCTGCATCACAAGAGCTTATTTTACTCCCTTTTTTACATTCTGAGAAAATGAAGGTATAAGCAAACAAAGGATGCCTAATTACTTCTTATACATTAAAAAATGTATATTCCAGGGACGCCTGGATGGCCCATTGGGTTGAGCATCTGCCTTCGGCTCAGATCACGATCCCAGGATCCTGGGATTGAGTCCGGCTTGGGCTCCTTGCTCAGTGGGGAGCCTGCTTCTCCCTCTGCCTGCCACTCCCCCTCCTTGTGCTCTGTCTCTCTTTTTCAATCTCTCTCTGACAAATAAATAAATAAACAAAATCTAAAAAAAAAAAAAAAAAGTATACTCCAGGGGCAACTGGCTGGCTTAGTCTGTAGAGTATGTTAACTCTTGAGGTTGGGGTCATGAGTTCAAGCCCTATGTTGAGTGTAGAGATTACTTTAAAAAATGTATATTCCCTACAATGATAACTTACTATCCTAGGAATTACTTATGGGAAAATACCTTTAATACACATATACATTTCCGGTTTGAGTAATAGCTGGGAAGAATGCAAATTGTTCACATGTATAGGATTTAGCCCTTTTCCATAATACCCAAGAATAACTTCAGAATACTTTTTACAAAAGTAAAATAAATTATTTTCATTACTGAAAGATTACTGTTGACACATAGTTTAATGGAATAGAATAGAATGTCCAAAAATGGGTCAACACAGGGGCACCTGGCTGGCTCAGTCAGTACAGCATGCAACATTTGGTCTCAGGGCTGTGAGTTCAAGCCCCATATTGGGTATAGAGCCTCCTTAAAAAAAGAAATTTAATAAAATAGACCAACATAAATATATTCATTTAATATACAAATGAATTACAAAAGCAACTTAATGGGGGGCAGATAGCTTTTCAATAAATGGTGCTAGAACAACTGGGTATCCATATAGAAAAAAGCCTTGACACTTACCTCACACCATATGCCAAAATATTAACTTGAAATGGATCAAATCTATAGGTAAAAGCTAAAACTATAAAACTTCTAAAACTATAAAACATAGGTGAAAATCTTCACAACCTTGGGTTAGACAAAGATTTCTTAGAATGCAAAAAGCACAAGCCATAAAAGAAAAAAATTGATAAAGTGTACTTCATCAAAACTTAAAACTATTTTTTGAAAGATACTATTTTTTTTAAAGATTTTATTTATTTATTTGACAGAGAGAGACAGCCAGCGAGAGAGGGAACACAAGAAGGGGGAATGGGAGAGGAAGAAGCAGGCTCCCAGCGGAGGAGCCTGATGTGGGGCTCGATCCCAGAACGCTAGGATCACGCCCTGAGCCGAAGGCAGACGCTTAATGACTGCGCCACCCAGGCACCCCGAAAGATACTATTAACAAAAGTTAAGAAACAGACCATACATGATCTCAGGGCCCAGGGATCGAGCCCCGCATCCAGCTCCCGGCTCAGTGGGGAATCTTCTTCTCCCTCGTCCCCCCCACCCCCCGCTCATGCTCATGCTCTGTCTCTCTCTCTCTCTCTCGAATAAATAAATAAAACCTTAAAAAAAAAAAAAAGAAAGAAACAGACCATAGACTGGAAGAAAATACTTTCAAAGCATGTATCTAATAATAAACTAATAATAAATCCAGAATATGTAAACAATTTTTACAACTCAATAATAACAAATAATCCACTTAATAAATAGGCAAAAGACTTTAACAGATACTCCACCAAAAAAAGATATATGAAAGGCAAATAAGCACATGAAAAGATGTGCAACTTCATTAGTTTTAGGGAAATGCAAATTAATCACAATGAGATATCACAGCACCCACTAGAATGGCTAAAGCTTAAAAGACCAACAATACTAAGTACAGTGGAGAATGGGAGCAACTAGAACTCTTATACGTTGCTGGTAGGAATACAAAATAGTACACTCACTTTGTAAAAGTCTGGCAGTTTTTTAAAAATTTAAATGCATGTTAGAGTGCAACACACTCCTAAACAATCGCACTCCTAAGTATTACTCCAGAGAAACGAAGACAGATGTCCATATTAAGACTGGTGTATGTAAATGTTCACAGCAGCTTTATTAATAATAGCCCCAAACTAGAAACTGCCCAAATGTCCATCAGCTGGTGAACTAGTAAATTATGATATGTCCACATAATGGAATATACTACTTACAATTGAAAAGGAATGAACTATTGCTACATAAAACAACCTGGATAATCTCAAAAGCATTATATTAAGTTAAAGAAGCCAGAGCCAGACACAAAAGACTACAAACATTTATATGAAATTCTAGTAAAGTCAAAATTGTGATGACAAAAAGCAGATCAGTGGTTGCCTGGGGCAGGAGTGAGAGATTAGGGGAGGAGATTGATGAAAATGGGGCACAAGTGAAAATTTGGGGGTGACAGAAATACTGTATATCTGAATTGTCCTGATGGTTACACCGCTGTACACATCTGTCAAAAACACATAAAAATGTATACTTAAAAACTGACCGATCTTATATGTAAAGTATACCTCAATAAAGCTTATTTTTTTAAAATGGTCCTCTTCCTTTGTGAGAATCAGATATTTAGAAAAGACATATTTCTGATCATGTGACATTATTAAAGCTTCAATAATGTCCTTTCCTTCACAGTTTTTAAGATAAAGAAGAGGAGGCCATTTTTTGAACTAGACTTTTTGAGGCAAAAGTATCTGATAAATGCATTATATATATATTATATATACATCATGTAATATATAGTAAATATGCAATTCTAAAAGAATTTAGATAAGAACCACAAAGCTTCTCAAATTAAATTTTCATCCCTCTATTAAGATTTGAAAAAATAGGGGCACCTGGTGGCTCAGTCGGTTAAGCGTCCAACTCTTTGTCTCAGCTCAGGTCTTGATCTCAGGGTCGTGAATTCAAGCCCTCTGTTGGGCTCCACACTGCGCATAGAACCTACTTTAAAAAAAAAATTTTTTTTAAATACACAGAGTTCAATTTTTTCATACATAGTTATCAAAATGATTCCTTATGGGCCTACCCAAAAAGACAATTTTACCTAATAGTTTATAAATATATACCACTTTAAAGTTCAACTAAACTATTGAGTATTTTTGTGGTCACAAACTCTTTCTTACCTTACTTTTTAGATGTTTTCCCCTAATTTTTCTCTATACCCAAATTAAAATAATAGTCATGGTTGGAAGATAATGTATAACATAATAAAACCCCTGTTGTTTTTTGCTCTATATATTCTCCTAAGGCAATCTCATCTTTTCCAGGGGCCTTTGTTACCATTTTTATGCTGATGATTTTGACGTACAGCTCAGAGGCAAACCCAAAGTTTTCTAAGGCCTGAAGCTTACACAATTAGGGAGACCTTCTTAAAAAAATTAATATAGCTTGGGGTGCCTGGGTGGCTCAGTCATTAAGCATCTGCCTTAGATTCAGTTCATGATCTCAGGGTCCTGGGATTGAGCCCCGCATTGGGCTCCCTGCTTGGTGGGAAGCCTGCTTCTCTCTCTCCCACACCCCCTGTTTGTGTTCCCTCACTCTCTCTCTGTCAAATAAATAAATAAAATCTTTTTAAAAAATTAATATAGCTCTTCAAATATAGAATTGTTAGGGACTATCTCAGGGCCTTTTTTTTTTTTTTTTGGAAGATTTTATTTATTTATTTGACAGAGAGAGAGAGAGCACAGGCAGGGGCAGCAGCAGAGGGAGAGGGAGAAGCAGGCTTCCTGCTTCGATGCAGGGCTCGATCCCAGGACCCTGGGATCATGATCTGAGCCGAAGGCAGATGCTTAATTGACTGAGACACCCATGTGCCCCAGAAATAAATGTTTTTTTGGAAAGATTTTATTTATTTACTTGTCAGAGAGAAAGAGAGCACAAGCAGGGGGAGTGGCAGGCAGAGGGAGAAGCAGGCTCCAGGCTGAGCAGGGAGCCCGATTCGGCACTCGATTCCAGTACCCTGGAAGGTAGTCAAAGGCAGATGCTTAACTAACTGAGCCACCCAGGCATCCCTTGTCTCAGGGCCTTGAAAAGGACATTCACAAGAGAGGCCTGAAGGTTAACTTCATCAGCTTCACAGCAAATCTACCTCTGCTATAGCTATATCTTAAACCCAGATATTTCTTTTTTTTTTTTAAGATGAACTTATTTATTTGAGAGAGAGAGCATGTGTGCACATGCACACATGAGTGGGAAGAGGGGCAGAAGGAGAGGGAGAGAGAGAGAATCTCAAGCAGATTCCTCACTGAGCATGGAGCCTGACACAGGACTTGATCTCACAACCCTGAGATCATGACCTGAGCCAAAATCAAGAGTTGGACACTGAAACAAGTGAGCCACCCAGGCGCACCTCTCCTCCCCACTCCCCAGATATTTCTTTTAGTGACTGGAGAACTATCCTCCATCTGCCTACTGGATATCTCTACTTTTAAGTCCCCCTTAGAACTAATAGGCCTGCAGATGAACTTGGTGTCTCTCCTTCCTACTCCCACCACTATCCCCAAGAAGTTGCTGGTTTTCCTACATTCTTCAGATTAGGAAATAGCATCAGCATGCACCCAGTTGGAGAAGTTACCTCCATATCAAAACAAACCATCAAGTCTTGACAATTCATCTTCTAAATAAATTGACTTTCACCTCTCTCTAGTTCATCTACTTCTCTCCAACTCCAATCCTACTCTAGTTCAGTCCATCAACTTCTCTCATCCAGTTATTCCAACAGCCACCTAATGGGTTGCCTGGCCTCCAGTTTTACCACCTTCAGTGGTATTCATTCCATACCTATCAAACTTATGAATATTTAAGTCTGATAATACCAACTTTTGGCAAAGATGTAGAGAAATGAGATCTCACACTCTAGATAAAAGGGTAAACTTGAGGTATGTACATAGAAACTCCAGCATACAAATATAAGAATGTCTTCTTAACATTGTTTATAATAGTGAAAAAATGGAAATAGTCTAAATACCCATCAGCAGCAGTGGATGTGCCAATAGAACACTTTAAACCATGAACTAGGGCCACACATATGATTATGGATAGTCCCCACAATAAAGAATAAAGCATTACAAGATCTACCTGAGGAAAACTACAAAACTCTGATAATCGAAATCAAAGAACTAAAATGGAAAAATATTGCATGTTCACAGATAAGAAGAGTCACTATTGTCAAGATGTCAGTTCTTTCCAAATTGATCTATAGAGTCAGTGCAATCCCAATAAAAATCCCAGCAAGTAATTTGTGGATATAGATAAACTGATTCTAAAGTTTATATGGAGAAACAAAAGACCAAAATAGCCAACACAATATTGAAAAAGATGAACAAATCTGGAGAATTGACACTAACTTCAAGACTTAACTATAGAGCCACAGTAATCAAGACAGTGTTGTATTGATGAAAAACAGACAGATTGACCAATGGAACTGAATACAGAACCCAGAAATAGACCCACATAAATATAGTTAACTGAACTTTGACAAAGGAGAAAAGGCACTACAATGGAGAAAAGATAGTCTTTTCAACCAATGGTGCTGGAAGAACTGAACATTCACAATGAAAATAATGAATCTAGGCACAGACATTATATGCTTCACAAAAATTAACTGAAAATGGATCATAAACCTAAGTGTAAAATGTAAAACTATAAAACTCCAAGAAGATAACATAGGAGAAAACTTAGATGACCTTGGGTATGGCATGATGTTTTAGACACAACACCAAAAGCACAATCCATGAAAGAAATATGGATAATCTGGACTTCAACAAAATTAAAAACTTCTATGTGAAAGACAATGTCAAGAAAATGAGAAGACAAACTACAGACTGGGAGAAGGTATTTGCAAAAGACACAACCAATAAAGGAGTATTATCCAAAAAAAAAAAAAAATACATATATATATATATAAAAAAAACCTCTTAAAACTCCACAATAAGAAAACAATCTAATTACAAAATGGGCCAAAGACCTGAACAGGCATCTCACCAAAGATATACAGATGCTGAAAAAGCATATGCCAAGATGTTCCACATCATATGTCAGAAAGGAAATGCAAATTAAGACAATGAGATACCACTACATCCTTATTAGAATGGCCAAAATCTGGGACAATGACAATACCAAATGCTGATGAGAATATGGAGCAATAAGAGCTCTCATTCTTGGCTGGCAGGAATAAAAAAAATGGGACAGCCCCTTTTTTAAGTAGTTTGGCAGTTTCTTACAAAATTTAGAACCTATGAAAAGACATGAAGGAAATTCAAATGCATATTATTGAGTACAAGAAGCCAATCTGAAAAGGCTACATATTGTCTGATCCCAAGTACATGATATTCTTAGAAAAAGGCAAAACTATGGGGGCGCCTGGGTGGTGCAGTCGTTAAGCGTCTGCCTTAGGCTCAGGGCGTGATCCCAGCATTCTGGGATCGAGCCCCACAACAGGCTCCTCCGCTAGGAGCCTGTTTCTTCCTCTCCCACTCCCCCTGCTTGTGTTCCCTCTCTCGCTGGCTGTCTCTCTCTGTCAAATAAATAAATAAAATCTTTAAAAAAATAAAAAAGAGGGCGCCTGGGTGGCACAGTGGTTAAGCGTCTGCCTTCGGCTCAGGGCGTGATCCTAGCGTTATGGGATCGAGCCCCACATCAGGCTCTTCCGCTATGAGCCTGCTTCTTCCTCTCCCACTCCCCCTGCTTGTGTTCCCTCTCTCGCTGGCTGTCTCTATCTCTGTCGAATGAACAAATAAATAAAATCTTTAAAAAAAAAATAAAAAATAAAAAATAAATAAAAAAATAAAAAAGAAAGAAAAAGGCAAAACTATGGACACAGCAAAAAGATCAGTGGTTGGGGGCACCTGGGTGGCTCACCTGGTGAAGCAAGTGACTCTTGATTTCAGCTCAGGTCACGACTGCAGGGTGGTAGGCTTGAGACCCGCATCAGGCTCTGCACTCAGCGGGGGTCTGCTCAAGATTCTCTCTCTTCCTCTACCTCCCCCCCACCTCTCTCTCTCTCTCAAATAAATGAACCCCCCCCCCAAAATCAGTGCTTGCCAGGGTTGAAGTGGAAGGAGGAATGAATAGGTGGAGCACAGAGGATTTTTAGGGCAGTGAAAATACTCTGAATGATGCTATAGTGATGGATATATGCCACTGTACATTGGTATAAACTAAAAATAAACAACACCAAAAATGAACCCTAGTGTAAACTATGGACTTTGGATGATCATGACATGTCAACTTAAGTTCATCCTCAGTAAAAAATGAAAAAAAAGTACCATTCTATTCACCTGAAAGTAATGTAACATTATGTGTCAACTATACTCAAATTAAAAAAGAACTTTTTTAATGTACCATTCTGGTGGGGGTTGTTAATAGGGCAAGCTGTGCCTATATGGGGGCAAGAAGGATATGAGAAATTTCTGTACCATCCTCTTAATTTTGCTATGAACCAAAAACTGGTCTTAAAAAAAAATCTTACAAGGGGTTTAACACAATTGGAGAAGGGGAAGCATCGTAAAGATTTGGTTTTTTTAGAGAGACAGAGCATGTGTGCAAGAATAAGCCAGGGGAGGGGCAGAGGGAAAGAAGCTCAAGCAGACTCCCTGCTGAGCACAGAGCCAGTTGTGGCTGCGGGGCTTAATCTCACGACCCTGAGATCATGATTTGAGCCAAAATCAAGAGTACGGCACTTAACCAACTGAGCCACCCAGGCGTCCCAGGGGAAGCATTTTAAATCAATAGCTTTCTAAGAATATCCACTCTTGCTATCATTTTTTTAGTTAAGAACTTCCTTTCATAGTGGGGTGTTATCCAACAGACAAAGCAATTTAAGCTAAAATGATTAAACCTTGCCCTCTGAGATGTTACAGTTAGAGGCTCAAGAATGTAAACGTCAGAATGGGCACATTTTTCTGAGGCTAAGTTGTTTCTCAACTATCCTAGTTATTTCTCAAAGATACATGCTAATGGAATGTTACATTTTCTTTTTTTTTTAAGCTTTATTTATTTATTTTAGAGAGAGCGAGAGAGAGCAAGAGAGAGTGGGGGAAGGGCAGAGGAAGAGAATCTTCAAACAGGACTCCCCACCCCCCACCCCCAGCGGAGTATGGCGTTGATCTCACCACCCAAGAGATCATGACCTGAGCTGAAACCAGGAGTCGGATACTCAACTGACTGAGCCACTCTGGTACCCTGGAATGTTACATTTCCAAAATAAAACACTAAAAAAGCTCAAGAAAAAAAGAGTGAATTAGTGCCAGTGTGGAGAATCACGAGTCTTTAAAGAAACACAGGACCCAACGCAGAAGAAAAGCAAAGTAACGGTATAACCATAAGTTGATGATCCCAATCTGCTAACTCTTTTTCCAATAAATTTTGTGTAATTTAGTTTGATATGTGATCTACTATTAAACTATCATTTCTCACCTTGTGCAAATGCCATTAAAAACACTCCTGACTACAATAGTGCTATTTTTTAAAACTTTTTGTATAGTTCCGGGGATTGTAACATTGTGTGACTCTACATTATTATCTACGAATTCCTGAGAAACATTCAAATTATTTCATGTTTTAAAATTTTATTTAATGATACAATTTTCTCCTACCAGCTATTCATGGTGAAGTTAATTCTCCATAAATCCAAGGAGATAGTCCTAATAAATCAAAACAATTAAGATGCTTTGTTTCTGGGGCACCTGGCTGGCTCAGTCAGTAGAGCATGGGACTCTCGATCTCAGGGTTGTGAGTTCCAGCTCCATGTTGGGTGTGGAGACTAGTTAAATAAATAAAAGATGCTGATGCTTTGTTTCTAATAAAAGACAAATTTATTACTCTTTAGTAATATATTCCTAGACAGATCTTCAAATTTATTAAGTGGAATGTCTTTAAACATATTTGACTTAAATCTTTAACATGAGATTCATGCTTTCAGGGGCACCTGGGTGGCTCAGTCGTTAAGCGTCTGCCTTCAGCCCAGGGCGTGATCCCGGCGTTCTGGGATCGAGCCCCACATCAGGCTCCTCCTCTGGGAGCCTGCTTCTTCCTCTCCCACTCCCCCTGCTTGTGTTCCCTCTCTTGCTGGCTGTCTCTCTGTCAAATAAATAAATAAAATCTTTAAAAAAAATGAGATTCATGCTTTCTAATACCAATTTAAAATTTTCCAAATCTTTTATGGTACACTTAATTTTTTTACTTTGTGAATGTTAGTTGACCTTGACTGCAATGCAATAGAAAATAATGAAGATTCTTCAAGAATGTCAATCATTCAAGCAAGGTCTTGCAAGAAATTAATGTTAGCTAATCTCTTTGCTAAACCAGAATAAAAAGAATGAGAAAAATGCACATATAGTGAAGAATATGCCTGATATACAGCAGTGGCAGTTTGTAAACTACATGCTACCCATCTCAACCTCAGTATTTGACCAGTTTTAATAATTTCAAGTTCTTTATAGTTTCTAAGTCAATTTAATTATATTAGATTGGTGATAAAAAGACTAAATTTTATCCAGAATATTTTTAAATGACCGACTTATTTTATTTCAGATATTGAATTGTAATTGATGACTTAGTGCCAAATGATGACTTCAGGAAAATTTTCTAACAAATTTGTAGCTTGACTCCAAACTTCCTTCCCACTATTGTACAAATACCATTAGAACGAAATGCAATTAAGTTCTCTTTCATTCATTATCAAAGCCACAATCATTTAAAGTAGACAATAATGTATCAGAAATACACTCCTTTGTGATTGACACCAATTCTTTTAAAGCAACAAATATTAGCAGTACAAAACCTGATTCAATTGTGTACTGCAGATAATTCACTAGGTGCATTTTTTCAGAAGTGTAGATGCCTAATCAATTGTAGCACATATTTGAAACTCTCTTCTACAATATTGCTAAATATCTTCATATAATTTCTTTTGCAATATGTCCTGTTGTTCTTGTTGCACTGCACTGGGTATGTAAACAATTGCTTGTATCTACTCCATTTTTTTTCTTAATTGTATTGCCTCCCTCACTATCAGATAAAGGCCTATTATGTTTTATTCAACTGTAGACTACTAAAAACTTCTATGATAGTATCAATATCTTTATGATTTAGTTTTACAATAAATTGGAAATTGAGCCAGTTGATTCTAACAAATCTTGGATTTCAGTACAGTCGTTAGAAAAATGCTGTTCTCTTTTTTTTTTCCCTTCTTTTTTCTTTCTTATTTTATTACTTTCAGGAAAGTCTGTTTAGTTTTAGTAGTACCATTGGGATTACTAAACATCCCCTCTATTTCCTGGATCATGGACATACGTTTCTGCTGTCACTACTAAATGCTGAACTACGAAACCATCCATACATCCTAATTCACCTTCTTTTATTTCAAACCATTTGTACTGTTCCAAAAACAAACACTTGTTTTTCATTCCAACAATCTGGAAGCATAAGGTTATCTATTTCTTCCTTTGATGAACATGATGGTGTTTCTTCAATGATTGATCACTTAACAATTTTGAAATTTTCCATTAGCTTAGGTATCCCACAGTTTTCACTCCTACCATTTTCTGTGTCTATTTTAAACTTCTTCAGATTAAAAAATGTATATATTCTTCAGATTTAAAAAAATAAGTCACTCTGTTAACTTGGCATTTTAGGGATCAGAATTCGAAAAATAATTTTGTTATGTTAGTAAAATTCAGAATACAACTTGGGAGTTAATACAAAATTTTTGTTAATAATTTTAATGTGCCTTTGGAAAAAGCATAAATTTCACTTTTTAAGAAAAAAAATTTTTATGACATTGTAATTAGCTAAATCAGTATTTTTTTACCCTACTTATTAATGGAGCTGGATAAAAATAAGTCATAGATAATTTGCTTGGCTTTTGGTTTTAAATATTTTAATGTGAATTTCTAAGAATATGCTAATATTTAGTTTCATCTTAAAGATTTAGAATGTGCTATTTTACTTTCATTATTATGAAATAGTAGGTATATAGAAATAATAGGTATATAATAGGAATAATAGGTATGCAGCAGGGGCGCCTGGGTGGCGCAGTGGTTAAGCGTCTGCCTTCAGCTCAGGGCGTGATCCCGGCGTTCTGGGATCGAGCCCCACATCAGGCTCCTCCGCTATGAGCCTGCTTCTTCCTCTCCCACTCCCCCTGCTTGTGTTCCCTCTCTCGCTGGCTGTCTCTATCTCTGTCAAATGAATAAATAAAATCTTAAAAAAAAAAATAGGTATGCAGCAGTGTTTTAATATATTACATATAATATACCTGTTATATACATTAGCATACACATAAACATATATATATAGTCAACATTTTGAATACAATTCAAAATTTCTGTATCTCTTTTATATCAACTACATTTTTTCCCCAAGAATCTCTATGTCCAGTGTGGGGCTTGAACTCAAGACCTTAAGATCCAGTAGCATACTTCACCAACTGAGCCAGCCAGGCACCCCTCAACTACTACATTTTTGTATTTTAACCTTTGACCCCCTTCACCCATTTCTCTTACTTCTCACCTCTAGCAACCACCAATTTCTTTTCTGTATCTATCAGCTTCTTTTGTTGTTGTTGTTGTTTAAAAATTCTGTATAAGAAATCATACTGTATTTGTCATTCTTTGACTTATTTCACTTAGCATAATGACCTCAAGATCCACCTATGTTGTCTCAAATGGCAAGATTTTATTCTTTTTTATGGCTGAATAATAATATTGCATTATATAAAATATATTTCATATATTCATGATTTCTTTATCCATTAATTCATTGGTGGACACTTAGATTGTTTCCATATCTTAGCTATTGCAAATAATGCTGCAATGAACATGGGGATCTTTCTGAGTTAGTGTTCTTGTCTTGTTTGGGTACATACGCAGAAGTGGAATTACTGGATCATATGGTAGTTCGATTTTTAATATTTTGAAGAATATCATACTGTTTGCCAGAGTAGCTGCACCAATTTACATTCCCATCATCAGTGCACAATGGTTCCCTTTTCTCCACATCCTTGCAAACTTTTGTTATTTCTTGTATTTTTGATAATAGCCATTCTAACAGGTGTGAAATGATGTCTCATTGTGGTTTTGATTTGCATCTCCTATGATTAATGACATCAAGTACCTTTTTAAGCATGTCCTTTTGGAAAAATGTTTATTCAGATCTATTTTTTATAATTTTTTTAAGATTTTATTTTTTTATTTGAGGGGGGGCAGAGAGAGAGGGACAGAATCTCAAGCAGACCCCTCACTGAGCAGGTCTGATATGGGGCTCGATCCCAGGAACCCAAGATCATGACCTGAGCCCAAATCAAGAGTTGTACATTTAACCAACTGAGTCACTCAGGTGCCCCATTCTGCCTATTTTTAAACTGGATTGTTTGCTTGTTTGCTATTTTATGAGCTCTTTATATATTTTGGATATTAGGTCTTATCAGATACTTAATTTCCAAATATTTTCTCCCATTCAGTAGGTTGACTTTCCATTTTGTTGATGGTTTCCTATGCTTGGAGAAAATTTTAGTATGATGTAGTCCCACTTACTTAATTTTGCTTTTGTTGCTTTGCTTTTGGTATCATATTCAAAAAAATATTGCCAAAGGGCACCTGGGTGGCTGAGTTGGTTAAGCCTCCGCCTTCAGGTCAGGTCATGATCCTAGGGTCCTGGGATTGAGCCCTGCATTGGGCTCCTTACTCAGTGGGGAGACTGCTTCTCCCTCTCCCTCAGCCCCTTGCCCCCTACTTTCTCAATCTCTCTCTCAAATAAAATCTTTTAAAAAATTATTAAAAAATAGGCAGAAGATCTGAATATCCTCTCCCTCCCCTCCCTTCCTCTGCCCCTCCCCCCATCTTGAGCTCTTTCAGGAGCACCCTCTCTCAAATAAATAAGTAAAATCTTTAAAAAATATATATTGCCAAGATCTATGTCAGGGAGCTTACTGCCTCTGTTTTTCTCTATGAGTTTTATGGTTTCAAGTCTTATGTTCAGGTCTTTAATCCATTTTGAGTTAATTTTTGTGTATGGTATAAAATAGTGGTAGAGTTTCATTCTTTCCCATGTGGCTGTCAAGTTTTCCCAACACCATTTATTGAAGAAACTATCCTTTGCTCATTATGTATTTTTGACTCTTTTGGTGGGTTTTTTTCTTTTAAGATTTTATTTATTTATTTGAGAGAGAGGGAGGGAGAGAGAGAGATTGAGAGAGCACAAGCAGGGCCAGGGGCAGAGGAAGAAGCAGACTCCCCACTGAGCAGGGAGCCCGATTTGGGGCATTTGGGGCTCCATTCCAGGATGCTGGGATCACAACCTGAGCCAAAAGCAGACGCCCAACCACTGAGCCACCCAGGCGTCCCTTGACTTCTTTGTTGTAAATTGACTGGCTATATATGATTGGGTTTATTCCCGGGCTCTCTGTTCTGTTCCATTGATCTATGTGTCTGTTTTTATACCAATACCATACTATTTTAAATATAATATAGTAAATGTTTTATAGTTTAAAATCAGGGTGCATACCTCCAGCTTTGTTCTTCTTCCTCAAGATTGCTTTGGCTATTTGGGTTTTTTTGTGGTTCCATACAAATTTTAGGATTATTTGTTCTATTTCTTTGAGACATGCCATTGAAACTTTGATAGGGACTGCACCCAATCATGGATTGCTTTGGGTAGTAAGAGCATTTTAATAATATTGATTCTTCCAATCCATAAGTACAGAATATCTTTCCATTTGTGTCCTCTTCGATTTCTTTTTTTTTTTTTAAGATTTTATTTATTTATTTGACAGAGAGAGAGACAGCCAGTGAGAGAGGGAACACAAGCAGGGGGAGTGGGAGAGGAAGAAGCAGGCTTCCAGCGGAGGAGCCTGATGCGGGGCTTGATCCCAGAATGCAGGGATCACGCCCTGAGCGGAAGGCAGACCCTTAACGACTGAGCCACCCAGGCGCCCCCCTCTTCGATTTCTTTCATTAATGTCTTGTAGTTTTCAATATACAGATCTTTCACCTTCTTGGTTAAATTTATTGTAGGTATTTTGTTCTTTTTGATGAAATTGTAAATGAGAGTCTTTTATTTCTCTGATAGTTTGTTATTAGTGTTAAGAACAGATTTTTGTGTATTGATTTTGTATTCTACAACTTTATTGAATTCATTTATTAGTTCTCACAGGTTTTTTGGTGGAATCTTTGGCAGGATTTTAAACTAAAATACTTTGCTTTTTGGCCTATGTCTATACTTTGTGTGACCTGCTATTTCTAGAAAAACCATCAGTTTTGATTCACTCTTTTTCCAACAATACTTCACAAAATCAGACTATGAACCAGACTATGAACAAATGCTTGATTACAATTTGATTCAGCAAAAAAATGCTCACATCGCTGTCAAAGAGGTATAGCTCAAACATGGATGTTGGTTGATATTTTCACTTAAGTTAACCAGTAACGTGAAAGTAAAATAGCAAAGAAGTATGTTGGAACTTCACTCATTTATCAAAGACATTAGCAACTTCTTTGCTGAATTGGATAACAATTTTTGAATACTGAAAGAATACTTCCTCAATTTTTTGTGCTGTTCACAATGTCAAGGCCAGGAATGTGATACACTGTTAAGTTTAATTCTGCATTACCAACATTTTCTCTACCAGCCTACTGACTGTTTTGTAAATAAAGCTTTACTGGAACATGGCCACACCCAATTTTAATGTAAGAGTTGAGTAGTTGTGACAAAGACCATATGTACTAGAAAGCCTAAAATATTTACTATGAGTTTACAAAAGAAGTTGGAGATACTTGGGCCTGGAAAATCAACAAAACAATAAACCAAACCCTTATTTGTAGCATTTGCCAACTTCCACGGTGTAAATATTCCTATTGCAGCCAATTTCAAACTACAAATATGATTTCTCTGACCAGAGTTGGGAAGAGATGCATGTATTCCCATCATACAGATAAAATACACAACCTCAGGGGCAGAGTTTTTAGTAAAATTAAATTTAAAAAAAGTGATGAGTTTTGAGTATTCATTATCTGGTTTTAACATATTTAATTATAAATTTATACAATTTTGATTTTTACAGTTGTTATGTTTAACAACTGGCTCATAAAATCCCCCAAACTTAACAATCAGCCTTGCAAACTGGTAAAAGTCAGCTGTGAGGTACTACTAGCTCTATTTTCAAAAGGACACTAAGGGAGAATTTTGGAGTAATTTGCCTAGTTGGTAAGCGGCTGTGTCAAGATTCAACGTAGGTCTAAAACTTGGACCCAGGTTAGGCTTCTTAGCCTTCTTGGTGAAGAATAAGGGCCTTTATTGGCTTGATTTTTTACAAATTGAGTGTGTGTTTGTGACATCTATTGAGGGAACTAAGCCTGCAAGGGAATGCATTTTCTGGAGTACCATCCCATATTGATACTTTTACAATCCCATGCTTTCGGCCAGTTTTGCTAGTTTTGATGCTTGGTACCTATTCAGAAATCACTCTAGGCTGGTATTTGAAGGAAGAAGGGAACAGATTGGTCTATCCATCTGCTGTTGGAAATTTCTCTTATTAAATATTTTCCTTAATTGCTTCAGGAAGTGTAAGTATAGGCATTTAGTACCACAAGCCCCTTGGAGTACTTACCAAGCTACATGAACTCCAAAAACCTTCAGAAAACTTGTGATCTGAAACCTTACTACATTTGCGGTGCAGGAAAAGGAAGGACACTATCAGAGGGTACTCATGCTGCCTCACGGAACTGGGGCAAGAATTTGGGGACAGGACGGCCAACTGGTAGGCCTCTTGACGTACTCAATCTTTCACACAGCTCCAATTCTAAGTGTAGGAATAATAACGGTTAGAGCTGTTGGAGAACTAGATCTGCCCTGTCCAACCACTTCACTTTTACAAACACAGCCCTTGTGAGGTGAAGCGACCTGATGAACGCCAGGCGGTACAGACAGGATTCATTCGTAGCTCTTTCCACTACACCACACAGCCTCCTCTAAAACACCTCTCTGCACAAAACTTACCCCGAAAGCACCAGGAACCTGGTTGGGGACTGACCTACAGTTGAACCTAGGTCAAACGGCCCAGTCGCTCCTGAGTCAAACTGCGGAAACTCTGGCTCAGAGTTAAGGCCAAAGTAGAGAAGCACAAAGCTCAAGGTTTCATTAAAGGACCGTGGCTCCCTCACAGAGAAGCGCGCAGCTAGAAGCAACCCCTTGGAAAAGCGGCCACGCCTCTCACGACGCCAAACGCTGCGCGCGGCGGAGCAACCCGAGCAGCCGAGAACGCAGGGCACGCAGCCGGCGGCGCGCACGCCCGCCCAGAGGCCGCACGGGAGGCCGGCGGGCGTGCGCGCCCCTGCAGCGGGGGGCGGGGCGGGGCGGGGCGGGGCTCTGAGCCGGACCGGGGCGGGGCCGCAGGAGCTGTAGGTGTTGCAGCTGGGTCGCGACAGGTGCGCGAGCCAGAGCGCCTGGGACCCGTGGCAGGGCTGGTAGCAAGCACAGAGGAAAGACCGATTTTAGCCAGGTAAGCGCCTTCTCTCTCCACATCCTCCACAGCCGGAGAGTGCGCGAAACCCCGGCTTCCCTCCACAGTTTCTTTCTCCAGCGACTTCTGGGGCAGGGGGAGCACAGGGAGCGTGAACCCCTCCTCCGCGCGCGAGAGAGTGGAGGAACCGCTGATCCTCTGCTCTTTCCTCACTTCTGGGTACTGCGCTGGGCTTGGGAGTAATTATGTAGGGCCGAACCTTTGCTGCCTGAGGGCGGGAGCTGATAGGACCACCTCTTCCATCGGAAACACTGCTTTCTAACTATATACCTTTTTGGTGTGGTGGAGGAAGGCGGCAGTTCATAAAAATTCAAAATAGTCTCCTAGGGAAATATTCTGATATTCAACTGCTCTTTTCCCATCTTCATTTAAAGCCATTGCCTCCGTCTTCGATTTTTCCCACCTTCCGTTCTGCCAACTGAACTCTAAGACACTTACAGCCCTTTGAGGCATGTTGAGAATATAGCAGTCCTTGCAGTTGGGTGTGTCATCCTCGAATCGCTGTCGTGTATATATCACTGTCACCTGTCACCAGCATACGTAGGTGTTAATATAAGGTAACTGTACACTCGTGGCTACACCTACTAAGCTTGAAGTTGTAGGTGCTAGGAGCCAACCATCTGGCGTCCTTCCTTGCCTCCTTACTGGTGCTTACAACAACGAGTTTAGCTGATCCTGGTAAGAGATATTTGAACTACTATTGTCTTTCACCTAATTCCAGCTTTCAAAAATCTGCCTAATCCAAATGGTTCTACTGACTTGGCTTGTCCAGTTAGTCGAAGGTATGTAGGGAGTTATCAGCCTTAAGACAATACCCCTTTAGGGGAGAGGTCTTTTGCATTAAGTATTCTTTCTTTTGCTGTTGATTTAAGTGGTTAAACAGAATACTTCTTATCCTCATGGTTACTAATACTATTCACAAATGATAAATATTTTAGGAACCATGAAATAACACTTTCTTCTGAGGTCTGATGTAGACACAAAAGAAGATGACCCTCAACAAGCATTTTCTAAGTTTCTGTGGAGTTACAGCCTGGATGAGGGATGATTGTGTCTTAGGTAGACCTTCAGAAAGTTATAGAATTAGCAGGAAAGAAGGTTAAAAAAAAAAAGTTTTGCATGCACATATATTTCCTTGTTTTGCATTGACGGAAGAGTACATAATATGGTATTAGGTAATTACTTTAGGAACTTATTTCATTTTCTGGATAAAACATTTATTGAGTGCCTCTTGTTTTGTCAGTCCTATTATGGATTCAAAGTTTCGAACAGCCTGACTCTAAAAAAGCTTATTTAAAATCAAATGGGCTAGGCAGAATCAGCAACTACAACTCCAGGTCTGGTGAGATCAGTGCTGTACTAGACTTCAGCCCAGAGTGTTGTAGAAGCATAGAAAATAGAGTTTTAAAAAATGTCCCTCTTTGGGGTGCCAGGGTGGTTCAGCCGGTTGAGCACCCGACTCGATCTGTGCTGGGGTCTTGATCGCAGGGTCAGGTTTGGGCCCCACACTGGGCTCCACACTGGGCATGGAGCCTACTAAGAAAAAGGGAGGGGAGACCTTTCTTCTACTTTTTCTTAAAAACAAAATAAACAAGAATAACAAAAAACTTTGAGTAATGGTGAATTATTTTCTTCATATATTTGTATGGCTCATATTTTTTACGTTTTTTTGTTTTGTTTTGTTTTTTGTGTTTTTTTTGTTTGTTTGTTTGTTTGTTTTTTGCCAGTGGTATGGCCTTTTGAAGATGGGATAAGGACCTGTCCCTAATTTTGTGTCAGTTCAGTAAATAGTTGGTGGAGCTGTTTTTCACTGTTCTGTATTGGGCCTCAAAGTTGTTATCATGTAGTCCCTGAACTGTAGAGCTTCTGGAAATAGAATAGTGTATTGGCAACATCAGGAAAACAGTGCCATTTTGTAAAATTGCTTCATTGTGCAACTTTGTTTAACTTGGTACCTTCAAGTTTTGTTCCAGATTCCGGTTTAAGGTGGGCCAACTTTCAACCTTCTAATAATTCTAAGAAAAGAAAGCTTTAGAAGTGAAAACAGTTCTTTAACAGCACATCTTGATGACAGAGGATACTTTTTCTTTCTAAGGTGACTTCAAAATGTCTCTCTTTTTTTTTGAAGTGAGGACAGGATGGGTAAATGAGTGAAGGAGGAAAGGGTCAGAGTGTTTGAAGATTCTTTGCAGTTTTGATGATCTGAAGTCTGTAGTAGTCTTAAGCACTCTTCATGTAACTGCAGGTTTTTATTAATGTGTTTATTAATGTGTGCCAATGATCTAGTTTACAAAGGATAAACATGACACGGTCCCTTCTATGTGATTGTGTTTTTCATTTTTCTTATGTATTTATTTGTTTGTTTGTTTATATATAGGCTCTATGCCCAGCATGGAGCCCAGTGCTGGGCTCTAATTCACAACCCTGAGATCAAGACCTGAGCTGAGACCAAGAGTCGGACGCTCAACTGACTAAGCCACCTAGGCGCCCCTGTTTGTTTAAATGGAGATTCTGAGTTAATGAAACAGATGGTGGTTGTCTCATTTTGTAATTTGAGCCATGGTACTTGATGAACACATTTCTTTGACATTACTTACCTCTTTTCTTTCTGCTTACACCTTAGGAAAGTGGTGTCCACTGGGAATTTTTGGAAAGGCAGTCAGTATTTGCATGTATTTTGGGTATCTACAATGATTATGTTGTTTCCTTAAAATGTTTCCAAGTGCAATTTTAATGATCATTCTTCATAGGGTTTCAAATTTGTGACTTTTCCTCTGATATTTTTCAACAATCAACTGTAGTTAACTTAGGGCTTCTGTACTAGAAAGGTTCATCAAAGACATATACACCCAGACACAAAAGAAGATTGAGAGTATAGGAGATCATTAGACATCTTTGCCATGAAAAGCCACCGAGCCACAAATTGGGAGAATTTGTCACTGTTTCTGTTGACAACGAAACTAGTTTTCAGGCGTTCTTAATTCCATACTCTCAGAAATAGGCGACTTTTATTTAGATTGGAATTGTACTCTTTCTGCAGGTAGGAAAATTTTTGACTTGTCAGGAATTTCCATAAGAAAAAACTTGTTTTTTCTTAAGGTTACTATGGTCTTTCACTGCGTGTTTTGTGATAGGAAGTTAAAGTACTTTATTTTGGATTGTGAACAGTAATCTCCAGGTGATGTTAAATTACTTAACACAGACTCTCAAGGTTCTTTAGTAACAAATGAGTGGTTGTAAATTGAGTAGTTTCTTACTTAATGATTGTGGAATTGAGATTCTATGGTAAATGGTATGCTTGGTAGGAACATACTGCTATGTTTATTGTGTGGCTGGATGCAAAGTCCTTGAGACTCAGTCAAATTATTGTGCAAATGCAGATCTCTTTTTATTAAAAGGACAAGATTTGACCCAACAAGCAATCCATTGTTTAGCATGTCAAATGATTTCTTTAAACTTGAAAATGTTTCTAGAGACTTCATATGTGCAGCCATGAGAAGTTAACAAGATACCATGATATATTACATTCATTTTATTTTCTTATAAAGAATTTCTTCATAATGCTACAATGAAACTAAGAACTTCCATCTTTAAGAGAAAAAGGATGCAACTTCTTGTGTTTTTAAAAGAAAAATTTTGTTTTAAGTAATCTCTCCACCGAACATGGGGCTCAAACTCACAACCCTGAGATCAAGAGTCGCATGCTCTACCAACTGATCCAGCCAGATACCCCCACCCTTTTAGAAAGATTTACTTTTTGTACTTCTGATGACAAGTGTGGAGCCATTTTTTCTCTAATTTATCCTATAACAGAGCTAACTTTACTATCCTTCAAACATGTTTTTTTCTTGCCAATTTTTGGTTCATTACCCATAGATTAGTAATTCTGATATACTTGTACTTGGTTTTAGATTTCCACAGTCTTTTTTTCCCCATAAACTGAAATTTAAGCAAATAGCCCAGGACTTCTTTTCCTCATAGTCAGTTTCACTGAATAGGTAATTTTCAGATTTGGCTTCCACCTCCAGCAATAGAGGAAACCTGTCGGCCCTTGCATTGTACCCAGTGATTTCCCTGTAATGGCCCTGTCACTGTCCTCCTGCTTACCACTTGGCAACATTTGACCAAGTGAGCAACTTTCTTGGTTCTTTCTTTTATTTGGCTTTCTTGGCATGACTTTACTCGGTTGTCCATCTTCTAATCTAACACTTCCTCCCGTGCCCCTTCACTAACTCACAGTCTTTTTGCCGCTCAAGTGTGGGTGTTTGCCATGGTCCAGCATCCTGTTCTTACACTCTCTTCCTGTGCAGTCTGATCTATTTCCATGGCTTCAACTAACATCTCCATGTGAGTGATTGGCAGATTATTTTTTAAACCTCTTTTCATATTATATATATAATTCTTGTTTTATTTTCACATACAAACATGTGTACCCATTTAGAAGATAAGAATTGCATAGGCTTATTATGGAAAACCTGAGGAAAAATAAATTATAAAGAAGGCAAAATATTCCACAATCTGTTCCAGAGAGAACTATTTGGTATATTCTCTTTCAGTCTTTTTTTTTTTATTTGATACACACACAGAGGTAATTTGGCTCATCCTATTACAGTAGATACAGTTTTGTATCTGCTTTTTCACTTAACACTATGTCATAATTTTCCATGGTATCAAAATTATTTGAAAACAATTACAATTTAACTGTGTACTTGGGTATTTCAATTGTTACAACATTATTAACAAGTGAAAAAATTGAGGATAAATTAATGCATAAATCTTTGTACAAACCATTCACTATTTCCTTAGGTTAGATTCCCAGAAGTTGAATTACTGGGTCATAGGGAATAAAAATTAAAAAACACTAAACCTGCTGTCAAATTGCTTTTCATAAAGATTAGACTAATTAAATTAACATTCTCACCTGCAGTGATTGTGAGTGCCCATCTGAGTGCATCGTTCTTAATACTGGATCTTAGTTTTTTATCTTTATTGACTTGTTAAGCAAAAGTGATTTAATATGTACTTTATTACTAGTGAGAGCGAACATTTTTCATATGTTCATTTCCATTTCAATTTCTTCTGTGCATTGTCTTTTGGTTAATCCATTCCCATTTTTGGGTCTTAACATTTTAATTATGTTGCTTTTTGTTTGGGGTTCTTTCATTTATTTGGGCTTTGGGGAAGGGAGTACAGATTTTTATTGGGCCAAATCGAATGAGTGGAGTGATAAAGTGGAAAATGTACACAAGTTGAAATTGTGGCATTTTAAATGCCTGTTGGTGTGAGAAGCCAGAGCTTGTGATTGTTGGAGCAACACTGCCAAATGGAAACCACTTCAGTGGTCTTGGGCAAGTCATTCATCCTCTCTGGGCCTTTTCTGTAAAATGGGAGGGTTGGGTTATTGATCCCAAAGTCCCTACAACCTCTTTGCTGAAAGGATGCTTTACAAACCACTGCTCTCTAGACATTGTGAAATTATTTTTTGTCCCATCCTTAACCTTTCACCCCGTTTAGATATATAGAGCCCAAGGAAAAAGACTGGAATGCAGTAAAGGCAATTTTCGTAGGGGTAGCAAGGCTTCATGGAACCTAGAGGCCCTTTAATGTGTTTGTGCCCTCAGAACAATGCAAGTTGCAAAGACTGGCATTTTTGAGGCACTCCCATAGATTGACACTTGGCAACCTAGTTATGTAAATCATAAAAGCCCTGCTGATCTATGCCACAAAGCCCCATCATTGCTAATGGATGTAAAGCAAATCTCATTTTATGACAAGAGGTTTAAGTTGGCAAGCCAAGTTACCTAACAACTTCCACTTTTCTATACAGAAGCTATACTTAGTGGGTTTTTCTCTTTGTCATTTGTATGAACTCTTCATTTTAATTTTTTTAAAAGATTTTTATTTGAGAGAGAGAGTGAGAGCCAGAGAGCTAGCATGAGCAGGAATGGGAGGGGCAGAAGAAGAGGGAGAAACGAACTATCACGGAGCAGGGAACCCTACACAAGGCTTGATCCATGACTTGAGCTGAAGGCAGACACTTAACCAACTGAGCCAGCAGGTGCCCAGCTCTTCATTTTAAGACTATTCTTTGCCCTATGGTCAAATGTTTAGTTATTTGCCTTTTAATTTTGTGTATATTATTACTTATCTATAGATCTTTTTCTTTGGGATTTCTTTTGTTGCTTTTATGTTGTGAAGCCTTTTGCCATCCGAAGCTGGGTTAAATATTCACTTCAGTCGCCTTTCTAATTTTTATGATTTTTATTTTTTATAATTAATTTTTTAATTTGTCTTGAATTTACCTAGGAGTATCAAAGCAGTATGTTTAGTGCCTTTGCATAGCTTCTGAGCTCCCGATCCATATTTCCAACTACCTGGCACACCATGTAGATACTCTCTATGTACCAGGCACTTGTGTCCACCTCGTTTCCCTAAGGAGAAAGCTTGAAGTTGTCTCGAATGCTTCAGTCCTTCTCTTCTCTTCTCTTCTCTTCTCTTTTTTTTTAAGATTTTATTTATTTATTTAAGAGAGAGGAAGAGAGAATGTGTGCACGAGAGGGGGGAGGAGCAGAGGGAGAGGGAGAAGCAGAACTCCCCGCTGAGCAGAGAGCCCAGCGTGGGACTCGATCCCAGGACCCTGAGATCATGACCTGGGCTGAAGGCAGATGCTTAACCAACTGAGCCACCCAGGCACCCCAGTCCTTCTCTTTTCCCACATTTAATCAGTCGCCATGTTTGGTTGATTCTACCCCAACAGTAATAATGGCTCTTTGTCATTGTTCTAATTCATACCCCCCTTTTTTGCTAAAGTCCTTAGAACTGGCTTCAGTTTTTCCCTTTTAGTCCAGAGTTGTCATTTAAAAAAAAAAAATAGAACACTGGTTTTCAAAGTATGGTTCCCTTAATTACCTGTTTTAGAATCACCTGGGGGTGTTGGTTAGAAAAATAGGTTTCCAGGTGCCACTAGGCTTACAAATCAATACATTTAGGGGAATGGGGCCTGGGAATCTGCAGTTTTAACAAGTACCTCAAGAGATTTATTTACACACTTAAGGGGAAACAAAGCCCAAGTAAATTAGATCTAAATTTCTCTGGATGCCATTCAAGACCCCCACTCCCACACCCTGATAGCCTATTTTTCCAGGCTTATCTCTCACATCACCACCCACCCACCTGGCATTGTAGCCACACAGTGATTCACGGTTTCCTGGACCCACCCTGTCCCTTCCTGCCTCTGTGCCTTTGCTCATGCAGTTCCCACAGCCTCAGGCTCCTCTCCCTCCTCCCACTCCTACATAAATCTTTTTCCTTAGGAGCTCAAATAAAATGCTCCTTTTAAAAAATAAAGTCTTTTCTAATGTCTTCTATTTTAATCAGTGGCTCCCTCCCCAGTCTTCACTTAGCACTTTATTTTTACTTCATTTTTTTACCTCAATACTGTCACTATTTATGATTTATTGCTTCCTTACAAGATTATAAGTCTTCTAAGCTTGAGAACTCTGCCATTACTTTTTATTTAGTAGCCATTATACATATAATAGGCAATTAAATATCATAAAGTATATGAAATATGTCTCTTCTTGTAAGCACTGTTACATAAAAATGTTTGGCTTTGCCTCACACTTAGAATAAAATTAAGATCTTTTACCACTGCTTAGCATTTGTCTGCCACTCAGCTCTGTCATCATCTTATACTTTTCATTTACTCCCTAGCCATTTTATTCCTACCTCAGGGCCTTTGCATTTGCTATTTCTTCCATCTTGAAAGCTCCCACATCTCTTCTCTTCACCTGGCTGGCTGCTTATGTCCTCCCATCATTCAGGTTTCAGCTCAAATGCCATTCTCCCGAAGAGGACTTCCCCCAGACCACTATCTAAAGCGTCTGCCCCTTTTCTTACCACCACTCCAGTTACTCTCTCTGTATTTCCTTCACGGCACTAATCACAGTATTTAATTGTCCTGTTTCCCCAGTAGAATGGAAGCTTCATGAGAGCAGAGACCTTGTCTGTCACTTTTAACATTATGCCTTTAGCAAATAGAGCACTGCTTGACACATGTAAGCCCTCAATAAGTATTTGCCGAATGCATGAATAAGCCTTTGAAGATAGACTTCTCATTTTAACAAGTCTTGTTTTGGTTTGCAATCCAAAGTTTTGTTGTTGTTGTTGTTGTTGTTTAATAGACAACAGCTGAGGTAGTTCCGTCAGGGTTCAAAGCAGGTAGCAGCCTCTGAGGATTTCTGAAGGAAGCAGGACAAATGGAGGCTGGGATCGTCAGGATTCAGTTCTGTCCCAGTGCAGGTTTTCTAAGGCGTTCCCAGGATCCAGGCCACTAGTTTATTATCACTGTCAGCATCTATTTCCAGGGTTGTTACTGCTGCCCAATACTAGTCCTTTAGCTCTCACTGCATTTTTAAAAGCAACCAAAACTGGAATCCAACTGACTAGAAGACTTATGGCAAAACTAGAATCCGAACAACTAGAAAGCAACCGAAAGTTTTCTTCTGCTTTTCTTTTCTATAAGAAAAACAAGAAAGCTACGTAGAATCCTCAAGGAAAGATGAAATTATGTTCATTATACTTACTACATGCCTATTGATTTGAAAGATTTTTAGCAACAGCTTCAGACAAGGGGTTTCTTGTTAACATCTAGTTGAACCAGACAATTGAAATCATCAGTTCTAATTTCTTCCAATTTATCTTCATTGGGTAGACTTATTCTTTTTTTTTTTAATATTTTACTTATTTGAGAGAGAGAGAGAACATAAGGGGGGGGACAGAGAGAGAGGGAAAAGCAGACTCCCTGCTGAGCACAGAGCCTGACTCAGGGCTCAATCCCAGGACCCTGAGATCATGACCTGAGCTGAAGGCAGACACTTAACTGACTGAGCCACCCAGGCGCCCTGGGTAGACTTATTCTTTAATTCTTTTTTTTTTTTTTTGCTTGAAACTGGCTTGAAATTTTATTAAAAATTACAGTCATTTTTATAGCAACTTTAGTTTTTAAAGTACTTTACTTTTATTCTCTCATTTAATCTTCACAACCATCCCAGGGCTCCTGGGTGGCTCAGTCGGTTAAGTGTCCAATTCTTGATTTCTGCTCAGGTCGTGGTCTCAGGGTGGTGAGACTGAGCCCTGCATCATCGGGCCCTGCACTGAGTGTAGAGTCTGCTTAAGATTCTCTCTCTCGCTCTCTAGAAAATAAAACAAAACAACAAAAAATTGGGAATCCTCACAACCATCCCAACCATCCCTTCTGAGTTGAAGAAACTGAGACCCAAAGAAGTTGATTGACTTTCCCATGCCAACTAAAAGACCACTACTCAATAAATGCCTCTCAAAACCTTTTTTAAAACAGCATCATCATTTGATGTAATTTTTAGAAGGTAAACATTAAAGCGTAGTTAAAACCCTAACATTAATATGTTTGTGACTAGTCACTAAGAAATCAGCTGCATAGCATTGATTAAGTAGCAAAGTTTTATCACTTCTGTGGCTCTGTGGTTTGTAAGCCTTCGTTTGACCAGCTTCAGCTATGCTTGTCCTTGATTAAAGCATTGTTCTGGGTTAGCTTCTCAGATTTGTACAGAAAGGAGAGATTAGAGAACTTGCCTAGAGAAGAGTCACTTTTCAGTAAACCCGTTTTAATTCTCCTCATGCTCGAAGGGATTGGTTAAATTGATCTGAACTGGCTTTTCAGATTGAGCAAGTCCTTGGAAAAAAAAAACACATCATCTAAAATTTCAGATAAGAAGAATGGAAGCCAGGCCCTTCCTGAAAATGGCCAGGCGTGAAACTAAGAAGCCCTGTATTTGGGGAAAACTAAATTAATTATTAAGGACAAAGGACTGGTATAAGGAGGTTATATCCATAACGGAAGCAGCCTTCTTAAAACAAGTGTACATATTTCTTCTGCTTTGACATTGTGAAGAAGACTCTTTAATTAGCTACTTTGTGTTAATTAAGCATGTAATTGACAAGACGTGTGAGCATGTGGTTTGTAGACATTCAGTTATGTAGGTAGGCCTTTGCTGAGATAGGTGGCAACTGAGAACTAACATAATACTGTTTTTTATTCATATGACAGATTTTTATTGAGCCTCTGCACTGTACCAGGCACTGATATTTGATTCATCTGATGTTAAAGCATGGAAGGGTGCAAAGGTTGAAGGAGAAACAGGCTATTCGGAGTAAATCTATGCTTTCTGTAATAGTCAACTATAAATTTCCACATTCTTTTTCCAATTAACTATCTCTTTCACTACTTTTCACTTTAAATTTGAAGTTACTGACATAATTTTCTGTTTTTTCTACTTACTAATGGAGATTTTCCTTACTATGTGTGAATAATACTGAAAAAAAAAACCCTCAATCCACTGGATTCTGTTTGCCCTTAACAATAAGTTAATTATCAACTGGGCAGGGGAAGGAGGAAGAAGAACCAAGCAAATAAATAATAAATTAGACTTGAGAGAGAGGTAGAATCAAACATGGAGTATATTGGGTAATATTTAATTTAAAGAAGAAAAAAAAAAAAGATCAGGTAGGTTCTTGGGGGTTCTTTTTGACCTAAAAATTTTAGACCAAAGTCAGTTCTTAAAGGCTGTAATTGGAGGTTACTCTTTTACCTGTCCAAATAGGATATGTGAAGGTTACCACAATTATGTGAAAAGCTAATTTGGGTTTCAAAAGTGCAAGAAGAGGGGCGCCTGGGTGGCACAGCGGTTAAGCGTCTGCCTTCGGCTCAGGGCGTGATCCCGGCATTCTGGGATCGAGCCCCACGTCAGGCTCTTCTGCTATGAGCCTGCTTCTTCCTCTCCCACTCCCCCTGCTTGTGTTCCCTCTCTCGCTGGCTGTCTCTATCTCTGTCGAATAAATAAATAAAATCTTAAAAAAAAAAAGTGCAAGAAGATAAGATATTCAAACTGATGAATAAAGTAATAGAAGCCATGTAGGACCTTGATAGTTATGTATATATTATTTTCTATTTAGAGTTTTCACAGAAGTATTGAGAACACCTGAAATGTGGCCCTTACACAGTGAAAGAGAGAGATTTGAGAGAGATTTAGATTTTTGGGTGCAGAGAAATGGTGTTCCTGGTGGTCATTGCCAGTTTCTCAGAGATAACATTAGAGATCCTCTTTTCTTATTGCTGATTTAACAAAAACAAGTTGACCCTGAAATACAGTGTACACTAGAATGGCATTTCTGGTTTATTCTCTGTACTAGACATCATTTTATTTTCATCCCAGCCTCCTAAAAAATGAATACATTAACATTTATTTGACTTTTCTGGGCCTCAGTTTCTTTATCTGTAAAGTGGGACAATAATATTTCAAGTGTGTTACTCTGAGGATTAAGAAATTTATAGATGCAAAATGATTAGAATAGTATCTGACACATGGTAAGTGTTCAGTAAATTATTTCTATTTTTTTTAAAGATTTTTTTTTAAATTTGTCAGAGAGCGTGAGCACAAGCAGGGGGAGCGGCAGGCAGAGGGAGAAGCAGGCTCCCTGCTGAGCAAGGAGCCTGATGCGGGACTCCATCCGAGGGCCCTGGGATCATGACCTGAGCCGAAGGTAGCCAGGTGTCCCAATGTTTGATATCTTTATTACCACTACCACCGTCACTTTATTAAGCACTTATTTTAGCACTGAGCTAAAGGAACATTTTAGATAGATGAGACTAAGGCTTAGAGTAATTTTCCTAGCGTTACCCAATAAGTAAGTGGTAGGCTGAAGTTGTCGACTTGAGCAGGAAGGAATCAGGGACAGAGTGGGCTTAGATATGGAACAGGCTGAGGCCTTTGAACTAGTTTCAAGACACTTAGGATGAGACTGCCCAGACCACCCCCAGACACCAGGAACAGGTGTTTTGCAGTAAGTCATTGGAGCATGGACACTGGCGTCTGTCAGACTATCTAACTAGTTGTGTGATCTTGAGCAAGTTATTTAACCTTTCTGAGCCTTAGTTTCTTTCTCTGTAAGATGAGAATGATATCTGTTTCATGGTATCATAAGGACTAAGAGAGTAAAATCGAATGGAATGAATTACCTTGCGTATGACCAGTGCCCAGTAACCGATCCCCAGGCTTAATGCTAAGGTGGCCTAGATTTTTTACCTGATTCCGACACAGTCCATCTAGATGGTGGGTGGTTCGGGCCAGTGTCTGCCTCCCTGCTGAGGCCCAATAACTCTGGGATTAAACCAAATCTAAACTCCCAAAGCCGTTTTTACACTGGAATCGTTGGGGAGTCTTTTAAGAAAAATTAGAAGTATTTGGACTCCACATGAGAGATTCAGATTCCAAAGATGATCCAGATATTCAGAGGACCCTCCCCAATCCCTCCCTCAGTACCCGCTCCACGCCCCCCACCCCTCTCACCCCCCGCCCCCACCCCCGTGCAACCGAGAAGCATTAGATTGGCTAGATGAGGGTAGCAGCTGAAGCACAAGCCCAAACAGTGATCTTAATGCTCGGATTGTCAGTGTCAGTCACGCTTCTCACAGGACTGTGCTCTGTTGGGCATAGTAATGAGCAGTCAAGGGGCAGGTGCCCTACAGAAGGGCACTCTACAGAAACGATCTCATCTGTATAGTCAAGCAACATTTCTGTTTGGAAAGAATATTAATGAGATCTGGATAGGAATCAGACACCAGGAAAGGACAGCTGCTGTGAGACGCAATTTGAATTGTACAAGGAGTTACACATGATATTAAGAAAGTCCTTGTGCAACTTTAAGAAGTAATTAAGTTGTAGAGATAATAAACAATTTATAAATGATGTTAAAAAGTAAATGTAGTTTCAAAAAATAAATGTATTGAGGGGCCAGCACACATTTGAAAATGTGTTCAACCTTCCCCATGAGTAAAGGAATGAAAACTAAAACAATAATGTACCATTTTTCACACATCTAGCCGATTGGAAAAAATAAAAAGGATTAATCATGCTCAGTATTCACAAGGATGTGGAAAATAGTCTTTCTCATGTAGCTAGTGGTTCAAATATAAATTGAAGCAAATATATAGATACAGATATAGATGCAACTTTTTTGGAGGAAAATTTGGGAATGTATATTAAAATTTTTTAACGCATAGGCCTCTTAAGCTGGAAATACTGCTTCCAGGAATTTACAGCATAGATGCACACACCTCCAGGTAGACAACAGTAGAAAGATGTTCATTGCAGTCTTGTTCTTCATTGCGAAGCACCTACAGCAACCTGTGTAGTCACTGACAGGGGCCGGGTGAAATAAGTTACAGAAGCTTGGAGTGAAAGAGTATTTGGTACTGAAAAGCTGAGGTAGATCCATGTGTCCTCCTCCATCTCTGTGTCCTTCCCTGTATGTCGTCCTCTCATGTGTGGGAAGATGTCCAGGAGGAGACAAATAATTGCTGAATAGCCCTTTAACATAAAATCACTAATTTTTATAAAATGTATGTGTTTATATGTTGGTGTTCACATCTCTGTGCCTGACAGTTTCCTCATTTGTAAAATAGGCATCACTGTAGTATCTCATGAGTTGTGTGGATAAAATAATATATGTAGAATGCTTAGGACAGTGACTGACCTATTGTGCTGTGTGTTTGCGGTTATTATCACGTATAGGCAATATCGGAAAGTTTATACTCCACAGTGTGACAGAGGTTATCTTTGGCAAGTCAGATTGTCTTGGGGGAAGGGGCGTACAAGGCCAGGCAGAGACTTCTGTTTCTTATATTGTATGTTTCCACGTAATCGTTTATGAGAAGTAAGATTGCTTGACCAATCACTCTGACAAGGAAGCAAGGCAATGACAAATGGGCAGCCCCCATTTGGAGTGCTTGTTGAGAATTGCGTAGGAGAGGCTCTCCAAAGGAAAGGAGGAGGGTGAAAGAGGGTGGTGGTGTGCGGAGATGAGAGGGATGCTTGGGAGTTCCACCTTAGCTGCTGAAACGCTATTTGAAAACCATTGGCTTAATCAAATACTGAAAATTTTCAAATTGCACAAGAACCTTATGAAGTCCCCACATTTTTTTTTAAAGATTTTATTTATTTATTCGACAGAGATAGAGACAGCCAGCGAGAGAGGGAACACAAGCAGGGGGAGTGGGAGAGGAAGAAGCAGGCTCCCAGCAGAGGAGCCTGATGTGGGGCTCGATCCCATAACGCCAGGATCACGCCCTGAGCCGAAGGCAGATGCTTAACCACTGTGCCACCCAGGCGCCCCTGAAGTCCCCACATTTATATCTGAACTTTTCCTTTTTGCAATTTAGTTACTTTTGTAATAAAAGTGATTCATGTATAATTTGACTTTTGGGCAAAAGCTACAAAAACTAATTGCTCACATGTCTAAAACAAACATTGAAGAGGAGATAGGTAATTTTCCTAATAATTATGAAATAAAAATTTCAGTGTTTTAAAGAGACCACTAATTTCTTTTCAACTAGTGTTACTACCTCCATTATATAATATTACAGAGTAAATTTTGCACTAAAAACGTCAAGTGGCCGAAGACTATGTTACGTTTATGAGTTATTTTAATCAGAGTCTTAGGACATAGGCCTTAAGACAATATGACATATAAACTAAGCTAAGCCCGTATATGTAGCCTGTTAACTAAACCTGTAGAATAATGTTTATTCAGTGTCTTAGACACAGAGGCATCCAAAAAGACCGACAAGATTTGGCTCTGACCTCAAGCAATGTGCCAGGCACTGCTTTGCATTTATTCTCTCCTTTTATTTTTAGCATCACCCTGTAGCTTAGGTGTGTCATCCTCATTTTATGTAGAAGGAAAGTGTAGCACAGAGAGGCTGCCATGCATCTGGTTAGCCCTGGACTCAAGGCTGGAATCAGCGGGTATTCCCATGGCCCTGCTCTGCCTCCAAATAACCAGGATATGAAATAGGTGATGTGAGCCCTGGGTGGGGGGGTGCACTCAGAATTCTCAGGGACCTCAGTGATCATCTGTCATCTAGTCTAAGTGACTTCCAAACTATAATTTTTAAAATAACAGTTTTATTGACATATTCGTATACCATACAATTTACCTATTTAAATTGTGCAGCTTGGTGGGTTTTGATATATTCACAGAGTTGTGCAACCATCGCCACAATCAATTTTATGACGCTTTCATCACCTCCCAGAAAAAACCCATACCCTTTAGCAGTCAGTCGATCCCCTTCAACCCCCTGCCAGGGCTAGTCAACCACAATCTACTTTCTATTTCCGTAGGTATGCCCATTCTAGACATTTCATATAAATGAAATCATAACGATATATGATCTTGGTGACTGGTTTCTTTTACCTGGCGTAATTTTTTCAAGGTTCACCCATATTGTAGCATATATCTGTACTTCATTCCTTTTCATGGCCAAATATCATACCTTTATATGGATAGACCACATTTTGTTTATCTGCTTCCCAGTTGATGAACATTTAGAATGTTTCCACTTTGGGGCTGTTGTGAATAATGGTATTATACACGATCTTGTACAACTTGTTGTGTAGACATGTGTTCTTTTTTCATTTCTCTGTGTGTGTGTAACCCCCTAGGAATGGAATTGCAGGATCATATGATAATGATGTGTTTAACCCTCTGAGGAGCTGCCAACTATTTTCCAAAGCAACTGCATGATTTTACATTCTCATCAACAGTGTATATGAGCGTTTCAATTTCTCTACATCCTCGCCAATACTTGTCAGACTATAATTTTTTTAACCACATCCCACAGTAAGAAATATTTTACATTCTTACCCAGTTTATATGCACACAAATAACTGAAACAAAAGCTTTATAAAAGAATACTTAAACTCTGTGTGATGCAGCCTGACATTTTGTGTTTCATTCTATTCTTTTTCTTTAGCACAAACGTCTTGGTTCCAACCCGTTAAAATTGATTTCACAACTCACTAGTTGAGACCTGCAGTTAGAAAAATACTAGGCTATTTTAACCCCTTCATTTTACACCAGAGGAAATTGAGGCCCTGAGAGATGACTTCTTAGCAGATGATACTGCTAATTAGTTGTAGATTAAAGATTAGAGCCCAAGTCTCTTGGCTTCCTGCTTTAACTTTTGACATCTCAGATTTAGTTGCTCTCATATGTGGTAGGTAAAAATAAATTGGAATTTCTGCTCAGATACCGTTTTAAAAATTCTGTATACTTTTCTCAAGCAGCACTTAAAATTCAGTAACAAATCAAGCTAGAGAAAAAAAGAGAATAAAAAGAACACAATTTTATTACCATGAGTCATTAGTCTACAGAGTAATTTTGTGCCTGCTGGGCAGGCAAGCTTTTTTTGTGTTTGCTTTGTTTTGTTTTTGGGTTTTTTTTGTTTTGTTTTGTTTTTTAAGATTTTATTTATTTGTGAGAGAGAGGGAGGGAGGGGCACAGGGAGGAAATCTTTAAGCAGACTCCCTACTGAGCATGGACCCTGACTCAGGGCTCCATCTCACAACCCTGAGATCACAGCCTGAGTTGAAATCAGGAGTCAGATGTTCAACCCACTGAGCCACCCAGGCGCCCCTTGAATGGCAATATTTGAAAGTAAGCAATATAAAAATCTTTTATGCTTCTGTTTTTCTATTTTTCTTGGAATACATATGGGTCTTAAACCCTTTCATTTTAGTGTTTTCCAACATGTGATGGGGAAACCTCTGACACTAGAATAACTTCAAGGTTCCTGTTAAAATGAGGTCTTCCCAGGCCCTACTCCAAACCTAATGAGTCAGAATTGTGGGATGGGACCTGGAAATCAGTATTTAAAGCAAACTTCCCTTGTTTGTGGAAAATCAAGACAACGTTTCCAACCTGGTGATTGATGACACAGATCTGAAACGGGTGGCTTATGTATACAAGTGTGTCAATATGACATTGCAAACTAGGGCAAAATTCACTCCATTATGGAAGGTAACTGTCAGAAACTTGGTCTGGTGTTCAATGATGTGGTACGCATTGTGGAGATAATCCATAGTAGGGATGTCAAAGTTCAGGTCATGGGTGAAGTGTCAACCATTTCCATCAACAAAACAGAGGGCTGCCATGTTTACCTGAGCAAGAATTCCCTGGGTTGTGAGACAGCCAGTGCCAAATCTGAGATGAAGGTCCTCATTCCTACAGAAGGTGGTGACTTCAGTGAATTCCCAGTCCCTGAGAGGTTCAAGACCCTTTGAAATGGGCAGGCGTTGGTCACCACAGTGACAGAAATTGCTGGATAAACAAACTGCCGCTGGGTTCTTTGCCCTCTCCTTCATACCATGGGATAAATCTGTATCAAGATGGTTCTTTTTTAGATTTCCTCTACCTTTCGAGAAGCATAGCTACCTCACTGAAATATACCTCACGCTGAAATTTGGGGCAGGGGAGCAGGTCAGCTGATCTTCTGCGGGAAGGTGCAGCTTTTCCCGGTGCCCTCAACCACACCGCCAGTCCATTCTTAAGGAACCATACACCAGACTGGGGTGTTTTGACTTCCAGCCTTTGGAGGTTATTTGACCAACAGTGTTTGGGGAAGAATCAAGCAGTCGCCAGGAATCAGCAGATCAGAATGTTCACACAAGTTCGTCTTTTTCCAACAATGAGCATGAAGGTAGCAGAGGCTGGTGTGATTCTAGCTGGTTCTTCTAACCAAACTAACTTTTCACTGTTGACAAGTGAGGCAGGGGTTGCCCTGGACCGAAGGCTGAAGCTTGGCCATCTAGCATTCCAAGAAAAATTGTTTCCTTATAAGCATTCCTTTTATTTTGCATTCCATCTGGGTCTGCCTGAACCTGAGAGAGGAGGCTCTCCTGTATCAGCTGCTGTGGCAGTGTCCTGCACCCAGGTCAGTTAAAGGATTCTTGGACCCTTTCTTTCTGTGGGATCCCTGCCCAGCACCTTCCTACAGAGATGACTTAAACAAGGGAAAAAAAGAAAAGAAAAAGATAAGGAAAGGAAAAAAAAAGAAAAGAAAAAAGAAAAAGAAAATACAGTATTCCAAGGAATCTGGAATTCCTTCCTCCTTCCATGCCTGTCCTCCATCTTCACTGCCTCCTTTGCCCTGTCATGCTCAACTGCTTCTGATTTCTGTCCAGGCACCTGAACAGTGGACTAAAATCTCCACTGCAGCCTGGTTTTAAGTCTTATAGAAGAATCTTGCTCAGCAGAGCGCCTGGGTGGTTCAGTCGGTTAACGGTTAACGTCTGCCTTCGGCTCAGGTCATGATCCCAGGGTCCTGGGATGGAGCCCCGCTCCCCCTGCTTGTGTTCTCTCTCTCTCTGTCAAATAAATAAATAAAATCTTAAAAAAAAAAAAAAAAAGAAGAATCTTGCACAGCATTGCTAATGTAAATTACAGTTTTTTCTCTCTAGGGCACTTACCAAAATATGCAACATTCTTGGTGAGAAGAGAGATTGTCCTGTGACTTCTACCCACTTCCTGAGGCCTGTGGAAATAAACCTTTACGTACTTAAAGTTATACCGAAAATAGAATAAAATTAATATCAAACTTGAAAAAAAATAGAACATACTTCCTAGGTGATTCTTATTTTATTCAAGGTGTGACCTACTAAATTAAGGGTTTCAAAAGCCAAAGAGTTATTTGTAAGAAATAGCATTTGTAAGAAAAGACCTGAATTATGGCAACAGAGGGAGTTAACTAAAACAATCTGTATTGATAGGGTTCAGTATTTTTCTACCTGAGTTTGGTGCTAGAAATCATTTTTTTTATGGCTATATCCACTGGTTTCCTATAACTTGGAATAATTTGCCTTAGAATAAATAAACACAGCTTGCTGTTTCATTTTTCCCCCCAAAGCACTAGTCTATAAAAATAGTTGAATCCAACCAATGATTTCAAATACCTGGTATTCCTCCCTTTATCTTACAAATATTTGAGTATCCACCATGTGCCAGGCACTGTTCTGAGAGTAAAATACAGTGTGATTAAACAAAACAAAAGAATGTAATCAGTGTCAGGGGTAGGTCTGTACTTTGGGGACTTAAGAGGAATCTTCTAGGCTTGGGTGGTCAGGGAGGGTATATGGAAGGAAGTGTCATTTTAGCTGAGACTGACAGCATAAGGCCAGGGAGGGTCTAAAGCATTTTTAGACAGAGTCAGGAATATGTAATAAGAAAGGCAAGGGATTAAGAGAGATAAGGAGAGCCTGCCTAAAGATATGAGAAAAAGTTTATATAAAGTCCACATGTGAAAGAAAGGGTGTGTGTAAGATAATGCTTATTAATTAATAATAATAATAATAAATATTTTGAGCATTCATTAGGTGCTAGGTAGTGGTGTTCAAACTTGATGTTTAGGAACTTGTTTTAATGCTCAAAACAAAGCTATGAAGTAGGTTCTTTTATCCCCAATTTGCAGATGAGGAAACTGAGACTGAGTATAACAACTTGCCCAAGATCACAGAGCTAGTAAGTGGTGTGAGATTTTAACAGCTAGATTCTGCTCAATTGCCTATACTCTTAGCTTCTCTGCCTTTTCCTCAAAATGTTAGACATTTTGTGTAGAACATTTGACGAGCTAAGGTAGGTGGTGGGATACTCCTCAGAGAGGTGACCAAATTGCCAGCGGTCACCACAACTAGAAAGGGCAGAGTAAGAGCCTGTAAGTCTTCTTTTTAACTTCAGAACTTGTGCGCATGTTGTTCTATCAAAGTGTACCTCATACTGTACTTGATGTGATATCATACTGTGCTTCATACTACATGTGATATCATACTATACTTCATACTTCATGTGATATCATACTGTACTTCATACTACATGTGATATCATACCATACTTCATACTTCATGTGATATCATACTGTGCTTCATACTACATGTGATATCGTACTATACTTCATATTTCATGTGATATCATACTGTACTTCATACTACATGTGATATCATACTATACTTCATACTTCATGTGATGTCATACTGTGCTTCATACTACATGTGATATCACACTATACTTCATACTTCATGTGATATCATACTGTACCTCATACTGCATGTTATATCATACTACGTACTGCATGTTATGTCATACTATACTTCATTTTATTTAATAAAAGCAAAAATGTACATACCAGCTCATCTTGCGAGAAAAATTATTTGTGGTGAAATAAACTTAATTCGAGGAGGAGGGATAAGAGAGGATGACACATGTGATTTGGACTGTGTTATGTTGTTGATTTATGGGACATGCAGTAGGAATTCTAGGGCTGGAAGTCAAGAAGCTTTGGGAATCGTCTGGTGTAAGTGACCTTTGATGACTTGAGAGTGGCTGAGCTCACCCAGAGAGAGGAGAGTAAGTGACCCTTCGGTAATGCCTAGGAACAGAGATGAGCAGAGGGAGAGTGAAATTGAAATTGGCTTGAAAGATAGGAAAGGAATCAGGAGCGTTCCAGTTAAGAAAAAACAAGGGAAAATACAATGTCAGAAATGAATCAGAATTGAATCAACAATTCAGATGACAACAGAGAATGATAAAAACTGAGGCATAGTCCTTGGATTTGACAGCAAGAGATTTTTAGGAGAGTAACATCGGTAGGATGATAGAAGTAGAAGTCAGACCCAAGTGGTCAGGGGGATGAATGGAAGATGAGGAAATGGAAACAATGAGCATCTGGAGACTAAGGTTTGGCTGTGAAGGTAGGAGCAAGGTCGAGCTGATATATTGAGGGGGGCGAAAGGCTTAAGAGAAAAAAGGATGATTTATTTTAATCTGTATATACAAATTTCTGATCTGTATACACAAACACACATGTCAGAAATGTGAGCATGGGAGCTCCTGGGTGGCTCAGTAGGTTAAGCATCTGACTCTTGATAAGGCTTGGGGAAGATCTTAGGGTTGTGAGATGGAGCCCTGTCCTGTCGGACTCACATGCTGGGTGTGTAGCCTTCTTAGGATTCTCTCTCTCTCTCTCCCTCTCCCCCGCCCCTCCCCACCTCTAAAAAAAAAAAAAAAATGTGACCATGGTTTTAGGTAGAGAGGGCAAAGTCAGGGGCAGAGGTGAAATGGGAGCTCAGGTAGACTGTCATGACAGTTATTTTTCCCCAGACATAGGTGAAGGGAGGAAAAGGTGATACCTAAGTGTGCTTTCTTTTCTCTGGAGTGGTGAAGTGTGAATCAGTAAAGGTGAATTTTGAAGCGTCCAGTGAAACTGTCTCTGATTCTTTGGTGAGCAGTTTCCTGAAGTAAAATTGCTTCTCAGAATTACACAACCTCCTTTTCATTACTCTGACCCTGCATCATAGTGTTTTTTAAGAACAAATATCCTTAAAAGGAGATTTTTAAAAAGAGACAAGATGTTACTGAAGTGATTTTGTCTTGATGCAAACATCTACATCCTTGTTGACCCCTGGGAATTTGATCATTGTTACAATTTTCTTATTGTCTTGGATACATGTTTCTACAGAGACCGGGCTAAAACTCTTCCAAGAACAGTAGTAATGATAATTCTAACAGACTCGTTAGACTTGCCTAACACAGTGTTGCTGAATAATAGAGTAGTGAGGCTTTTATGTACAGTTATTTGAAGTTATTAACTGGTTCTGTCTTTTTTCATATCCCTTGAGTTTGTCTCAAAGTTTGAATAAGCTAAAATTGCTAATTCACAGTTCCAAAAAATGATACATACTTTCTCAACAACTGAACTTAAGACTGCATAATAAGCATTCATTTTGTTGTACTGATAGTGTTTTGGATAAAATTTAAACCTTCGTGCAATTTCATTCAAAGCATCCATAAAGTTCCTTCTATTTAGAAAGCAATATACTAGATGCCAAGAGGGCAAGAGGCAAAGTAGATCTGTCCCCTGGTCTCAAGAATCTTTCTATTGAGTAGAATTTATAAAATTATGGTAAAATAAAGGGAGTGACCTATACTGATTGGGAACAGGACTAGGGCAGTTCAGGAAAGTGTTCTTTGAGGAGGTCGTCTTTCCTGGAGTCTTGAACAGATTGAGGAAGGATAACATTCGAGGTGGAGTGAAAAAATATATGGTGTATCAAAGGAGCAGAAACTGGTAATGGCATAATTTTGGAGATTATTTTTTCCTGTCAAAATTATATGGAGTTAGGCTTCTCCCTATCAGAGAAAGAAGTTACAAATAAATAAAAGGAACGCTAGATAATGAATCTTATGATGCTAGATTGTGTGTGTGTGTGTGTGTGTGTGTGTGTGTGTGTGTGTATCCACACCAACACACAGATAGATATAGAGATGAATATGGAAATATATGTGTGTGTTATATGCATGAGTTAATATACATACATATACTCCTGGTTCTGTCCCCCAAGAGAGCCCAGTAGCAATGAGCACATGTAGTGCCCAGATTTGGTTTCTCCAATAAAAGGAATCAGGACTCCTTGGAGAAGTGGTTGATTTCAGGGCTGGGGCTGGGCAAATAGAAGACGAGTTTGGAACATCTTACAGTGCTAAAAAGTAAGAATGTGCTTTTAAAAAAAAATGGTGGCACATTGAACGGACAATAGAGCCAAGCTGAAAGAGCTCCAAGTGACCAAAGCTGGGAACAATTTGAGCAACAAAATAAAATTAGCCAGGGAATAAAATAACCCAAGAATTATTATAACCCAGGAAATAAAATAGATACCTTTGAGTCTGTCCTAATATAAATAAATGATTGAATAAATAAACAAGAGGGAAAGGACAGTTCTCCCTTATAGAAGAATTCCACCTAATAAAGGCAGAAGAAATGAGGGCAATAGAAAATCACCATTAGAACGTCATAATAGTTGCTGAAGGCAAGATCAGCCCATGAATGCTAAAATTGATGAATAAAAGTTTAAGAAGGAATAGGATTAAAGGATCTCTCCCCAAATATTTATGAATTCTAAAGGGAAGCATAGTAACTTTACAGTGGTGAAACCTGGCAGACACCACCTTAACCAAATGACCCAGTAACAAGACCTCAACATCTTTGCCCTCTGATAGAATACAATGAGGAAGAAGGCACATCAGCTCTGTAGTATTCTTCCCAAAATTCTATCACTTCAATCTAAGAAAGCATCATATTTTTAAAAGGAAAAACTTTTTTTTTTTTTTTTTTTTTTTTTTTTGAGGATTGTGAGATATCCCAGGCTCATCTGGTATTTGCCCTGCCCCAGCTCTGGAATCAACTACTTATTAGAGGAGCCCGGGTTCTTTTTATCAGAGGAACCGACAAACCCAAATTGAGGGTCAGTCTGTATAATACCTAACCAGTACTCTTCAAAAGTGTCCTGCTCATGAAAGACAAGGAAAAACAGAGGAACTGTCATAGAGATTGTAAGAGACTTAAGAAGACATTACCATTAAGTGTAGTGTAGGATCCTGGAACAGAAAGATGACTTTAGTGGAAATTTTTAATTTTGATAGTTGTGCTATGGTAATATAAGATAAAGCTTTGTGAAAGTTACAGGGGAACTTTTGTACTATCTTTGCAACTTGTGTAAATCTAAAAAGTACAAATAAGTTAAAAAAATATTAACTTTCAAAAGCTTTTTCAATTATGTGAATTTAGTCACCGTGTTTGTAAAAAATATACATATACCCTTAGAAATAAATGTAGGGGCACCTGGGTGGCTCAGTTGGTTAAGCATCTGACTTGATTCAATCAACACTCACATCGGTCTTGATTTCAGGGTCATGAGTTCAAACTCCACCTTGGGCTCCATGCTGGGTGTGGAACCTACTTGAAGAAGAAGAAGAAGAAGAGGAAGGAAGGGAGGAAGGGAGGAAGGGAGGAAGGGAGGAAGGGAGGAAGGAAGGAAGGAAGGAAGGAAGGAAGGAAGGAAGGAGGGAGGGAAGGAGGGAAGGAAGGAAAGAAGGAAGGAAGGAAGGAAGGAAGGAAGGAAGGAAGGAAGGAAGGAAGGAAGGAAGGAAAGAAAGAGGGAAGGAGGAGTGGGAGGGAGGAAGAAATGTAGTTTATATTCTGAAAAAAACATTATGTGGGAATATATTTCATGTTGCTTTTGTTTAAAATTTCCCTTTGCACCTTGAAGTTCTTTTAGGTTGTTTTTTTTTTCTTTTAATTGGTTGCTCTCTGACATTCGAATCACAAAAAATTCTTGATTTTTAAAAAAAAGTCAAACTCCACAATCTGTTTCTAAAAATAACATTTTCTTTTAACAATTGAGTTTGTACTTTGCTCTCTCTCATTTTCTTGAGGCTGTGTTCAGGCAACTATGCCTCTTACACAAGTAATTATCTCCTGGGGATGGGGGTTGCAGGGAGTGAGAGGGAGAGAGAAAGACATGATGAGATTAGGAGATTAGATTTATAAGAACAGGATTGTATTAGTGGCCGCTCATTTATTTTCTTCCAAGCATGGATCCTGCAAGACAATTTGCTTAGTTAGGTTAAGTCTGTAAATGAATTTATTAAGGTAGGTTTCCTGGGGCAGCTACAGGCCTCACCCTCAGCAGTAGCTCAAGGAAGCAGATACCTGGGACCAAATTTCCCAGTGAGTCATTGCCCAACCCTTAAACTTGAAAGAACCTTTGTTTAAGAGATTTTGTCTCCAGGCTACCGCTTGGTCATAGGACATTTAGCTACCCTACCTCAAGCTGCCAAGTGTGGTAGAAGAACTTTGAACTGGGAAGTAGAACTCTGACTCTCATACTAACTAGTTGGTGAGTTGGGGAAATTATTGGACCTTTGTGTGGCTCAATTCTCAATTCTCCTACTGTAAAAAAGGGGGACTTGGTTACTTGATTTCTAAGTTCCCTCTTGATGTTAAAATCTGTCCTATGTATCTAAAACTGAAGGCATCTTCCTTCTTAGGAAATGGTTACCTTTTATCCCATTATTATTAGTTATACCACTGTCCTTGCAATCTCTGAGGCTAACAACCTTATTTTCGTTATATCCATTTCCTTTAACTCTTGCACACAATTGACAACCAGTCCCGCAATTCTTCCATCAGAGTTGAAGTGGCGGTAGAATGCATTTGACCTGAGAGGTTGGGTGTTGGAATCTGAACACTGACTTCTGCCTGGGCCATGTATTAGCTATATGAGCTCAGGCAAATTATTCAACCTCAGTGGACCAGTTTTTTGGTGTGTTTTGTTTTTCTTTAATGGAAATAACACTATCTAACTCCAGGGTTGTTGTAAGGATTAAATGAGTTAATAAGTGTCCAATAAGTGATAGGGCTTCTTATTATTTGTACATAGTAATGCAATGGATTGGATCTTAAAGTCAAATGGGGCTCTGGAAAAAAATATTAAAAGATATTGCAGCCCAAACTGAATACCTCCTTCTGGATCGGTCTTTCCAATACATGCCTTTCCCTCTCTCTCTCTCTCTTTTTTTTTTTTTTTTTTTTTTTTTTTTGAGAGAAGGAGGGTAGGGAGGGACAGAGGGGAGGGATAGAGAGAATCTTATCTTTAAAAAGGCTCCACACCCAGCACAGATCCCAGGCGGGGCTCAATCTCACGACCTTGAGATCATGACCTGAGCTGAAATCAACAGTTGGACGTTTAACTGACGAGCTACCCAGGCGCCCCCCTCCTTTTTTGCCCCTCTCACTTTTTTTTTTTTAAGATTTTATTTATTTGAGAGAGAAAGAGTGAGAGAGAGCGAGAACATGAGCAGCAGGCAGAGGGAGAGGGAGAAGCAGGCTCCCCCCTGAGCAGGGAGCCCGATGTGGGGCTTAATCCCAGGACTCCGGGATCATGACCTGAGCCGAAGGCAGATGCTTAACTGACTGAGCCACCTCGGTGTCCCTTTCCCTCTCACTCTTAACAAGATTTCTAAAATTAAGGAAATTGTCCTTAAGTCTAACAATGGGATTCCTATCTAAGAGTGTGGGTAAGTAGGGAGAGCTATCACACCTTTAATTGAAGCCCACGAAAGTCAGAATATTCAAAATGGAGAGTATTTCAAGTAGGCTCAAGGTAACTCTAGGTTTCACTGAAAGAACAAATGATTATCTCTGATGCTGACCATTCTGAGAAGATCATTGCTACTACACTCTTACGGAGAGATAATTTGTATGGGTTTGCAGCTAGGTGGTTCAAAAATTTTGCTATGCAATTTTCTACTGTGGCTAAAAGTGATGGTTTTAATCATTATTCATTACTTGTAGTAGAGAGAAAATTGAGTTTGGAAATCAAAGAGAATATGGATTTGAATCCCAGCCTTGTTACTTCATAACTAAGAGATCATTGTAAAGTTATTTAATATCTCTGAATTTTAGTTTTTCATCATAAATATGACAATAAAACCAGTCTTGTAAAGTGGTTCTGAAAATTGAGATATGTACTTCACATAAGTAGATGTTGTAAAATGTTCACTTCTTTCCAAGAGTCTGATTTTTAACCTTAGCCTTTAATTTTTAGCTTCCTGTAGTGTCTCACTAGGCTTTTTCTTGTAGATGTGTATATTTCAACACGTGTAAAGCAAAATCCATCATTCTCCCCCTTCTTCCTATATTTACTCTCTCTGTTAAGACATCAGCAATCTTCTCATCATTCAAGTTTGGTGATGCCAGTGTTGATTCCTTCTCTATCCCTAAGTCCGTTTTATTCTAAGAACACTCAGTTCTCTTTTCCCACCTTGCCACTCCCTCCATCCTAATGTAAACCTCGATTACCTCTCACTTCAACAGTTTTAGGATCTTTTTGACAAGTAAATTAGACTCCAATCTTTTCCCTTCTTACCAAGTTATACACTGCTGCAGAAACAGCTTTTAAAACATGCTTCCCATTATGTTACTTGCTTTTTCGGAAACTTGCCATGTTCCACCATAGAGACTAGGGGGTGATCTGCTATAAAACTCTTATCTTACAGTTGTGGGTGTTGGGCTCAGGGAAATTATTTTTTTGATTTGCCATGAAGGTCACACCTGTGCTAGGGAGTGGCATGTTAAGACCAGTCCTTATCTCTGCTCACTCACAGACTAGTTCTTTCCACTATTGGACTATGGCCCAAACTCCTTAACATGGTTTTCAAGGCTTTTCCCATTCTGGCCCCATTAGTTCCCTACCTTATCTTCAACTACTCTTACACCTACAGTCAACTCCATTGAAGTATTCTATGCTATTTCAACTCCCTAAGAGTGTAATGCGGTTCTCTCTACCTGAGATGCACTTTCCTCCTCCCGCCGTCAGTTGATGAAATTCTGCCCATCTCTATGTCCCAAGTCAATCTGATGTCTCTTCCCTTCCCTCCCATCAAGCCAGAAAATCAGATCCTCTACTCCTAGACCTTGCATTACCTGTAATCACGTTCGGCTTTATGCTACAATTGTTGGGGTACATGTCAGCAAGCCAACAGATTTTTTATAAAGATTTTTATTATTTGAGAGAGAGAGAACATGAACGGAAGGAGGGGCAGAGGAAGAGGGGGAAGCCAACTCCCCGTTGAGCAGGGAACCCACCCCAAGTCAATAGCTGTTACACTCTATTTGGGCAGGGCCCTGTCCCTATACCTTATAGAAAGTAGCTAGTTACTCAGTAACCTGATACCAGAGTCTATCAAAAATCATACACTGATTCTTACCTTTATCTGTTTCATAGGGTGCTAATCACGTTGTTAAGAAATTAACAGTATTGCTTCTGTAACGAGAAGTGTGGTCAGGGTGTGAGCAACCTCATTCCTTGAATGTAAAGCATGCTTACCTAGTCTTCTACCAAGGTAGGTATTCTAACTGTTCTTGGATTTCTGGTCAAGATTAATCAAAACCATGGAATTAGACTTGGGAATTAAACTCTTTTTTTTTTTTAACTACACTCAGTGCCTCAAATAATGATTTTTCCTTTTTATAAAGAAATTTGAGAACATACCTTTTTTTTCTTTGATCCAGAATTGATTGCTATAGAAGCACTGACAACATTTATACCCATACCTACATTGGAAGCACAGTTGTACCAAACAGTGTCTTAAAGTGTTGTTCAGTATTTCCTAAACTTGGCCCAAAGGGTCATTATTGTGGTTTTACATGACTAAGTTTAGCTGAATTGTTTGTTCCTTCTATGTCTTTTTCTCATTAGAATAAGGGCTGACAATGTTTGGTGGGTCAGATACAAACTGGAAAGCAGATAGACAAATAAATATATATTATTTGATACATTCAAGTTTACTTCAAAGAACATATGTAGAGGGGCGCCTGGGTGGCTTGGTTGGTTGAGCAGCTGACTCTTGATTTTGGCTCAGATCATGATCCCAGGCTCATGAGATCCAGCCCCACGTTGGGCTTTGCACTCAGCCTGGTATCTGCTTGAGATTCTCTCTCTCCCTCTGCCCCATCCCCTGCTTGCACGCTGTCTCTCTCTTGCAAAATAAAGAAATAAAATCTTAAAAAAAAAAAAAAGAACATATAGAATTAAAATTATTTTATCCAGGAAAAGAGATATTATATGAAACCAACATTCATTACTTATTCTGTGTCACAGTCTTGTTTATCTTATTTATTTCTCATAAGGATATTGTGAAGGAAGTACTCTTGTTATGGATGAGAAATCTAAGTTTTAGGGACGAGGCCAGAACTCCCACTTAGATGTGTCTGTCTCTAACAGCAGACCTCCTTACCACGAGAGGCTTCTATGTTACCTTCCAGCATGGGGAAGTAAACAGTAACAAGTAACAAGAAACAGTAACAAGTAAACAGAACAATAAAATTAGCATTGTTTTCAGACAGTGCTTTAGTTGGAAGAATGAGTACTACAGGTGGAAAAGTAGTGTGGTCTTTTAGGGTTGCTTATCACTTACTTTGCATAAGAGGACTTTTAGTGTGAAATGGCAGCCCAAGTCGCTTGGTTAAGCACACCGTGTGTGTTCCGTTGTCGTCAAGGTTGTTAGAAGCAGTACCTGATGAACCATGCATTCTGCCAGATCAGTTATGCTTTGTGGTTGTCAAGATACCTGCAAGTAGTATTTTTCACTCTTCAAATAAGGAAACTATTGGCTCATTTCTAATCTTACCTCTTCTGAACAAAGGTTGGAACTCCTTTGGTAATTACTAGGGCAAAAACTCCTTTGGTAATTTCTGGGACAAAAACGAAGCCATCCAGATTAATGAATAGGGACTAGATATTTCAGGGGCATGTCTTTATGTATGCTTTGACTCAAAGGGATTTTAGAAAAGAATTTCAGAATAGAGGTTTTGTCCTCTGAATTTAAAGTACATTATACTGGGGCTCCTGGGTGGCTCAGTCGGTTAAGCATCTGCCTTCAGCTCAGGTTATGATCTCAGGATCCTGGGATCAAGCCCTGTGTAGGGCTCCCTGCTCAGCAGGGAGTCTGCTTCTCTCTCTCCCTCTGACCCTCCCCCTGCTTGTAATCTCTCTCTTTCTCTCTCTCTCTCAAATGAATAAAAAAATCGTTAAAAAAATATAAAGTGCATTATACTTCCCCCTGTTGTTAAGATTGTTAAAATGTAAAAATAATAAGAATTTATTTTTGTTTATTTTATTTTATACAAAAGCCAATTCTAATATATTATACTTAAAATGTTCTTAATACTATTATAATATACTTAGTATTTAAAATATATTATCTCCTTAAATCCATATCAAAACACTTATAATGGTAGGTATTATTCTCATTTTTCAGCTGAAGAAACTAAAACTGAAAAGATTATATAGTTTGTTCAAGGTAACAAAAGTTATGATTTCAAGTAAAGTCTATCTCGACTTAAAGCCCTTGCTCTTTATATGATACCATACGGTGTCCCCAGCTCTCTCTCCAAACCAAGTGGTCAGTGCTGCAGAGTTTGGGGAGAGAGAGCATCCAAAAGAAACTTGGAGGTAGGTAGAACCTAATTTGGACCTGAATCTACAGAGATGCCAGTTGTACTTCCCCTGGGATGTAACTCAGAAGAGTGGAATATTTCACTCCAAATGTGACTTTGGAACAGATTTAAGTTCAGGGGAAGGCCAACTGATGTTTGTACAGTGAGGTCAGTCATAAAATGATGGAACTGGAAGGGACCTTAGAGATCATCTGGTCTAACCTTCTCATTTTACAGGAAACTACAACTCAGCTATTGAATCATTTGACCAAGTTTACAGTTTCTGAGAGAACCATAGAGGAGTGTGGTTCTGCCGGTCTAGGGCTTTCTACTCTCTCTTCGCACAGCACTGCCAGTCCTTGGATGCTGGAGAATCCTCTTCTGTGTCTGATATTCTGACTTTCTTTACTCCATAGGTATATCTGTAGATAAGATGGAATCAGCTCCATTTAATAGACGGCAGTGGACTTCAGTATCGTTGAGGGTAACTGCCAAAGAACTTTCTCTTGTCAACAAGAACAAATCATCGGCTATTGTAGAAATATTCTCCAAGTAAGTACTGATCCTGGTCCAAAAGGACCATCTGTCTTGAGCAAACATTACCACCTGTCAGGGGAATCAGTAAAGGAAGTACATGGTGTAAAATGGCTTTATTGAGCACCTTCTGAAATTGAAGCACCATATGAGGTGCTTAAGGAGAAGGATGATAATAATCAGGAGACACATTCTCTATCCTGGAATTTTTTTTTTTTTTAGCTGGGAATAGAAAAAGTTACAAACACAAAAGTTAATTATAAAACACGTAATTCTTACTCAAAGTGTCAGCACATCCAAGATGAGTGGGAGTAAGGACCAGAAACAGAATAAGAGAGAGAAAGTGACCATCATGGGCAGAAGCTAGTTAGGAAGGCTTTCCAGAGGTGAGATGAGTTTTGAGGCAAGTTTTGATTTAGTTGAAGGGAGTGTTAGGTATACTCTGTATCTGCATTATCCAATATAGTAACCACTGCATATGTACCGACTTAAATTTAAGTTAATTAAATTTAAATAATATTTAAAATTCAGTTCATCAGCTGCACGAGCCACATTTCAAGGGTCCACTAGCTACATGTAGTTGGTGGCTACCATATTGGAGATCACAGAAACATTTCACCATTGCGTAACATTCTGTTGAGCAGTGCAAACTGGGCAAACTATGGCCTGCTGGCTGCCTGTTTTAGTAAATAAAGGTTTATTGAAACATGGCCATATCCATTTGTGCATTGTCTATGGCTGCTTTCATGCTACAGTAGCAGAGACCATATAGCCTCGAAGTCTAAAATATTTATTATCTGATCCTTTAAGAGAAGGTTTGCTGACTCCCTGCTTGGACCATGAGTTCTTTGATATGAGGGTCCCTTTCTTGCTTAATTTATATGCCTAGCACATGTATAGCTCGGTGACTGGAACGTAGTAGGCACTCAACAGATGTAAGAGGGATACTATATGTAAATAATATGACCAGGGATGGCAAACACATTGGCTTCACTCAAATAGAGATGCCATACTGGGAGGGGCTTAGGACAGGTGGTAGGTTTACCTCACGAATAGAGTTTGTTAATTAATAGGAAGCTCTTATACACTGAAGAGAAGAAAGATGGTCAAGATTTGAAGAAGATGATTCTGGGAACTGTATCTAGGATACAGCTAAATACCGATAGGACGCTTCTGTAATCTGCAATGTCCCCTTTTCTTCAGTGCCAAATGCATCACACACTTGTTTTCTGTGGAAAACATTGCCCTTCCAAACTGCTGGCCTTGGTTACTGCTTAAGGTAGCGTGAAGGTGGAGAGAAACTACGTAGCCCTTTTACCTTCCACATTATACATTTTATATTATTGTAATTTTATAACAAACATGTATTGTTCTTATCAAAACAAGAAAATCAATAGAGATTTCAGAAAAAAAGGGATAGAGATCTGGAAAGCTCTTAAGATTTAATCCCTGACCTCAAGGAAATTAATGGTATAGGTTAGTATAATTTACATAGTAGATGAAGTCCCCTAACTTCCTTCATCTTAAGAATCACATGGGGTGCCTGTTAATAATATGGTGTTCCAGTTATCTGTTGTTGCCTAGGGGGAAAAAAATCCCCCAAATTTAGTGGCTTGAAATACTAACATTTATTTTGCTTGCGAGTCTCCAGTTTGGGGCGGGCTTGCCTCCACTTGCCTTAGCATAAGCCAGGGTGGCTCAAATACAGGGCCCATAGTCATCTAAAGGCTCACTCACTGACAGTTCGGGTTGTTGCTGCTGGCAGTCAGCTGGGATCTCAGCTAGAGCCCTGGTCAGAGTACCTACACGTGGCTTTTCCATGTGGCTGCTTGGCTTAGTTGGCTGGGTTCCAAAGGCAAGCATCCAGAGATAGAGGAGGGAGGAAACAAAGGAAGAAGGGGGTCAGGTTCAGGGGTTGTGTGGCCTTTTATGACCTAGCCTCAGAAGTTATATAGAATCACTTTTGCCACATTGTCTTCATTGGAAACCAGTCCCTAAGGCTGGCCCATTTTCAGAGGGAGGGGAATTTGACTGTACTTCTTTTTTTTCCTTAAAGATTTTATTTATTCATTTGAGAGGGAGAAAGGCAGAGAGAGCACAAGCAGGGGGAGAGGCAGAGGGAGAGGGAGAAGCAGACTCCCAATGAGCTGGGAGCCTGACACGGGTCTCGATCCCAGGACCCTGGGATCACGAGCTGAGCTGAAGGCAGACGCTTAACCGACTGAGCTGCGCAGGTGCCCCTGACTGTACTTTTTAATGGGAGAAATGTCAATGATTTTTTTGGACATGTTTTAAAAACCATCCTATATGGCTTCCCTTGCCCCTCCCCTAAAGATTCTGTTCTGTGTTAGAACAATGCAAGATGTAATTTTAGAAACCATTTCTTCTTTTCTAGAGTACTCCATCCAGCATTCTGGGGCATTATCAGATATTTTGTTCAGGTAGTACTGTGGTCTTACCTAGCAAGGTCTGGCAACCTAAGATTACGAAAGAAGTTTTATAAATACACACACTCACTCACACTAACAAAGAGCCATTATGTAGGTGACTAACACGAAGACATTTCATAGGCAAATTGCAGTCTTAACTGTCTAGCAGCATGTCAGCTTTACAGTCAGATGCATCTTCAGTCTGACGGCTTCCCAGCACTTCCACAGCTGTCCCGGTGAGGCCGAGCTGCCTCCATCTCCCCTTAGTTTTCTGCACTAGCTCCCTCCGTGGCCTCACTACTTCCACTTCTGCTGCTATACAGTTAATTACCCACACTACAGACAAGGTGACCTTCAAGAATGTAAAACAGATCATGTCCATCATTTTTCAAACCTCTCTAGTGGCTGTTCTAATTGACAATAAAAGGAAAGTCCTTGTACTAATCTAACTGGGGAAAAAAAAAAAGATTCTGATTCCATGTATCTGGGATGGGGCCTAGGAATTTGTGTTTTCAGCAAGTATCCCAGGTGAATTTTACCTTCAGGGAAGTTTAGTTTACCTTCTGTGGAAGAGATGGACTTGTGAATTCACAGCGGTGAACTTGAACATAAAGCAGAATGAGTTCGGTTTATGATAGGTTCCACCAGAGGACTGTGGAAACTGACCATGAACAAAGGGAATAGGAAAGCAAGCAGTCCGGCATGGAGAAATACAAAAGGGAGAAGCAACTGGTACAGTTCAGTTTGGGCCAGGTGATAGAAGGCCTTGAATGCCATTCCTAAGTTTAGGATTTAGTTAGATGAACAACAGGAACAGTTGAAGGTTTCCATGCAGAGAATGACATGGTCAGACTTGTATTTTAGAAAGATGTTTCTGGCAACGATGTAAAATGTATACTGGCAAGGTGAGAGATTGATAGCATAGAGACAAGCAGTAAGGCTCTCTTGAGAACCCAAGTGAAAGCTCTTGAGGGTGGAGGGCAGCAGGGGTGGAAAGGAAGACAAGGAATTGAGACATTGTTGGGATGTGATTAATGGGACTTGGAAACTCCCTGTTCTGCAGAGAGACTTCTCCACATTCTTACCCTTTTCACCCTGGCTAGCCCCACCTCTCTTTAGCTGAACTTGGCTCTCCCTCCACTTGCATTCTGTCTCTGAGCAGTGGCTGCTTGCTCTTTCTGCATATGCTTCCCTGAAATATCCTGGGGCCAGGAGTCTAGGTTGCTGCTCTCCTGCATCTATCCTACTGGTTCCCATCCATTGTGTTTCACTCCTTGTTCTGAAGTTCTAAGCCTGTGCTTTGAGGCTCACGTCTAACTAGACTCTTTTTATCCTCCCCTTCATTGCAGTGGTGTGCCAGCCGCCTGGCCAAACTCCTCACCTTCACTGGGGACGCTAGCTTCCAGCTTCATTCTAGTCTCCGTGTCTCTCAGCGAGGGTGCTCTGGGCATTTTCGAGGAGATAGACCTTCCTTTTGCCAGATGTTCATCATCTTGCCTTCCTCCAAACGTACCCCATGACGTTGTGCCATCCAAAAAAGAAAAATGGGGCGGAAGGGAAACCCCAATGAGATTCCCTCGCACATTTCCAAATGTCCCCCAGGGCCAGTAGGACCCCCAGTGAAGAATCGCTGGTCCACTGGAACTGTTTCATACTCTGGACTCTTAATTTCTTGATCTTCCCTACTTCTTCAACCTGCACATTGTGTCCTGTGGCCTTGAATCCGGTCCCAGCCTTATTGTCACAGAGAATCCATCTCTGGAACGTGCATTTGGAATACCCTGTCTGACTGCAGCCTCCTATCCTAATACTGTTCTACTCTTTTATTCTCACCGATGCTGCTCTTGGGCCAAAACAGAACACTGAGGCCCTGGATGTTAGTCTCCTTCCTGGCTTCACTTCCCTCCCTGCCTTCCTCGGTTGGTCACCTCAGTGCAACTCTCCCCCCTTCCTCAGTTCTCTTCCCACCCTTTTATTCTGTAATCTTCCCCCCACACCCCAGCCAGTTCTCAAAATAGAGGAATTGGGTCTTGTAGCACTGATGAGAATTAGAAAGTTGGAAAAAGCAGTTCATCTCAGGGGCCATCTTAATCTTACAGAGAGAAAGTACAAAGTGATCTTAGAGGTCACCTTCTCATAGCATAGCAGGGTGACTGTCTTTTCTCCACGAAGGTTATAAGGGCAAATGACAGCTATCCAAAACTAAGTTCCAAACCCATTAACAGAATCAGTGTGCCAGGCACCATGCTAGATTCTTAATAGAAACAGATACTATTTCTAATCCTAAGAAAAACTGTATGAGGGAGCGACCTTAGGCCTGTTTTATAGCTGAGAACACTGTGAATAGTTGGATTTCTTTCTGTCTAGGATTTTTCATCTGATTCTTGTATTCTAATGCATTGAATAGATCTTGAGGAATGAGTAGAATCGTATTTGGTAGGCTGAGAGCATGGAGGCGACACTGCAGAGAACCACGGGAGGTAGAAAGCACAGAAGTGCTACAGGGTGTCATGTGCACTTAGGACGGTAAAAACCAGAGACTTGGCCTGGACCTCTTCTCTGTTTCATGCTCAGTGGAGACCCTGAATCAACATTGCTGATCTTGCTTACAGCTTTTAGGGTTCACTCACCGTAGGTTCCTAAAGCAGATTGCAAGACTGGGTTCCGCAAAGCAAATACTAATTTCGACTTCCAATACCTGGTGATCTGATTTTCCCTTATTTTCAAACACTCCCTATTACGGGTTGTTGAGTTAGTAAATCCTGCACAAGCCTAGTTAAGAGACTAAAGGAAACCTTAAGAAGTTTCTGATCAGAGAGAAATGTAAAAGTGGTGTTTGGGGGAAGCTTAATCTGGCTCATGTTTGTAGAATTAGCTGGGCTTTACTTTCTAATTGTTAGCACATTTTACGTTTCTTTGTACGTAAGAGTAATTTTTCTAGCATCAGAGCTTGCGTCTCATGAGTTCTTTATAGCTCCAGACTTATTTCTTTTACTGAACCTCTATACTATATAAATTATTAAATTTGAGGTAAGAAAGGCCCTATTGATGGGTCCATTTAAATGGCTAGCTCTGGTTTTACTCACCATTGACTTCAGCATGAAATAATCCTTTGCTTGATGAAAAGGTTACTCTTCTGCTGGAGTTTGGTTTCTTTGCAGAAGACTCCTCTTTGACTCTTATATTTTTGGAAGTAAAGGGAATCTAGCTCAGTGGTTTTCAACCTATCTTAATTGAGTTCTTCAGAGAAACCTCAGGGGCCCGTTCTGGGAAGATGGGAAGATCTGAAGGGCCAAGCCTCAGACCTTCCACACTAGCCGTCCTGCTTTGATCCCTTTTATATGTTAGGTTCTAAATCAGATACCATTTGAAGAGAGGATTCTGCAGTGAAAAGAGTTTTAAAACCACTGATCTGGCTAACCTTTGCCCCATTCCTCTGACAGACAAGGAACTTGATATCCAGCAATTATGACTGAAGTTCACCCCCCAAGATAATGGCAAAGCTGAATTCAGCACACAGATCCCTGCCCCCCATCATCCTTCCCCCATGTCACAGTTCCTCCCGCTCTTGTTATAACTTTCCCCGTAACATAGTCTGAAGAAAGAACATGGTTTATATTTAGTTTTCTCTGACTGTTCTTCCTTCATTAAGAAAAAATTGACCCTCAGATCTCCCTGGCTAACTTCCTCTTTTTTTTCACCCCATTTTTGCTTCTCTGTAATCTTTTAGTGGTGAAATAGTTCCAGAGGAAAATACATTGCCTAAAACTTGGGAGTTTCCATTTTCCCTTTGCTGTGTTTGAGGGCATACGAACAAGACTCATAGCTCAGGAACTCTATTCTGGCCTTAGAAAAGTTTGAGGCACTGTTATTGCTCCCAAGATAATTTTAGTATCCTCCATCAGCTGCCTGCCTCACAGCTGAGCATTAATGAGCAGTTGCAAGATTAAATTCTGTGTGTGAAGAAGAGACTGGAGGACAAGACAATCCGGGAAGGGAAGAGGGATGAGATTTTAATTATAGAAATGTCACTGCAAATATTTTTTACCTCAAATTTGGATCTTTAAAATGCCTTTCCCCTCCCCTGCCCCCGCAAAATCAGCAACCTTCACATTTTGTAGTCAGAATAATGCTTAGTGGCTCCAAGTGCCTTTGAGGAAAGTCTGAGGCCTGAATCCTAGTCTAACACTGAATTCAGAAGTACGGCACCTCAGCGTCTCTTATCATCCTGGGAGTGCAAAATGTAAAAGCACCAAGGCGTTGACTTGGAAGAAAGCAGAGGTATGCAACCTTTCCTCCCTGTGTATCTACTATTTAGCAATACCTCATTGTAAATAAAGGGTGGGGAGATTGGAGTGGGAGTTTCAAAACATAATTCTAGATAGCCACCAGCGTATATACCTGTGTCTGCAGATGCCTCAGTGCTAAAAGGACAGGCTTGAAGATGAAAACTATTCTGGTCTTCTTACTTTAAATCTATGTTTCTGTTAAGACAGTAAAGGGAAGGGAACCTTTGAGCTTATTTACTCAACTAACCACAGTGTAAATACTTTGCTTAGAGAACAATTGACTAAGAATAAATCTGTCTGCTGATTGGCTCTGCCTCTCATATATTGTATTATTGCTGTAGTATACTGTAGATGATTACCCAGGGGGTGTGGAAACAAGGTTCAAGGCCAATTTTAAGTTCCTTTCCCTCTAATCCACTTTTCCCCTGCATTTCCATTTTTAGGGGCTGTCAGACAGATGTATTTTAGTATAAGTCGGGGAAAATATATGTACCAGGACATTCACCAAGTGCTATTTGTAGTGGTAGAAAACTGGAACCAATCCAAATGTGCATTAAAAGCAGTATGGGTGAATTAATTATATTTATAATGGAAGAGGATCGCCAGGGTTCCCATAGCCTTCTGTGCTTGTAGCCTTTGCCTCTCATGACTTCTCAGCACTTTGTCCTTCCCACATTTTTCCTTCTCTTGGCTTCTCTGGCAGTTTCCTGGTTTTCCTACCACCTCTCTGTCTGTGCCTTGTCATTCTCTCTCACACCTCTTTCTCGTCTGCTGACTTCTAAATGTTAGAGTCTCCAGGACTGCTTCTCACACTACACACTCTTCACAGATGATATCATTCATATACTCCCATGGCTTTACCATCTGTGGACAGACAAGTCCTAAATTTATACTGCTAGCTCAGATCTCTCTTCTGAGCTCTAGACACATGTATCTAATCACTGCTACCACCAAACGGATGTTTTAGTTAACATGGCTAACACTGAACTCTTTATCTTCCCCATCCCCAAATTTGCTTCTCCTCCAGAATTCCCCATCCCAGTAAACAGTGATTCCATTGACTCCGCTGCCAGAAACCTGGGAATCGTTCTTGACTGCTTCTGCCTCTTCCCTTCGTGACCAATCCTGTTGATTCCACCTCTGAAATGCATCTCAAGTCTGCTCACTTTTCTTTCTCTCAAAGGCCACCACCCTGGGCCAAGCCAGCATCACCTCCCACTAATGCCGCCTCCTTTCTCAGCCCCTCCAGTCCATTTTCCACACAGCCTCTGGAGCACTCTTTTATTTTTATTTTATTTTAGGCTAATTTTTTATTTTTAATTTTTTTATTAGTTTCGGAGGAGGAGCTTAATGATTCATCAGTTGCATATAACACCCAGTGCTCATTACATCAAGTCCCCTCCTTAATACCCATCACCCAAGTATCCCTTCCCTCTACCCCTCCCCTCCAGCAACCCTCAGTTTATTTCCTATGATTAAGAGTGTCTATGGTTTGCCTCCATCTCAATTTTCATCTTATTTTTCCTTCCCTTCTCCTATGTTCATCAGTTTTGTTTCTTAAATTCCACATATCAGTGAAATCATATGGTATTTGTCTTTCTCTGACGGACTTATTTTGGTTATTTAGTTCCATTCACATCGTTGCAAATGGCAAGATTTCTTTCTTTTTAATGGCTGAGTAATATTCCGTTGTATATGTATACCACATCTTCTTTCTCCATTCATCAGTTGATGGACATCTGGGCTCTTTCCATATTTTGGCTATTGTGGACATTGCTGCTATAAACACTGGGGTGCATGTGCCCCTTCGAATCATGATGTTTGTATCCTTTGGATAAATCCCTAGTAGTGTAATTGCTGGGTTGTAGGGTAGCTCTATTTTTAACTTTTGAGGAACCTCCATACTGTTTTCCAGAGTGGCTGCACCACCTTGCACTCCCACCAGCAGTGTAAGAGGGTTCCCCTTTCTCTGCATCCTTGCCAACATTTGTTGTTTCCTGACGTGTTAACTTTAGCCATTCTGACTGGTGTGAGGTGGTATCTCATTGTGGTTTTGATTTGTATTTTCCTGATGCCAAGTGATGTGGAGCATTTTTTCATGTGCCTGTTGGCCATTTGTATGTCTTCCTTGGAGAAATGTCTGTTCATGTCTTCTGCCCATTTCTTGACTGGATTTTTTGTTTCTTGGGTATTAGTTTGATGAGTTCTTTATAGATCTTGGATACTAGCCCTTTATCTGATAAGACATTTGCAAATATCTTCTCCCGTTCCATGGGTTGCCTTTTAGTTGTGTTGACTGTTTCCTTTGCTGTGCAAAAGCTTTTTATCTTGATGAAGTCCCAGTAGTTCATTTTTGCTTTTGTTTCTCTTGCCTTTGGAGACGTGTCCAGCAAGAAGTTGCTGTGGCCGAGGTCACAGAGGTTGTTGCCGGTGTTCTCCTCAAGGATTTTGATGGATTCCTGTCTCACATTTAGATCTTTCATCCATTTTGAGTTCATTTTTGTGGAACACTCTTTTAAAAACACGAATTGGATCAGAGGCCATTCCTTGTACCTAGGATTATGCTCAAAATGCTCACCATGGCCCATGAAACCCCTGCCTCCCCGCACCATCTCTTGTCCTCTCCCTTTCTCGCTGTGCTCCAGCAACACTGGAGTTCTTTGTGTACCTTATACACCTGAGACACTTTCTTGCCTTGGGGCCTTTGCATGTGCTAGTTTTCTGTGCCTGGAATGCTTTCCCCCACCCCTCGGCCTTGTTTTGCCTGGCTAACTCCTCTGGTCAAACTTTAGATCTCAGTCTAAAGGTCATTTTTTGAACAAGACTTTCCTTCACACAAGCAACACACACGCCCCACCCACTGCCTTCCCAATTTGGTTCCTTTGTTAGGTTATTTCATAATACTGTGTTCTTTTTCTTTGAAGGACTTTTGGTGTGCGTGTGCATGTGTGTGTGTGTGTGTGTGTGTGTGTGTATGTGTGTGTGTATTCATATGCTTATGTGTTTAATGTCTAAACTGTAAGCTGTCTGAGAGCAGGAACTGTATCTCTTTGGGTTATTTCTTTTACTCCTTTTCTCTAGTGCTTAGAACATACTGCTTGAATGAAAATTCAGCTGTTCTAAAGTGGAAAAAGGAGATGCAGAATTGTATGTACAGGGTGCATGGGTGGTTCTGTCGGTTGAGTGTCAGACTCTTGGTTTTGGGTCAGGTCATGAGCTCAGTGTCCTGGGATTGAACTCTGTGTTGGGCTCCATGCTCAGTGGGGAGGCTGCTTAAGGTTCTCACCTCTCTTTCTGCCCCTCCACTCTGAAATAAATAAATCTTAAAAAAAAAATAAAAAGAATACAATATTATCCCATATTTGTTATTTTTAAAAATTTTGTGTATTTTGGATGCTAATCCCTTATCAGATATGATGGGCGAATATTTTCTTTTATTTCATGGATTGCCATTTCACTCTGTTGATGGTTTCCTTTGATGCACAGGCTTTGTTAAAGTTCGGTTTGTCGTCTTTTTCTTTTGTTGCTGTGCTTTTATTCCAAAAAATCATTGCCAAAGTCAATGTCATGAAGATCGGTCCCTATTTTTTTCTAAGAGTTGTATAGTTTTAGTTCTTACACTTAGGTCTTTAATCCATTTTGACTTAATTTTGTATATGGTGTTAGGTAAGGGTCCAACTTCATTTTTTTTGCTCCGGGATATCCAGTTTTGCAGCATCACTTGTTTAGAAGACCATCCTTTCCCTGTTAGATGGTCTTGGCTCCTTTGTTGAGAAGCCTTTGAACTATGTATGTGAGGGTTTATTTCTGGGCTCTATTCCATTCCATTGATTTGTATGTCTGTCTTTACGCCAATATCATACTGTTTTGTTGTGTTTTTTTAATTGTGGTAAAATATACATAACTTACAGTTTATCATTTTAACCATTTTTAAGTATACAATTCAGTACGTTAAGAACATTGACATTGTTGTGCAGCTGTCACCACTATCCCTTTTTCTTTTTATAGCTGCATAGTATTCCATACATGAATAGATTATAATTTCTTTACCAGTCTTCTGCTAATGGACATTCAGCTTGTTTTCAGTCTTTCGTTACTACATTTAATGCTATGACAGATAGTCTAACATAAAAGTCATTTTTGCCTGTATGAATATATCTGTAGGACAAATTCTGAAACAAAATTAATGAATCACAACATTTGTGCTTTTGTGATTTTTGTAAAATTGACAAAATGCCCTCCATAGAGGTTTAATTAATTTACTATCAGTACATTAGCCTTTTTTTTTTTTTTAAAGATTTTATTTGTCAGAGAGAGAGAGAGAGCACAAGCAGGGGAAGCGGCAGTTGGAGGGAGAAGCGGGCTCCCTGCAGGGAGCCCAATGCGGGACCGATCCCAGGAACCTGGGATCATGACCTGAGCCAAAGCAGACGCTTAACTGACTGAGCCACCCAGGCATTCCTGTATATTAGCCTTAAAAAAAAAAGTCTCGGGGCGCCTGGGTGGCACAGCGGTTAAGCGTCTGCCTTCGGCTCAGGGCGTGATCCCGGCGTTCTGGGATCGAGCCCCACATCAGGCTCCTCCGCTATGAGCCTGCTTCTTCCTCTCCCACTCCCCCTGCTTGTGTTCCCTCTCTCACTGCCTGTCTCTCTCTCTGTCAAATAAATAAATTCTTTAAAAAAAAAAAAATCTCTTCCTATGTCATAGGTAAAGAATTTTAGCGTTGTTTGAATTTTCGTTTTGAAATTGAACATCCTTTTTGTTTAAGAGCCATTTGATATCCTTTTTGTGAACTGTACATTTGTATCTGGGCCCATTTTTCTATGAAGTTGTTTGTGGTTTTCTTATTGATTTGTAAGAGTTCTTCTTTTTTTTTTTAATTACAATGTGTTAGTCACCATACAGTACATCATTAGTTTTTGATATAGTGTTCCATGATTCATTGTTTGCATGTAACACCCAGTGCTCCATGCAATACGTGCCCTCCTTAATACCCTTGCCCGGGCTAGCCCGTCCCCCCAGTCCCCTCCCCTCTAAAACCCTCAGTTTGTTTCCCGGAGTCCGTAGTCTGTCGTGGTTCATTTCCCCCTCTGTTTACCCCCCCTTCATTTTTCCCTTCCTTCTCCTAACGATCTCCCTGCTATTCCTTATTTTCCACAAATGAGTGAAACCATATAATAATTGTCTTTCTCTGCTTGACTTATTTCACTTAACATAATCTCCTCCAGTCCCATCCATGTTGATGCAAATGTTGGGTAATCATTCTTTGTAAGAGTTTTTTTTTAATTTAGGAATATTAGCCTTTGGTCTGTAATATAAGTTGCCAGGTATCTTCCCAGCTTGTCACTTGCCCATTATCTTCCATAACCTATTTATGGTCAAAGAAATACCAGAGATTTTTTGGAAGTTGTTCACCCTACTTTATTAGAAAGCTTTGCTCAGTTGCAGAGTGATTCCCAGCCTGGTGAATGAGACGCTTATTAATATCTGATTGTTCAAATTTAAACAGTGACAGAACTGGAAGAGACCTTAGAAATCTTCTCACATAGTCATTTAATTCTGTAGATGAGGCCCAAGTAAATGGAGTGATGTAACCCAGGTTACATAGCAGGTAAGCAATGGTGGCACCGTTGTTGAGATGTCTTTGTCTGTATTTGAAATATATATATACCAGAACCAGGGCATTTTTCTGTCCTTCATTTTGAATAAGGTTATTCTGTTTAACACACACACCAAGAAAGTTCTGAACTTATGAGGGTATTTTTTTAATTGAAAGTTGGTTTTGGTAGAGGCATGGGCCCTTCCCCATTCTAGTTTTTATCTTTTTCTCTCACCTCCTTTTCCTTCCCCAAATGTCTTGTGAAATTGAGCAATTCTACCTTAAGACAGAACAAATGGCCCTCTTCTAGGGTAGGATTGGTGCTGAGTGGTAGGCATGTAGGCTTAAGGAGAGTCACGGGATGGGGCTTCTCTGGGTACAAGGCCTTTCCGTGCTTGTCTCAGAGGCCCTGAGGAAGCCAGGTGAAGGTTGTTCTGGGTGGTCTGGGGATTTGCTGCAGCCTAGACCTCCCAGCCCATCTTTGTCTTCAAATAGAGAAAACTAGATCCCCCCTGAAAAGCTCTGGGACTTCAGTTGTTTCTCAGGGATCTTCTGATCCAAGTAATAAAAATAATAAAAGTAATAATAAAATAATTAAATCATATATGCCTGTCTATCAAATCTAAGATGCCATCCACTGTAGCCTTGCCACTATTTTATGCGTCACTAAGAAAAAATACTGCCAATTAAAAGGACCGATGCTTGCTTAGCACATAAACTTTTCTCATGTATCGCCATTCTGCATACCTAAAACAATAAAGTAGTTTTTCTTTAAATACCAAATCATAGTGTAATTTCTTTAAAGACATTTTAAGTGGCATTTAAAACGTGTGCAATACCATCAAATACATTGAGCTAAAGTGACAATACCAACAACTTAGATTAAATTCACACATGACCAGGCAGTATGACTACCTCTCCATCATTTGGCAAGAATTATAAGATTCCAGAGACAATAGTGCGGGGGAAATGTGCATCCTCTGATCAATGCAATGTTAATATCCTTTGACTAATTCTGAAGCATTTTTACACATGTGATCTCAATCTTCAAAGCAACCTGGAAAATAGATATATAGAGCCATTTTCTAGATAAGGAAACTGAGACTTGCCAGATAGCACAGTAAATGAGTGAGTAAAGTAGGACTCTAACCCCAGACTTTCAGCTCTACCTAGTTATTTCCCAGCATTTGACCTCTTCGCCTTGGATCAGTGCAGGAAGGGAGGGCCACTCTGATTTTTGCTTCTTCTGATAGAGTTGATTAAAGACACTTGCTGGCAGAAATATGTAGGCAGAAGTTGTTTTCTTAAAGATTTAAAAAGTAAAAATATAAATTTAATCTGAGGATATTCTCTTTCTCCCCTTCTTCTCTGAAGGTACCAGAAAGCAGCTGAAGAAGCAAACATGGAAAAGAGGAGAAGTGTAAGTATTGAGAAGCCCTGGGGCACGCGGGACTTCCCGAGGGGAGCCTGTGTGGCCCAGCCACCTGCAGCCTCCGCGGGGCTTGGGCTGCATGTCAGCTGAGCCGGGCATGGGTGCCAGCTGCTTTGATTTGTGCGCCATTTACTCAGGAGAATGTGGCTCGGGTGCAGGGAATCTTATTTTTCCACTCAAGTTCTCCTTTTGAACCCTTTTTTTCCTTCCCTGAGTTGAGTGAAAGATAGAAGGCCAAGTGCTTTGCCTGAGGTTAGTGAAATGGCTTACTCCTTCGGCTCAAGTTAGAATACAGGGTCCCCTAGGCTTCAGCCCTTGTTCCAAACCAAACAGCCAGGATTTCTATAGTTCTGCATTTAAATGGTAGCAGCTGTGCAGCTGTTGTCATCCTCAGGGTTCTTTGTTTAAAGCACACTTCTTGAACCACTCTAGTTAGCAAATTTCTCAGCTGCAGGATCCATCAAAGGCTAAAATCTTAGAACAAGCTCTCTGCTCATAACCATTCTGTACTCTCCCCGCTGGCTAGCCTCCAGCTGGGCTGGAGAGTGTATTTCTTTTGAAATCTTACTTGATTTAATCTTATGCGGGAAAAACCTCACATATTTGGTTAAGAATTCTTTAATTTGACTGGCATTGCAAAAATATCCTCCTGGCAGTTTATAGTACCCAATCTATTTAAATTAGTACATAACGTGCCCCTGTCAATTTGTTCTCTCTCAGGGGGTAATGCTGACCAGGTCTTTGGCTTAATTTTCCTGTAATTAAAAAATGGATCCCCTCTGGCAAAAGCTACCATCATTTCACTCAACCGTTGGTTTCTTTTCTTTCCTCCTCCTCTCTCTCCTGCCTGTTATTTTTTCCCTGCCTCCTTTCCTCCTTCCTTCTTTCCTTTCGCTCATCCATTTAGCATTCACAGATCACCTACAACGTGCCAAGCACTGTTTTAGGCACAAATACAGATGACAGTTTGGCCATCATGGAGTTTATGTGATAGTGGGAGAGATGAACAATAAAGAAATTGTGTTGGGTGGTGATTAGTGCTAAGAAACAATGCAAAGTGGGTAAGAGGAATAGAATGTAGGGTGGTCCAGGAAAGCCTCTGATGAGGGGACATTGGAGCAGAGATCTGAGGATATGAACCAAGGAGAAGAATGATTCAGGTGAAAGGAAGAGCATATGCAAATGTTCTGAGGCAGGAAGATTCTTAACGTGTTTGAGAAGTAGGAAAAGCAAAGTCATAGAGAGCCACTCTGAGGACCTGGGCTTTAATTCTGATCACATGGGGGCCTTTGGAGGGTTTCTGTGCAAAGGAGTATTGTGATCTGACTTAAATTTTAAAAAGGAGGAAGAGACTGTAGGAACAATGGCAGAAGCATGGAGGCAAATTATAAGACAATTTCAGTGATTTAGGCAAGAGATGATAATGGATTGTACTGGAGTAGTAGCTAATATAGGTGACGAGAAGTGGTCAGGATTTATACGGAAAGTAGAGAAAGAGAGGACTTGTGAGTGGCAACAGTGGTTTGCACTCAAACACCTGGAAAAATACCATTAATTGAGATGGAAAGACTGTAGTAAAAGCAGGTTTAGAGAAGGGAAAATGATAGCAGCTTAGTTTGGGGCATGTTAAATATGAAATGCCTTAAAGACATCCAAGTAGAGATGTTATATAAGAACTTGTATGTATATATATATATGTTGGGGCACCTGGGTGGCGCAGTCTTTAACCGTCTGCCTTCGGCTCAGGGCGTGATCCCAGCGTTCTGGGATCAAGTCCCACATCAGGCTCCTCTGCTAGGAGCCTGCTTCTTCCTCTCCCGCTTCCCCTGCTTCTGTTCCCTCTCTTTCTGGCTGTCTCTGTTAAATAAATAAATAAATAAATAAATAAATAAATAAATAAATACATAAATAAATAAAATCTTTTAAAAAAAAAAGAACTTGTATATATAAATCTGGAACTGGAAGAGATGCAGGCTGGAGGTAAGATGTGTGTGCATCAAGGATCAGTGGTATTTAAAGACATGAGATGTATGAGAACACTTGTTGGATGTAGATAGAAGAGAAGAGGTCTGAGGACTGAGCTCAGGAGCACCTTGATGTTTCAAAGTTAGAGAGTTAAGGAGGAACCAGCAAAGGAAATTGGGCAGGAGCAACTGGTGAAATAGCAGTAGAAACAAGAGAATGGGTGCCAGAAGCCAAGTGAAGAAAATGCTTCTAAAAGGAGAGTTGTTAGCAGAGTCAAACACACAGAGAAGCTGGGAACTGACCATTGGATTTGGCAACATGAAGGTCATTGGTAATCGTGTGCTGTTCGGGAGTGGTGGGATAAAGGCCTAACGGAGTAGGTTCAAGACAGTGTAGATAGATTTCTAGAGTCGCAGACAAACATGTATGGAGCATCTCTTAGGTGCCAGGTGCTGAAGACACAAAGAGGAATAAGATGTGGTCCTTGCCTTCAAGGGACTATGTCGAGTTTGGAAAACAGCGTTTATAATCCCAGTGCAATTAGTACCATGTTAGAGAAATCCTCATGGTGCTGGGGGAGGATTTAGGAGAAACTCATAACCTGGCTATGCCATGTCAAGTAAGGCTTCCCAGAAGTGGTGCCTGACTAAACCCAAAGGACAGATAGGAATTAACTAAGCAAAGGGCAAAGAAGTGGCAGAGGAAGTCACACTTGCACAGCATGGAGACATGAGAACAGGCACATTTGATGTTTGAAAAGATAATTGTCACATTCACCAAAATGGAGGATTCAGGAAAAGAAACAGATTAAAGGGTGAGGGGTAAAGAGAGGAGAAAGGAGACTTCAGCCTTAGACAAGGATGAGTTTAAGATGCCTCTAGGATTCCCAGGTGGAATACCAGCTAAGAAGAGATATCTGCCTGGAGTTATAGGGTATGAGTCATCAATAGGCAACTGGTGGGTCGAACCAAAAGGTAAATGACATCATCTACAGGGAATAGGTAAGTGAGCAAAGAGGACCTAAGATGGAACCTTGAGGGACCTCAGCATGTGAGGGGGGGAGGGGGAACAGAGGAAGAGAAACCCGTAAAAAAGACTGAGGAGTGGCCAGAGAAATGGGAAGAAATCTAGGGGGGAAAGGGGGGTATCTCACAGTAACCATGAAAGGAAGGAATTTTTTAAAGGGGGGAGTGGTCAGTAGTGTCCAATGCTATAGAGAGATCAATAAAATAAAGCGGAAGTGTCCATTGCATTTGCCAGTTGAGGTAAAAGGACGTGAGCAGGTAATTAAAGAAGAAACAATAAACATATGAAAAAATGCTTAGTCTCACTAATAATAAAAAAATGTAAATTAAAGTAACCATGAAATATAAATTATAATCTAAACAGTTGGCGGATCTTTCCTTAGATAATACTCAGTATGTGAGGAAATATGAACTCTCACACACTGGTAGTGATAGTGTAGTAACCATACTATGCTGTTCCACATCTTGCCTTTAAACGCATAACATGCTTTTTGGTATCTTCCCACATAAATATATATATTTATAATATCTAAAAAATACATATAGTATATAAAAAAAGGGGCCAAAAGTTGAGAGCGTATGTACCAAACTGTTGGCAGTGGGTATCTTGATGGGAAGGGGTAAGGAAGTCTAATAGGGAAAATTAGAGTATATATTCAAGACATGTGTACATTCCTGTATTGATTGTGACTCCCCCCCCATGAGTTTTATTATTATTATTTTATTTATTTATTTATTTATTTATTTATTTATTTATTTATTTATTTATTTATATAGAGAGTGACTGAAGAAGCTGAAGGGCAGAGGGAGAGGGAGAGAGAATCTCAAGCAGGCCCCATGCTCAGCACCAGGCCTGACTCTGGGCTCAATCCCACAACCTTGAGATCGTGACCTGAGCTGAAACCAAGAGTTGGACACTAAATGGACTGAGCCACCCAGGCACCCCTTTTATTACTTTTGTAATTGAGAAAATAGAAAGTTAAAAATAAGATAATAAAATGAAAATGTTAAAAAGGTAGTGGGTGATCTTGACTAGAGCTCCTTCAGAAATGTTGGGATGATAAAGTTAGCATGACTGGAGAGCGAGCAAGTGGAAACAGCAAATGCAGACAGTGCTTACAAGACCCTTAACTATAAAGTGCAAGAGACAGCAATAGCTAGAGGAACATACAAAGTTGAGGGAGCGTTACTTTTTTTTTTTTTTTTTTTTTAGGAAACTTTTCATTTTGAAATTATTTTGGATTTACAGTAGAGTTCTTAAGATAGTACAGAGAGCTCCCATGTATCTCCACCTACCTCCCCCTAATGTTAACATCTGGCATAACTCTCAAACATTTATCAAAACTAAGAAATTAACTGGTGCAATGCTATTAACTAAACTGTAGAATTTATTCAGATCTACCAGTTTTTCCACTAATGACAGAGGGTTGCTTTTAAGATCCACCAGAAGCCTGAATTGTCTCCTGAAGAACAGGGAGAAATATCCATATAAATTTATAGATGTGACTGACCAGAGGAAATACTTACGTTTCTGTCATGGAAAGCAAGTTAGAGAAACATTCAGAAGCAAGTGGGTACATTTATTCCTTCAGCAAATAGTGGGTCAGGTTACATGATAGCCTAGTTTTCCAGAAATTTACTTTTCCCTTTTCCTTCCTCTTCTACTTACATCTAGGAAAGAGAAACACAGGCCATTAATACTGCCACCAGTTACATTTTCAGGTTCCTTTCAAGCATGCAATATACCACATCTTGAAATCCGTACAGTTTGGGCACTCCTCTCCATAATGACTGGCTACCACTTTTCTGGGAAGCTCTCAGCCTAGGAATTTCTTCCCTTCCTTGGGGGCTGTGTATCTCAGCAGTCCCATGTTTGCAGCTGCACTGCTAACTCCTACCCAACATCCTCAGCTTTTAAGATGAAGATAGCCCTGCCAAGATTTCAGCACTAATGCTCGTTTGACCCAGCCTCTTCATTTTAATGGTGGAATAACAGAGACCCAAAGAGAGGAAAGGATTTATCCATGGTCATACATCTCAGATGGACAGTGCTGGGACACATCCCAATTCCAAGTCAAATGCTCCTGCAGAAAAGACATTGTGTTGCATTTCCAGGTTGTATCTAATCTGGATTCAGGAAGCCAGTTACGGTCCAGAGGCAAATCTGCCAAGATCCCCAGCCTTGCTGGGTAGAATGAACAGCGTGCTGGATGTCACACTTGAGAGAGGCGGCTGTGGTCGTGTAGCAACCACTGGGGCCCTTGAAAACGTGCAGCCGCCATGACTTCCCACGGCCTCTTCTAGGAAAATACTTGGGAAAAAGTTAAAACCAACTAGAATTTCACCTTACTATGTGCCCCACACCCCCATTCTGGAACAGTGGAGACTATAGAGAGAATAGAAGGAACAATAAGAGACTGTAACCCAAGTTCAGAATTTGGGAGATGACTGGGTGCGGTGGTTGATCATCATAAGATGTGGCTGGAGGAGTAGGGAGGACCACCCACTTAATATTAATTGTCACCACTTACTGGGGGCTTTATTTATGTCAGATACTACACTACATGCTTTGATGTAGGCACGTCTCTTCTCCACAGTAGCCCAGTATGGTTTCAGAAATTAAACTTGCCCAAGGTCACTTGTCTGGGTGGGGCTGGAATAGACTAGTAACATATGTTCATTGTAGAAAATAGAAGCGGTTTGTAATCCCTTCTTCAGTGATAACCCAGGCCATCTAAATACAATACTCTTGCCATTGTGCAGCCCAGACTGTTGTAGCTATTGCTGTTCTGTACCTTCTTGCTGCTTTTTCTTCCCCCAAATCACTGCTTCTTCCCCATTTTTGCTCTCCTTGGGTCCTAAAGACCTGCACGCTTGGCATTGCCTGGGTACACTGCCAGGAGTGATTTCAGGGTGTGGGACCTTTCATGCTGTCCGACCAGACAGCCCTTTTTGTCCCCACTTAAACACTTTTGAATGTGTACCCTTAAGAATTCCTTTTAATAAAGGGCACCTGGGTGGCTCAGTCAGTTAAGCATCTGCCTTCGGCTCAGGTCATGATCCCAGGGTCCTGGGATTGAGGCCCACATCGGGCTCCCTGCTCAGTGAGGAGCCTGCTTCTCCCTCTTCCCTCTCCCCCCTGCTCATGCTCTCTTTCTCTCAAATAAATAAATAAAAATCTTAAAAAAAAAAAAAAAAAAAGAACTCTTTTTAATAAAAGAGCACACTTATTCCTTGTTACAATGTCCCCTAAGGGATGTCCTCTACCCAGGCCCTTTTGGGGACACTGCTGGTACTCCATTCAACAGATCCCTCTCTTCCTGGTCATCATAAGTAAAGGAGAAATGGTCATTTTCGAGCTGCTTATAGTAACATCGAAACGTTTTAATATTCTGTAGATTTTTGTGATAGGAAGATGATATATAGTTCTATTTCTTATTAATTTGTGTTACATAATGAATACGCATTTATTGTAAAAAGAAAGAAAAAAGATAAAAATGCCCATAATCCATGAGCCAAAGGTAACCTTGTTAATATCCTGATGTCTTTTCTTCCAGACTACTTTTCTGTTTTTATTTATAAATGCACATTTGTATTATGAAATAGGATTATGTGTCTTAAAAAATTTTTTTAAGATTTTGTTTATTTGTGAGAGAGAGAAAGAGAGAGTACAAGCAGGGGGAGCAGCAGGCAGAGGGAGAAGCAGGCTCCATCCCAGGACCCTGAGATCATGACCTAAGCTGAAGACAGACGCTTAACCAACTGAGCCACTCAGGCATCCCTGTGGTCTTAAAATTTGCTTTTTTCCACTCAAAAGTGTCTTATGAGCATCTTTCCACGTCAATAAATATACTTGGATCACATGATCAGTGAGAAAAGTAGTGTCCAGTTACCAAGGCAAAATGACACTTAGAGTGTCAGGGCTCTTGTTTAGGCAGGACAAGGGCAGGGCAGGTGCAGTTGGAGACCCAGCTGGCTCATCCATTGTGTGGCAGGAGCTGGCATCCAGCAAAGCATGCTGCCGGCGATAAGACAGCACCAGCGTCCAGAGCAGTTTGATTCTTTTCCAGCAAGAAAACTTTTCGCGCTTCTTGTATCTCTGATCCATTCATTCTTCCACCAATGAATCATCTTGTCAATAAAGGTTTAAACCCTCAAATCAAGCAGTTGTCCTCCGTAAGTTTTTTTTCAGACCTTGGTGCTGTTTGATGAAGCAGCTCATGCAGTGTATTCAGAAGAGTAATAGGGTGAGAGACTTAATTCCCAATATAGCTGCTAATCCTGTTTAATTCCCGGAAGTCTTTCAGTCCTAGGTGGTTTGTCCTTTCTTCCTTAGTTGAAGACGGGTGAGTCACAGACCACAGGAACAGAGGGCACGGAGGTATTGGAGTTCGTGGCTTGTTGGGAGGTGGCACTGCTCGGTTTATTTATGGGAACGCTTTCAGAGTATGGGACATTGAATTTTACTTCATCGAGCATGTTTCCTCTGTTAGTGTGGAACAGTGGTGGCTGTTCCCAGGATGTTTGCAGTCCTATATGTATAAATTAATTCCGTTTTGACCCAGGTAAACGTGACTTTTCTTAGATGTGTAAATGTGTGTCCTTCAGTCAAGAAAGTGGGTTGGGTAGTGTTTTCATATGAAGCCTGGATAGTTTTCTACCAGAGGGTCTGTGAAATAGTAAATTTTCTGATAACTGAGAATTTACACGCGGACAAACATGTAGAGAAGAGCAGAGGAAAAAAAGAGGGTTAGGTTCTTATGTGAAAATAAAATTTGTTCATATGCATGTAGATTATGTCAGATATGGTGAAATATCATCTATGCAAATACGTGTGGTGAGTTGTCTACATTTCTACAAATAGTTTCAATCCTTGATGATACTATCCACAATTACGGTATTGCCTGGTTTCAGCTATACTGTGTCTTTGTCATATTTAAAAGAAAAAAAAAAAAAAACCCAGCAGGATTCCCCATGTAATTCTGTGGTATGTAACGATGAACTTGTATTAATGCATATCTGCGGTGTTTAAAAGTACCGAGTATTTTGTTTCCTCTTTCTTGTTTTCCTTATTAATCTTTGGATAAAAATCCCTTGTCTCCAATGTAACTGTCATTAGATCTGGGCTCTCCTTTCTTCTCATTTTGTCCTTATAAGGCTATCCTGTTTTATCACTTCCTGCTTCAGCTCCTGACTTTTTCTGTCTTCCCCTCTCCGTCTCCCGGGGTGGATGCTTTCTCCATGTGGCAGGGCTGTAACTGTTCACAGCTGTGTGAAACGCCAGTGGCCCAGGAGCAGCTTAGGGTTTTAACTTTCATTTTACAAAGAACATGTTTGAATGTTTCAACAGGCAAGTTATAACTGGCACTTACTTCTTGTTCCTCTAGAACACTGAAAACCTCCCCCAGCACTGCAGGAGGGGAGTCCTGACTGTGTTAAAGAAGAAGTGGGAGAACCCAGCCCTGGGAACAGAGTCTCACACAGACTCCCTGCGGAACGGCAGCGCTGAGGTCGGACACGGAGGCAACCAGCCTGCCGGTGAAGTGGCTAGAAGCTCTGCCTCTGAGGCCGAAGCCGACCAGGAAGAACGAGCCCACCCCAGACCTAGATTCGGATCACCTCCTGAAGCCCTTACTCAGTGTCCGTATCCCCGCACTGAGGGCAGTGAGCGTCCTAAAGACCACTTGAAAGAAAGGAAAAAAATGGAAAATTGTCTAGGAGAATCCAGGCATGAAGTAGGAAAACCTGAAATCAGTGAGAACACAGAAGCCGCAAACAAGATAGAGAAATACAATGTTCCGCTGAACAGGCTTAAGATGATGTTTGAGAAGGGTGAACCAACTCAAACCAAGGTAAGGACTGGGCCGGTGGCAGACTTGAGAAAGCCGATTCAAGTGATTCAACAAAGCTGTTTTTCTGATCTAGACAGTTTGAGTGGTGGCCAGTATGTCTTTTGATTCAGAATTAAATGAATTAACTAAAAGTCTTGAATTATCTACATAGATGCTAAGATTTCCGGATCTTTGACCCAGTTTCACGTGAAAGCAAGCACACGCTGGGATTCAGGTTCATATCTAGAAATGAAGAGAGTTTGGTGCCGATTAGATTTTGTGTTTTTGTACGCTTGCCCTTTTAATTTGTCTTCCTGTGCCTTTTGTCATTTGTAGCTTTGGGGGGTGGAATTACTGCCGACTCTCTCTCCGCTTGGACACAGCTGCAGGCTGAGCGTTAAGGCCGGAGTTTAACATTAAGACTGAGGCTTAGTTGTCTCTTCGCTAGCTGACTCCTCTTCTCAACTGCCTCATCTGTGCCTTCCAACAAATGTTTTCTATCAGCTAAAATCCTCTCCCAGGAAAAATCAATGAGGAGAGCCAGACTAGCTGTAGCCTTCAGGAGTTTTGACTTGCAAATGCACAGGGTTGCATTTTCCTACCACTGCTAATGAAATTTGATCCTTCGTGTGGATTGCAGACCGGGTACCCAGAGGGAATTACTTAACTAGAAAATGAGTTACATATGCTGGTGACTTATAACACAATCCAGGGGCGGCAGAACTGGTAAATTTTTCCAGTTTTCTCATACTTTCCTGCATATCTGGCTTTGTACATGGGGATGGTTTGTTACAACAGTCATCATAATGAAATAAACAGATCTGACAGGAAGCAAAGCCATCATTTTCTCTAGATTCCATCTAGATGGGAAAGCTGAAAATTTTTAAGCTAAATATTTGGCCCAAATCCCTACATGTGTGAAGTAATGGTATAAGACCTTCTTTCTGAGACAAAAACCTCGATAACTCGTCTTAGAATCTTCAGTTATGTTTGATGTGACTTAGTTCATCTCTTCCCGTAACTTGCAGTGGCTATACCTTTCCTGCCTCGAAAAGTTCTTGGGTGCTTAAAGGATCATCTATTTCGAGGATGTAGTAAGAATTTTTAAAAGGTTTGCAAACCTAGAACCCTTTCCTGTGCATGAGTTTTAGCTCTATTTTAACACTGAAACCAGTTGGCAAAAGATGTAACCACAAAGCAGTTTTATGACTTTCCTTAAACTCTCATCCCTCTCAATTTTTAGTCCTCTAGGCCTGCCAGCTCCCTCTTTCTCCTTTATGGTCTTAATAAAAAAAATTTTTTTTAGGCTTTTTTTTTTTTTTAATGGGAAGAAGAATTTTAAGTGGAAGGGAAAAAATGTCAGAAATCCTAAATAGAGAGGAAGGGGTTTTGTTGTGACTCAAAGCACCATTGTAAGCCTCCTCCTCAGAGACCCTGTTAGGGGCAGGACGGCTGATGTCATGCCAGCACACACAATGTCGATTCAGTGCAAAAGCGTGGTGCATGTCGAAACTGGCCTAAGGTAGGAAATGACTGGGATTGCAGCAAACAAAAATGCTGATTATGTGTAAGGATCTGGTGAGAGAATTTTTTCTCATAAATGTCTGGCGAGAGATGGGTCAGAACAAGCCTATCACTTTGTGGCTGGTCAGAGTAGAGAAAGACTCCTCCTATAAAGAAAGATCCTTCTAGATCTCTAATAGCATAGGGCAGACAGCCTGGTTGTTAATGGTATAGGAAGATGGGGGTGGAGGGGAAGTGTCTAAGATTGACCTGGGCTTTTTTAGGTGCCCTTTAAAACTTCCTGATTAAATAGTCATTTATCGCTTAATGGACTGCTTAGTAAAACAGAGCTGCCCTTGGTTTTATAGCTGTTTCTAAATAAGCATCCTTATCCATGTTAGGAACATGGATAGTTTACTTTTAAAAAGTTTTGTCTAATATTTTTTAAAAATGTTAAAAAATAGTTTTGTCTACTTTAGCTTAAGGAATAACTAATTAGTTTGAAACTACGTTATGGTTAATGTTAACATAATTTCAGCTTTAACGTGGATAAGGCTTTAATCGGGAAGTTACATAATTGGATCTTTGGAAGGAAGCTCTGAGAAATATGGTGGGGACTCTAGAAATCTTGTTGGGAGCAAGAGTGTACAAGAAAGAATGTGTACTTCGGATCTAACAAATGAGTACCTCCATGAGACAAGTAAATATAGTAAGTACAAATTGTGTGAATCTTTGGTTCCATAATTAAATTTTAGAGAACTGGACTGAATCTCAACTAACTAGCGGGGCAGGGTCAGGGAGCACATAGATAATGGAAATAATGCTCTAATATTGTGTCCTCCTAAATCTTTTTCTCAGTTATTTACAGGAGACAACGTTAATTGGCTTCAGTTCCACTTTTCTTAGTCTCTCTTGCTCCCTTTTGCCTGAGATGGTTCTGTTGTTATCCACTTTTCTTCCTGATCTCTGCCCTCCTGTTTTTTTCTCTCTCCTTGTGAAATCTCATCTCTTTCCATGACTCCAGGAGGTGAACCCCCAAACTAGATTCTAATCCTCAGTTCTTAACCCAAGCTTCAGCCTCATATTTCTGGTTGCCTGCCAAATCAGACATCTCTCTTTGAATATCCCTTAGGCACTCACATTCAAGAAGGCTGAAAAAGAAATCATTGTCTTTCTAACCAAAACCTGCTTTACCCTGGGGTCTCTTCATGCATTACCATGCACCAAATCTTGTTGTGAAACTCTTTAGAATCAGTTCTTCCTTCTCCCTGCCTCCTCTTCCCAGTCAGTCACTTACTAAGCCATGTAAATAAGCCTACCCTCAGGGCGCCTGGGTGGCTCAGTCAGTTGGGCATCTGCCTTCAGCTTCGGTCTCGGTCCCAGGGTCCTGGGATCGAGCCCCACATCGGGCTCCCCACTCAGTAGGGAGTCTCCTTCTCCATCTCCCTCTGGGCCCACTTTTGTGCTCTCTCTGTCTCTCAAATAAATAAATAAATAAATAAAATCTTTAAATAAATACATAAGCCTACTCTCTACACATCTCTCAAGTATGGGCCATTCTGTCTGGTCCCATAGTACTGCTATTACCTCCCCCATCAGCCTCTTTTCTTTCTTCCCATCCATCTCTACAATGTTGCTCTTTATTTTTCTAAATAGATTTGTAAATTAGTTTACTCCCTCAGTCAGGAACTTTTGATGACCCAGGGTTCCACCCAGGCAGTCATAAGTGTCTGACTTTTGATTTCTGTTCAGGTTTGATTTCAGGGTCATGAGATCATGCCCCATGCAGGGCTCCCTGCTCAGTGCAGAGTCTGCTTAAGATTCTCTCTCCCTCTGCCCCTCCCACTCATTCTCTCTCTTTTTCTCTCTCTCTCTCTAAATTAAGTAAATCTTAAAAAAAATTTTGATGCCTCAGAATTAATCCATATTCAATATTTGGGTCTTCCACAGCCTGAGCTCAACCTACCTTTCAGTCTCAGAGCCAATCTTATACTTAAAGCCTGGATCACTCCTCACTTTCTAAATCATTCATGCCTGTCACCCCATTACTGATTTCTGAAATCTTATTCCTCAAGGTCTATCAAAACTGAGATTTTACCGCAGGTTCTCTCGACTAAATTAACCCTTCTTGCTCTCCTATACCTATTGAATTTTCTTTTTACTTTTGTTTGCCATTTATATCATGCTTCCCTTAATAATCACGTATAAATTTGTATACTCCTGGGGCACCTGGGTGTCTCAGTCAGTTAAGCGTCCAACTCTTGATTCCGGCTCAGGTCATGATCTCAGGGTCGTGGGATTGAGCCCCCTATTGGGCTCTGTGTTGGGGTGGGCGGGGTCTGCTAGTCCCTCTCACTCTGCTCTTCCTTCCCCCCATCTCTACAAAATAAATAAAATCTTTTAAAAAAATTTTGTATATTCCCAAAGTCTGTAATTTCTTTCAAAGTAATGTTGTTTTTCTTCCCCAGTCGTTAGTACAATGACTTAGCTCTTAGTGCTTACTTAATAAAAGGAAGAAACAAAGCTTAGAGTTAAAATAGGTTATAAATAATAAGAGCTGATTAAATGCTCTTCCTCACTTATTCTCTACCTTTAGTGAATTATTCAGGTCATTATTCAGGTCAGATGGTTTAGTTGAACATGATGGCTCTAATTCCTATGAGCAAATGAGCAGTGGCTGGATTAATATAACCTACCATCATTACTAGGAAAAAGAAACATGCCCACCACCCCCAGTGGCATATACTGGGGTGGTCTAGCAATCCTAACTTCATGTGTATGTTGATCTGGATTTTAGGTAGCTGCGGTAACTATCCTGGACATCCTTTTATGAAAAGATAGCTGATTAACTAGTCATAACCAACATTCAGTTATCATCGCATTGACATTTGAATCCATAATCTTTAGAAACCAGAATGTGGTTATTCAAAAAATTAAGTACCTCCTCTTTTATGCCCTGGAATGACCAGGAGCATGTAAGGAGCATGTGACAGGCTCATTCAATCTCACTTCTTTCTGTTTGGTTCCTAACATACTTGGTTCACACAAATCCTTGGATAGGAGAATAAAGACCAAATATTTGGATGATATATTTCTGCCTTCATAACCCATTTAAATTATTGTCTTCTGCTTGGGTCAAGATTGAACCACTTAAGTGTAATGCAAGAAAATAGGACTAGACTGTGGATATCTGTTGATACTTTGAGACAGATGTGAACTACTGCTTCTTCCATGAAGTGTTTCCATTTTGTAGGAGAAGAGTTTGATAAAGGAAGAAAGGAGAGAAGAGGAGAGAGTACTTCCTCACCAAAAATCACTGTTTCCTAAAACACATAAGCTCACTCATTTGCTCATTCTTTGGAGACTAACCATGGATGGAAAGTCGCAATGAGAAAATAATAAGTTTGTCCATAAGTGAAAAGAATTAAACTATTTAGATTTTTTTTTCTTTCTCCTTCCCCCCCATTATTCATGGTATATTTTAATGCTTTTAGTTAGTCATATTTTAATTGTGTTAATTTGTCTATATTACAAAGGCAAAACAGTACATTCAGCTAAAAAAGAAGTATCTAAAATAAAAATGGAAGTTTCCATTGTCCCAGCCCCTTTTTCACTTGTTTGCTACTTTTCTCCCCTTAGACTCCTAAGCCCTTAAACTTTCCGTAGAATTTCTGTTCCTCTTATCACCAGGATCACTATATGAGTGGCTAGCACCAAAACACCAACAAATCCACACTTGTTAATATGAGAGTAAAACCATCCTCCTTCAAACAGTCCAAAATTTTTGTGGTTTTTCTTTGTGTAATTTCGTGGAAGTGACATTTGGTATTTTGTTTAGCTTTCTCTAACTCGTACAGAACAGTGTATATGTGTTGGTGTCCTGGAGTAAGCCGTTGAGAAAATAAGGAAACCAACCCGAAGCCTGATCTGTGTTCATTAGATAGTTATCCGTGGCCGACCAATCTGTAATCTACATCAAGGAAACAATTTATATTTGCCTTCCTGAAGAATGGATAGGTGTCCAAAGGGAATCTGTACATTGTTATAAAATTATCCATGACATTTTATTTTCTCCTTTCTTGGTTCTCTTATCCACTTAGTGTTCTCTTATCCACTTAGTGTTCTCTTAATAACATTTTTCTTCTCTTAATAACATTTTTCTTCTGCTTCCTTAATGTCTTAAGTAAGTCATTTGAAATTATATTCTAAGAAGAATAAAATTCTGAAGAGGTTCATAATTGGTATTAATTGCATATTTTTAAGCCATAATTTTAAGGTGGACTTAGGGAGTTATTGAATAACTGTCAATATCACTGTAGGACCTAATACAGTCTTTTTTTTTTTTTTTTTTTTTTTTTGAGAGAGAGAGAGAAAGAGTGAGCACAAGCAGGGTCGAGGAGCGGAGAGGGGCAGACAGAGAAGCAGACTCCCCACTGAGCAGGGAGCCTGATGTGGGGCTTGATCCCAGGACTCCGAGATCACGACCTGACCCGAAGGCAGACGTTTAACCAACTGAGCCACCCAGGCACCCCAATATAGTCATCTTCATGTAGAGGAGTATATCTTTAGTTTGCTTTTCAGCAAATCATAAATCTTTTTTTTTTTTTTAAGATTTTATTTATTTATTTGACAGAGAGAGACAGGCAGTGAGAGAGGGAACACAAGCAGGGGGAGTGAGAGAGGAAGAAGCAGGCTCCCAGCCGAGGAGCCTGATGCGGGGCTCATCCCAGAACGCCGGGATCACGCCCTGAGCCCAAGGCAGACGCTTAACGACTGAGCCACCCAGGCACCCCAGCAAATCATAAATCTTAAATTGACCCAACATTAAAGCTCCAATAGATAACATGCTAGAACTTTAAATATGGACACAGTAACTGGTTTTGTTAAATAAACACAAGAATTACCTTTGTTTTTTCTATCAATGCCATCTTTCTCATATATCCTACCAAAAGTAATTGTTTTTGCTTATTTATTATATTCACCCATGATTTATAGCTTCTTCTATAATTTCAAAATGTAAGTATACTGCTCTCAGTGTTATTTTGACTGACCTCTCTAGCACATCATTTCCGGTAAAGATGTCGTACCAGTATAAAATTAAGTTTTATTTACCCTGAATTAATAACTGAGTAATTCTTTCGTCTTTGGTGGTAAGGTAGTAATGGATCCAGGTGTAGAGATGCCGGTCAAGGAATTCTGATATTTCTCCCTGTTTGTTGCCCTAAATGGCTGTTCTTGATGTACCAACTGAGACCAGTTATCTCTTTCCTGTTTACTTTCAGGCCAACTAACTACTTACTGGTTTTTAGCTGGTTTCATTACAATAAAACATGTTGAAAAGTTAAAAATCAAAACATGTTGAAAAGAAATGTCAGAGGGGCTCCTGGTGGCTCAGTTAAGTGTCTGCCTTTAGCTCAGGTCATGATATCTGGGTCCTGGGATTGAGCCCCACATCAGGCTTCTGCTTCTCTCTCTCTCCCCCCCTCCCTCCCTCTCCCTTTGTCGCTCCCCACCACTTGTTCTCTCTCTCTGAAATAAATAAAATCTTTAAAAAAGAAAAGAAAAGGAATGTCAGAGGACTGGATCGTTCTGTAAGCAAGGTTGGCTCCATTAGAGTTTGGAGTGGCCAGAAAGACTTCACTTACCCCTCAAATATGACTCCCTGTATCTTTCTGGAATCAGACTCACTCCTGGATTAGACAACATAGGTGTGTGTATCCAGATGAATATGTTAGTCATTTCCTCTAGTCTTCTAATTCATTAATGAGTTATAATAAGTGAAAAATCCCTATCAATATCTTTGACGTAAATCCTAGAAACTGTGGAGGACTGTAAGGTTATTTAATCCAGCTCACTGCTCTCAGGGTATTAAAATCCCTAATTTACAGATGGAAACAACTGAGGTCAGAGAAGTTAACTGACATGCCCAGTGTGATTGGCTAATTAATATCAGAACAAGGACTGAAATTGTTTAGTGCCCTGTCTCGACCATGTAACAGTGTCTTCATTAATATTGTAGTAACTGTTTATTAGGTAAAAACAACTGGCCATGGTCTGCCTTATCTGAAACCTAAGGAAACCGGGAAAACTTTTAAACATATCAGCAATTGTATTCTCAAAGACTTTAGCTCTCTACCTTCCCACTTCCCACATTTTATAGTCTTGTAATTGAATTAAAAGCGTCATAGCAATGAAGAGAAGAAATACACGGGAATGCAAGAGATTTGTACGAAGCTCGTCCCTCCTCTCCCCTGCCACACACAGTAAACCAGAAAGGAGAAGAAAAAGCCAACTTAACAGGAAAAACCAGTAACCTTCACCAGTAAAAAGAATAAAACAGCTGTGCACAATGATATCCTATCATTGAATAACTAGTTTTTACATGGTTTTCATCCCTGTGTACTCACTGTTTTGTGTGCTGTATCTTTTGTTCGGTCTTTTTTATATTGACCTTTCTATGTATTTTCCTAGTTCATGCGGTTATCCTTTTATGGGAATATAGTATTTCATTATAGTTTAATCATGCCCCAGTAATTAGATATTTTTCTAGTCTAATAAACTCTAAGCATCTTGGCAGAAACATTTTTAGTTATTTTGGGGGCAGGGCAAATTACCGAAGTGATGTTCTCATGATCAAAGGCCATAATTCATTAAACATTTTTCTTGGAGTGCCTGGTGGCTCAGTCAGTTAAGTGTCTGCCTTCCGCTCAGGTCATGATCCCAGGGTCCCTGGATCGGTGGCCCTGCCATAGCTCTTGGGCTCCCTGCTCAGCGGGGAATCTGCTTCTCCCTCTCCCTCTGCCCCTCCCCACTGCTTGTACTCTCCCTCTCTCTCTCCCTGTCTCTCCCTGTCAGGTGAATAAATGAAAAATCTTAAAAAAAAAAAAAAAAGAGTTCTTACATATTTTCAGCTGGTTCTCAAAAATTATACTATTTTGTAACACTACTAGCGCAATCTAAGGACATATTTAATTCTCCAGCGCCTTGTCAGCATTTGTTTTTTATCACTTTTATCTATTTATATTAATAAATATGAAGTATTGCCTCTCCTTTTTTTCTTTTTTCCTAATTGTAGGAGTAACATATAATTTTTGTGGAATGCTTAGAAATACAGAAAATACAGAGAAATCCCACAACCTGGATAAAAAGAGCTCCTTCTATATATATTATTTTACTTAAAAGAGCTCCATTTTTCTTGTTTTCTTCTGCCTGAAGAAGGAAATGTTTGTCTCTCAATACTTAGAGAAATTAAGGCTAGGTTTTAGCTACACCCTTATGCACGGTTCAGCAAAGTCCCATTTTCCCTAGAGGTCATCCTCTACCCTTGACTTTGGAGGGATGAGAGTCTGAAGGAAGGTCAAAGTCCAAAGGTTGAAGAAAGTAGCTGAGAGAAGTACGAGGTAAATTAAAGTGTTGAGAATCAACTTCAAGAATTTTTCCTAGAAGTTAGGGAGACAGGAAATCCTGCTTTTTACTTGATATTTGGGACCTCACTTACTTTATTTCTTTAAGAAAATTTTCCAGAGGGGCGCCTGGGTGGCTCAGTTGGTTAACAGTCTGCCTTCGGCCCAGGTCATGATCTCAGGTACCCGCAATCAAGCCCTGCATCAGGCTCCCTGCTCTCCCTCTCCCTATGCCCCTCCCCCTGCTCCTGCTGTCTGTCTGTCTGTCTGTCTGTCTCTCTCTCTCTCAAATAAATAAATAAAATCTTGAAAAGAAAAGAAAAGGAAATTTTCCAGAGAAAAGAAATTCTACAGACTACTGGCTAAAAGCCCTAAGCTCTTTTTCTCTTATTGGGATGTGTTGATGCATTTGGTTTATGGATTCTCAGAGAGTATTTCAAGAGGCCATCCCACTGCTGAGAGTTACTACAGTCAGCTGACAGGAAGGAGGACTTGTGGGGTGGGGTGAGGCCAAGCCTTAGGAAATTCCAGAAAGTCTTGAAGTATCTTGTCTTTTCTGTCTTCTCCGAACAGGCTCCCTTAGGCGTCTGAGTAAACAGGGCTGAAATGTGATAAAAAATGTGTTCCTGTTACAGAAGAGTATTTCAGTATCAGAATTCCTGTTTTTTTTTTTTTCTTTTTGTGTTCTTCTACTTCCTTGAGAAATATTAGAGGAAACTCCTCCTTCTTCCTGTACCTCAGATTAACACTTGTAAAATGAGGATCACAAAATTCATTGTAAATGCATTTGAATTCTTGTTATTCTTAATATTTGAGTGATTTGGAGGTGAACCAGTACTGAAAGAAATGCTTAGCACTTCATCTGGGATCTCATTAAAAGCTTTTCCATCTCAGAGCTGTGTTCTTCCTCAGAACCAGTATCAGTATAACTTCGATTTCCAAAGACATTTCTCTCTATCTTTCTTTAAGACCAAATGGCTTTGCACATTCACTTTTTTAGTACTTGGAAGAAAAGAATTCGGAGTACTGATACCCTCATGTACCAGAAGGCTTTAAAAAAGAAAAAGGCTCTTAACTTTATTTAACCTGAAGGTTTAAATTGAAAGCTAGCAAAGATGGAAAATTTTATGCATCTAAAACCAAAGTAAGCCTCTGCCCTGGCAAGGCATATGTTCTGGTTCTAAATGGGCTTGCTCCCAATAATGCCAGTGAAGGGACTCTGCATGAGACAGAGAGGGATTTGACTAGAGTACAGGCAGAAAACTGAGCTATCTGCAGGTTGTGACACATTACACATACTCGTGGAATCGTATTTGAACTTCACCTTTGTCAGAATGTAAATATTTGAAATATTGCTTCATTATTAAGGATGCAGAACCCTTTCTGCTTTGGTTAAAAAAAAAAAAAGAAAAGCATATTTCCAGGCTTTCTCCTGTTTTTGAGCCCAGAAAATTCTGATTTTTATAGTAATCATCTTACAATGAAGCAGCATTTGGAATAAGTCTTTGGACTTTCCTTTAATTATCTGCAAATGAAAAATGTTCTGAAAATTAAAAAATGTGGATGGGGAGGGGGTCCTGACAAATGTGTCTTTTTGTTTTGGCTGATGATCTTCATTTCTAGGTGGGAGGGGCTGTTCTCAGAGCAGGACTGTGTTGCGTCCTATGAGTCATGTGAATGTGATTGATGTTGGTGCCGCTGACCTGAGTGTGATGTGGCAAGGGTAGAGCTGCTACAGCTTATTTTTTATCAGTTAATCATGTAATTAGCAAAGCTGACTGGAGATAAATTATATGAAATGTATATTGAATTTGCAAGAAACTATTGTCATTGGTATGGTACAAACAAACGAGTCCTTGGCTCTGATTTCTGAAGTGGCATGTTTTCTCTCTCTAGTGGGGGCGGGGGAGACCTTGAAAAAGTGATAGTTCACAGTCTTAAACTTTACTGTTGCGTTGATTAGTCCATTGAACTTAAAGGTTTAATAACTTTACTACTGTTGAGTTCAGAAGGGTGCCAAGTGGTTTACTCTTCTGTCCTACCGGATTTCAGATATCTTTCCCACTTCAAGTTCTCTGGAAATAAATTGAGATTTGAATGATAGCATCTGGTTGAAGGCTCTCATTACAAGCTGAATAAACGTGACATACTCTGTGCACTATTGTCTGGGAACATTCTGTGACAGTCAATGACCTTCTCTTAAGTTACTTTTCCAGCCTTAAAAATTTGTAACTTTAATTAGAGATCTACCCTAGATATGAGAGAGATAAATGTAGTAATTTACAGGAATCACAGAATGATTTATTCAAAAAACCTGTACCATCCATGTTTCTATTTAAAAAACAGAAACATGGGGGCGCCTGGGTGGCACAGCGGTTAAGTGTCTGCCTTCAGCTCAGGGCGTGATCCCGGCGTTATGGGATCGAGCCCCACATCAGGCTCCTCTGCTATGAGCCTGCTTCTTCCTCTCCCACTCCTCCTGCTTGTGTTTCCTCTCTCGTTGGCTGTCTCTATCTCTGTTGAATAAATAAATAAAATCTTTAAAAGAAAAAAAAAAACAGGAACATGGTCCCTGCCCTCAGTAGGCTTCCAGTCCAGTGGAGGGACAGACAATAAGCATTGTAGTGGAAGTGTGACCAGGTACCTTGGAACCAGAGGAAGGACTACTTAGATCTATGTAGGAGAGGCAGGGTGGACTTCATGGAGAGAATGTTGTACAGCTTCCACTGAGTCTTGAAAGAACAAATAGAAGGATAAAAGGGGAATGGGGGAAGGGAACTCATTTACAAGCTCATGGACCTCCCAGCTGTTTGCTTTTCCTGGAGGGTAAAGGGCAAGGAAGGGAATGCTCAGAGAGGGGAGGGAGGAACTAGATGTAGAACTGGTCTTCTGTGACACACGAAGCACTTTAGATTTAGTTCTTGGAATGATTATAGGAATTTTTTAAAGCATTTTGGACAAGAGAGTGATATAGCTTTAAATTGGGGGATAATTACATGACATGGGGTAATGGCAGCATCATAGAGACGTGACTGGAAGGTATAGAGGAACCAATTAGAAATGTAATACAGTAGTCCAGGGAAAAGATAAAGGTGTGAACCAGGGGGGCGCCTGGGTGGCTCAGTCGTTAAGCATCTGCCTTTGGCCCAGGTGATGATCCCAGAGCCCTGGGCTTCTTGCTCAGCGGGAAGCCTGCTTCTCCCTCTCCCACTCCCCCTGCTTGTGTTCCTTCTCTCCCTGTGTCTCTCTCTGTCAAATAAATAAAATCTTAAAAAAAAAAAAAAAAAGTGAACCAAAGCAGCAACAGCAAGGATAAAGTGGGAGGGAGAAGGGAAACAAACAGCAGATACTGCCATCCGGACTTGACCATTTGGGAGACATGGCAGTGTCTCTGGGACATGAGGATTCCCCTCCACGGCTGGTTCAAGTGCTTCGTTTTCTGGTTAAGCTGGTTAGGCAGTGATTATTACCAGAGAGAATTACCTGTATAGAGTTCTTTCTCCCTGGGCACCTGTGATATGTAGTGCTTCGTATTTATAATGCTAAAAACACATTCTGTGGAATGTAAAAACTAATATAAAATCTAATCTCTTGTGGATTTTATTAATAAAGGAGATTTGCAGGCCTCTTCTTTGAATGTTCATCAAGATTTCCCACCTTCTGTGTAAAGCTTATGGCTGGATTTTGTTTTCCGAGCAGATTCTTCGGTCCCAGAGCCGTAGTACAGGTGGAAGGAGGATCTCTGAAAACAGCTGTTCTCTGGATGATTTGGAAATAGGCCCAGGTAAGCAGTGTTCCGTGTGCGTGAGGTTCCCTAGGAAGTACACATTAGTAGCAATACCTTTTGGCCTCAAAGCCAATGCTTTTAGAGGGGGAGTGTCACATATTACAAGGAACTATATTTGTGACCGCCAAGGGGTCCCCATGGGGATGACGAGGGAAATACTGGTGATGCTTTTGGCTCCACGGTCATCTGGGGCTTGAGGGCTGCCATGGATGGACCGCAGTGTCCTCTGTCAAGATTGGTTATCCTGTATTACCCGTGGTAACATAACACCTTGAGAGCATAATAATTATGTTTGGAAGGGGGCCTTTACAGGCATTTTACAAAAGAAAAAAATAAAATCAATAGGAAAGTCATCAGCCTCCTGGTAAAGAATGCAAATTAGGGGTGTCTGGGTGGCTCAGTCTTTAAGCTCTGCCTTTGGCCCAGGGTGTGATCCCAGGGTCCTGGGATTGATCCCGACATCAGGCTCTCTGCTCCGCTGGGAGTCTGCTTCTTCCTCTCCCACTCCCCCTGCTTGTGTTCCCTGTCTCCGCTGTGTCTCTCTCTGTCAAATAAATAAATAAAATATTAAAAAAAAAAAAAGGATGCAAATTAAAATGGCATTGAGATCTAGTTTTTTTCCAGTGTTAAATAAGCCAAAATATTTAAATATATAATACTCAGTTATGGTAAGGGTTCTCCTTTCGATGTTGGGAAAGTGAGTGACTATTACCTAGTAAGTGACACTTATATTCCTGGTTTCCTTCTTTGTACCCTTCATAGAAGAAATGGATTACATCCGATTCCAATAGCCCCAGGTTTAAGATCTTGAAACCGTTCAGGGGCGCCTGGGTAGCGCAGTCATTAAGCGTCTGCGTTCGGCTCAGGGCGTGATCCTGGGGTTGCAGGATCGAGTCCCACATCGGGCTCCTCGGCTGAGAGCCTGCTTCTTCCTCTCCCTCTCCCCTGCTGTGTTCCCTCTCTCGCTGGCTGTCTCTCTGTCACATAAATAAATAAATAAAATCTTTAAAAAAAAAAGCTCTTGAAACCGTTCAAATCACATTTTATCTTCTGATCGAGCACATTATTTGTGTGGTTCCAGGTCAGTCATCATCTTCTCCGTTCAACGCAGAGAAAAGCGAGAGCAGGCGGAATCTGGACTTCCCACGCCTGTCAGAAACCTCCATAAAGGATCGAATGGCCAAGTACCAGGCAGCTGTGTCCAAGCAGAGCAGCTCCACCAACTCTACAGTATGTGTTCTGGGTCATCCATTCATTCATTCACTCATCCAGTCAGTGGTCGCTGAGCACAGAAACTAGAGCTGTCTCCCAGACCCGGCTCTCTCCCTGGTCCCTAGCCATTCTCCTTCCGTGTGAACCCTACCCTAGCTTCATTCAGAATCCTTATCGTGTTTGAATCCTGACTTTGCCTTCCTAGGCCTCATTCCCACCCCACTTCTTCGTTGGGGATGTTATCATCCAGTAATAACATTGGGCGTTATCCTGTCTCTTCTGCTTGATTTTGTTATTGTTGCTAAAAAAGTGGTAATCAGTTAGTTTTAAAAGAAACACTCATTTTTGTTTTTGAGGAAAGGAGAATACTGGCAAGAAATGTAGGATATATTCGACATTAATGTGGGGTGGGGAGGTTTCTTGCAATTTTTTATTGATACAGAATTCATGTGACGTAAAATGACCACTTTCACATATAATTCAGTGCTTTTTAATGTATTCACAAGGTCATGCAGCTGTCATCACTGTCTAATTCCAGAACATTTCCATCACCCCAAGAAGAAACCTCATACCAGTGCAGTCACTCCCAATTCCCCCTCCCCTCATCCCTTGGCAACCACTAATCTGCTTTCCGTCTTTATGGATTTACCTATTCTGGACATGTCATATAAATGAATCATACAGTATATGGCCTACTTAATCTTTACTTCTGATGTAATGATTTTCTAAAGAAATAGAATAGTGGATAGGTAAAGGGGAGGGAGAAATAACAGGAAGATGACATGCTCTGTAAGATAAAAACGTGGTATTCTAAATCAAATGGAGAGTCTTTCCATTTTAGATTTTCCTAGGCTTACCTGGCAGGCTGACACTACAGAACTGCTTGACCAAAGATACCTTTTAAATGCCATTTATTCATACCTACACATGCGTATAAACACTCTACACAGACATAGATCTGTGGCTCTCAAACATTTGTTCCTTCTGAGATTTCAGAATACAAGCCATGAATCTCTTGAGGTCCTGTGTTTTTGTTTTTGTTTAACAAATTTGGAAGATAGTATTGAATTTTATTTGTTCCCAGGCAGACTGAAACAAGTACCTATTAGAAGTCATAACTTGTATTCCAGGAGTTGAGCCTTCTTTTCCTCACATTATTAAGTATACATTCTCCAGTAGTACTTATTGGTGGACCAAGTCGCGGGGCAATGAATAATTTCGTCCTGAGTTTTCACTGTGGCTTTAAGAAGAGACGATGTGTATAACTCGATCGTAAAGTAGAACACCACGGACTGGTTATTTACCGACAGCATGAAAACGCGCAAAGTTAGACTTTTAGAAGGCAGGTCAGGAGATAGAGCAAACAGGTGATCTTTGGAGCTTATTTCCCTCGGTTCAAGATTTTGCTGCTTCTCTGTGCCCTCCTGCTATAAACATTCCAACCAGGTGACTCCCTAAGTGGAAAAGCCTGTTCAGTGACTTTTTTTTTTAACTCCTAATAGAGTTCAGCATTGCAGTTCTCCCGCTCCGTAAATTTTAAGAGTTGAAAAGTCTTTAGGAATTCTTGTAAAAAGTACGTTTTATCTCATCCCAAAAGAATTTCTCAGGCCCCTTACAGAGGATGGCTGTAACAAGGCGCACACACTCTGGCAGGCGGGGCTTCGAGATGGGGTCAGGAACGAGTCCTTCGGTGGTCCTGTTGTGTTCTGCAGCACTCGCTGCCCTCTCCTCATGGGTGCTTCTCCAGAGCCTGCCTTGTCCCTTAGTCTGGGACCCCACACCTCAGTCAGCACACTCACACTGGCCCTGTCTAAAGAATCATAGAGAACAGAAAGGTGCCAGACTTTCAGAAAGGTAGCAAACTAAAGGTAGGAAATGTCCATATTCATCTATACTATATTGATTGCGGGGCTAGTAGATAAAGTTAATTGTACTATTTTGCCCCAAGTGTTCTTCGCAAGGAAACAAAATGTGATTATGCTTACTCCTTATGACAATATTAATGCCTGCTTTTTTATGTTGAGGCTCTGTTCTGAGAAGTAGAATAAGGTATGTCCTTAGTACAATGTATGACTTTTATGCAAAAAAGAAGCATGTTTTTGAAAGTCTCACCAAAAAAAAGGTTGTTTTCTGGTATCATTAAATATAATTTCAGTTTTTATATGTATGCATCATCCCTGTCTCTCTTTCCAGGCCGAGCATTTATGTATATGGTCAGTATATTTTCTTAATTATTGGCACTTGGCATCTCCTTTCCCCTGCTCCAGAATGGTCTTTTCTGATACAACTCACAAGCTTTGCATTCCCACGAGCTCTGCTGCTAGAGGAGTGAATCACAAGAACGTTGTATGCTGGGGGTGGTTTCTCTGTGTCTGTGTTGATGTGTCTGTGTTCTAATGAGCATCCAGTTTTAGACTAGTGTACAAATATTTAACTCTGAGGTGTGTGTCCACAAAGCCGCTTTTGTCATTTCACTAGTCAATGGGTTTTGCTTGTGAGAATTGGGTTGATTTGACCCAAGGCTTCTTAAAAGAACTTTTCTTTTACCGTCCCAAATTTATTTAATAGATGGGCTATGAAGAGCATAGACTAGTGAGCTTTTTTTATTTTAGTTCACAGATCGTTTTTATTTTGTAGAATGACTTGAGAGCCAATGGCGGTGAAATCAGAACTCATAAATTGGAGCAAAAGGAGAATGTGCCCCCAGATCCTGAGGTCTGCATCTCCCATCAGGTTGGAGAGAAGGTGGGTTGAAAAGTCTAATGTCCAGTTGCCAAGGGAGCATGTGTTCTAAATTAGATGCTTAAAATTAGAAACAACTCTAACTCTAGGCTGCAGAGTGTCTGGGAATTTGGTAACAGCTGCCAGGACAGATTGTCATTTTTGCAGGTCACATAATTTCAGTTGGGGAACTCTGCAACTTATAGCTGACCAAATAATGAACCTTCACTGGAAAATTCTTTTGCTCAGCAGATGCTCAGATGATGTAGAGCTGAAGTGATTTTTAAAAATCTGTTTTGATTAGAGATGGTATCTTCAAGGGATTCGTATATTCTTAATTTAACACATTTTATGCAAGACAGTGTCATTCTTTCACTCAGACTGTTTTGAAAGCGAGGCACTATGCTCAGCTCAGGAAACGCTAAGCCTAAAAACTAAATAAAAACAAACCATTCCATGGGGTCTTTATCTGCAAGGGAGCTCACAGAGTAGAAGGGAGATGAGTAATGGGTTGGCTCTCCTAGAGCAGTGTGGGAAGTGCAGTGAGAGGGCTCTGTGGGGCCATGGAGGCTCTGACTAAGGACATTTAACCTGACTTTCTCAAGAAGGTGATGTCTGAGCCAAGTCCTGCAGAATGTGTGGAAGGAGACCAAGCAAATAAGGGAAAGGTTGAGGAAAGAGAAAGAAGGGCGTTCCAGGCAGACACAAACAAAGATTTGGAAACCAGAGGCTGGAACACAAGGCACATATAGGTAATGGAGAGAGCCAAGTGGAGGGAGAGGGCCGGGGCAGGTCTTGAGAAGCTTTAGATGCCACGCTTAAGACTTTGGATAGAGTCCTGCTGAGGTGAAAAACCACAGGAAGGTTTTAAGCAAATCATATTTATGTTTTATGCACCTATCATTAGATGAATGGCTTGGCTGGAGTGCATAACAACGTTTATGTCAGGTGAATTTATCATTTTCTTTGCCAGTCCATTACCCAGGGTTTGTTTTTTTTTTTTTTTTTCGTCTTTTGGTCAATATGATAACCAAAATGTTAAGTTAGGTGAGGAGAAGGAGCTTTCAAATATATCACAGTGATTAATTTTAGGAGAAAAGTCATTGCTTCTGTTACGCATATTAATACCCTCGAGGCCATTCTTCCAAAAGGTGAGGAGATAATTAAAATGGATTAAGAGCAATAGTTCTTAAATATATTGGACTATAAGAGACTTTAAAAAGCACGATGTATTGACAGAATACCAATAGGAACTTATGAAATACACTAAACATTTGGGCCAAAGTAGTCACAGAGGAAAATGGTCTCAGATTAATGGCTACAAAATTTGAATTTTACGATAAAACAGGAAAAAAATTTAGAAAAGTTAAATCTCTTTATTTTACAAAAACTGAAGTGTTGTTTGCAAACTTATGTTGAAATAATAAGACAAAATACTTGGCAGCCATGTGTTTCATAATCATAAAATCATCCAATAAATAATATATGTCCTTGCAGCAGTGGGCTCACCCATTAGTCCCATGAGTCACATGCCACGTATCTAGTAAGTTATTAGACTACCTGGTTTTCCCATTTTTAAGTGGGAGATTGTGTCTTAAGAATAAACTGAGTTGGGGCGCCTTGCTAGCTCTGTCAGTGGAGCATGCGACTCTTGATCATGGGGTTATGAGTTCAAGCCCCATGTTGGGTATACAGATTACTTAAATATAAAATCTTAAAAAAAAAAAAAAAAAGAGTAACTGAGTTAAAATGTTACATACTATAAAAAAAAAAAAAACTTAAGGGAAAAATATTCCCAGCATTGAAATTGCCCCATCTATTCTAGGAGCATGGTTTGAAAAATGATCATCTAGAAAATAATGCTTGGATTGTCCCTAATCTAATTTTGTGTTTCTTTCTTGATTGTCCGCACACTGATTTGAAACTGGAACTCCGAGTTGAACTGGAGGGTCAGAACACTATAATTATAGCCTAAGGGGCATCAGTGCAGCTAAACCATGAATTGAGGAGTGGGTGGGGGAGAAAGGAGATAAAGACAGTACATAGTCTTCAAGTACGTGCTGCAGGTTCATAAAGCTGGGGCTGCCTTCAAATTCGTAAAATTTTTCAGAGCCTCAGTCAGTTATCCTTTCAGCTGTTTGCCTAGCTTTTGTTAACCGATCCCCGATATTTGAACTCCAGCTTGTTACAAAGGGACGTTACTGCTCGGGTAAACTTGCCTGAAATAGAATATTTTGTCAAGATATTGTTCTTCCCTTTCTCCTCTTGTAAACGAATTTGCGCTTTCCTTTAACAAAATGTTTGAACAAAATCTCACGTGCTCGCTCCTGATGGTGCCTGAAGTGAAGTCGGTTGGTTAGGCATGTGCAATGATGTCATGATTGGCAGTAAGTTTACCCCGAAGGTTCAAGGTGACCAAAATCAGAGGTGAGAGAGGAATATCCTGGGATGGATGCACCTACTAATTAACAAGAATTGAAGAGATTTTAATTTCTTTCATATCATTAAATGAAATAATGCATGTAAAGTGATCATTCCAATACCTGGCACATACTAAACACTCCTCAGTAAATGCTGGCTGTTATTATACTGGTTTGTTCTATGCCATGTCTGAAAAGAGAGTAAGGGCGCCTGGGTGGCTCAGTTGGTTAAGTGTCCACCTCTTGATCTCAGTTCAGGTCTTGATCTCAGGGTTGTGAGTTCAAGCCCCTCACTGGGCTCCATGTTGGGTGTGGAGCCTACTTAGAAAAAAAAAAAGTAATGAGAAAAAACAACCATGCAAAAATTCAGGTGCAGCCAGCCAATGACTTACTCTCCATTGTAAATTTATTCAGTACATTAGACATCCTGATAGAAACACTCAGCATTGCCCATAAAATCCCTGGCATCTGAATGAAAGACTTTTACATGAAGACTACACATTGGGTCACCTCTAGACCCTTCATGATTTTTAGTGTGATGGAGGATACCTGGAAGGCCTAGGAGCCACTAAAAAGGAGAGAGAGAGAAAGTAGAAAGTTTTTATTTAAATTTGCTGGCTTCTTGGGAAGAGATTTGCACCTACAGATAAGATCTGCTGTTTTGTTAAACACTGCCATTTTGAGACTGGAATTAAAAAGCAAAACTAACCTTGAAGATAATACCAGAGGTTGGTTTTTGGTAAGTTTGTCTTTTAGCTATGAAAAGGTCTTGTGTACTGGCAAGCTTGTTTCAGCAGAATGTATCTGGTTGGGAAATAAGGAATTAGGAAGATAAAGGAGTAAGAATAGTTCCTAATGTAAAGACACCATCTTGCCTTGGAGTGAATTATAGTTCTATGGTAAGGAGCTTTGTTCTTTGATAGAGGGTTTTGTTTTGCCCTTTTTTTTTTTCTTGACAGTAGAAAGATATGGTTTAGAAGTTCTTTTATAAAGGGAGATGATGCACACTTTTGGCAGTTGGGTGCAGTCTGTTTCTCCCGTTATTCTGTAATTGAGAGGCATGTTAATATCCTCATAAAAGACATTTTGCTGCCTCTTGTTTAAGTACTCAGCTGTTCTGGGGCCCGTTATTTCCCCCAGGCAGCCAGTGACTGACTAGAGTCAGCAGGTTTTTATGGCATTAACAGCAGTTTGCTCTTTTATTTTTAATGTGATTCTTAATCCCCCCTCTTTTGTAGGTTTCTGCAACTGAGAATAGCCTGGCAGTCCGTTCCACCCCTGCTGAAGATGAGTCCCGTAAGCATTTGTTCTTAGATCTGAAGGATGAGGCTCTTGTTGGGCGTTCTGTATTTTGCCCAGGAATGTCCCCATTGCTGTCAGTGCTGAGAATGTAACATATTAAACCCAGCAATTTAGCTGATCAAATCTTTCACTTGGTTTTAAGGACCGATGCTTGCATACACTTCACACAGTCCACAGCTTAGGGAGAAGTTAAATTCAGTATGATTAACTTGGGGCAAACTGAATACTTTGGGTGCTTCTCTCATTGGACGTACCCTACCTCTTGTAGCAAACCTTTTCAGCGTTCAAGCTGTAAAAACTAACTTTGAAGTTTTGTTTTAATAGGAGTTTGGCCAAAAAAGAATTATATTCATTTACAGGGATAAGGAATTGGTATTTGAATAACCTTTTAAAAATATCTTCTCTGCTTATCTACATGTGTACTACTCTAGTCCACCCTCCGCCGGATTCTAGAGATTTTCCAGTTGGTGCTGAACTTTATCACCTTTTCATCCATTTCAAGCCTCACTTCTCCCAAAAACAAAAACCTTTGTTTTTTGTTTTGTTTTTTGTTTTTTTTCCCCTTACTAAGTCCACTTTTGATTCTGATTTTCAGTATTTTTTTTAAAAATATATGTGGATTTCTAGCTTCTCCCCAGGTTAATTACTTTACGAGACATTGAAAACTCAGCAACTAAAGTAGAAATATGCATTTAACAAATCTCTAGTAAATCCTACCTTAAAGTTTCAGAGAGAAATTTGCTACTTGAATCCAAGAACATTCCTTTTGCAGTCATTTTTCTTGGACTAGAAATTTTTCTGAGTTTTGACTAGGTTTGCAAAACATTTGAAAAATAAGCCTTAATCTTTTAGTACTTTGTTGACTTCACTCTAGATTTTAAGGAATTCTTTTATGGTTCTTTAGTAGCACTTTTCTGTGCCTGCCCAGAGTTTTCCACACAGTGACTATATTGGCAGAAAATTAACTTATGCAGGTGACACATCAATGGTTATGAAAAAAACTTCATGGAGCCTTTTTCCATAATTTCCATCCGTGGATATCTGCTATAGGACTGACCAAAAAACAACTGTGTCAGATTACACACGTGTGTGTGCGGGCACGTTCAGTAGGAAATTTATACCCTCACATTCGTTCATTTTGCCAACCTCAGTTGAAGCACCCCAGAAGGAGCTACTGGGGGTGCTAACTACCAAAAAAGTCATCAACATCTACAAACAGCCTTTATTTTTTTTTATTTAAATTCAGTTAATTAACATATAGTGTACTGTTAGTTTCAGAGGTAGAGTTCAGTGATTCATCAGCCTTACATAATACCCAGTGCTCATCACATCATGTGCTACCGATGGCCTTTAAAAATGACAAATACCACGGGAGCTGAAGTTCTTCAGATAGGGTGATTTGGATTCCTGCTGTGTGTGGCAAAGGGTGAGAAAGCCTCCTAGCTCAGAACCTAAGAGCATAGCTTTTAGCATTAGAAGAGCTGGTTTTTCCTGGTGTTGAAAGACCTGTCCATTGTAGAGGTTTCAAAGCTTTGCTCTGGGGAGGAACCATTTCTGAGACTTCCCCTGAGGTACTATAAAATGTCTTCCTTTTGTAACTCAAGCAGGTAACTCCCAGGTCAAGAGTGAGGTCCAGCAGCCTGTCCATCCCAAGCCACTGAATCCAGATGCCAGAGCCTCTAGCCTCTCGGAAAGTTCTCCTCCCAAAGCAGTGAAGGTATGATGGCAGTTTCTCCTGGAACCTTTAGACATTGGTGTACGAGTAGAGCTCATTGCACCTTATATCATTCTGTTCATTATAACCCGTTTTTGCTTTCCTGTGGATGAAAACACCAACTAAGGGCATACTTAAGCCAGTCACTTTCCCTGGAAATTTTGTTTCTTCGGCTCAGATGTTTGAGCCAGGAGGGGAGAGGTTCACTCATAGCTCTCAGTTTGAAATCTGGAAAATTCATGAAAGTTTTGAGGAAATCCAAAGTTAAAGAAAATGATGTGGGGTTTTTTTTTTGTTTTTTTGTTTTTTTTTTTTGGTGTTTTGGTTTTTTTGGTGAGGGGAAAAATGCCCAAGTCCATAAATCTGTGAATGGGCAAAAGACCACAAAATGGGAAATTCAAGAAATCTGTTAAACTAAATCAGCGCATTGGATGGGGATGTGCATATCAGCTTAAAGAAAGTGGCCCCCTGGTCTGGAGAACTTAACTGTAACCTGATTGGTGGTTACCTTCTTTAAAGAAAGAATGTGTACATTGCAGTGGGGGTTGGCCAGCCCATTTGCTGTAAAATGGGGCATTCAAGTAACATTTATACTAGTATATAATATTAGGTGTTAAGGAATGTACAAAAGTTTTGTACCCTAAGAAAACTTTACTAGGCTATTCAATGTCTGGGTGCCTTTTATTCACCAGTTTTTAAAAACAGTCTTTTCTCTTTCTGTGAACAAATATATATCCTCATAAAAGTACAGGTTAAAAAAAAAAAACCCTCAATACCTACTATAGACTTTGTTACCTGACTTGTTTTAATGGAATGCTTTGCTAATGTTGTTGCTGTTTATCCATGTGGATTAATAACCAAACATACCCACACTTCTTTAGTGTCTTTCTCCTCTGGTGCTCTCTTAAGTAGCTGGGTTTGTTTAGAAAGTGTTAACATTTAAAAGAAATGCAGTCGGTAGAATTGGTGTATTGATGGTCTGTAACTGTCCCGACCTCATGCACCCATCAGCTGTGCTTGTATCTCTCAATTGTGGGCGTGACTGGTGCCTTGATGAAAGTTCTAGTGCGCAAAAAGGAGGAAGAGAAGAGGACATAAGCGAAGGTTTGGAACAAAAGGAGAAAAGAAGAGAATCCGGGATTTATCTATTTATTTACTTATTTATTTTTAAGTTTGTTTTTTTTTTTTTAAGATTTTATTTATTTATTTGACAGAGAGAGACACAGCCAGTGAGAGAGGGAACACAGGCAGGGGGAGTGGGAAAGGAAGAAGCAGGCTCCCAGCAGAGGAGCCTGATGCGGGGCTCCATCCCGGGACCCTGGGATCACGCCCTGAGCCGAAGGCAGATGCTTAATGACTGAGCCACCCAGGCGCCCCCTGAGAGTCCAGGACTTAAAGGGCGAGTTAAAAAAGGGAAAGGAGAGGAGTGAAGACTGTAAATGAGAATTTTACGGGAAGCTGAGATTTATGAGAGTAAGGTTTATTGTAAAGGCGTAAAAGGTGAAGAAAGCGAGAGAAAGCAGGTAAAGGGAGGTAGGATGGAATGACAGTGATTGAGCTGCACATGTACTCAACGTGACCCCCTCTTCTGGCGGCCTTAAAGTTCAGCTCATGCTGTCATCAGCACTTTTGTCCAGTATCTGGAGTCCAGCAAAGTAGCAAATGCCGTGGGGCTC